>NC_138304.1:53810000-54265000 GCF_965601325.2 Salmo salar
ATGTAGTTTCCTGTCTGTCTCTCTGACATGTAGTTTCCAACAGTGGATATGTGTATAAACCCTGCTGTCTGTCTCTCTGACATGTAGTTTCCTGTCTGTCTCTCTGACATGTAGTTAACAACAGTGGATATGTGTATAAACCCTGCTGTCTGTCTCTCTGACATGTAGTTTCCTGTCTGTCTCTCTGACATGTAGTTTCCAACAGTGGATATGTGTATAAACCTGCTGTCTGTCTCTCTGACTGTCTCTCTGACATGTAGTTTCCTGTCTGTCTCTCAACAGTGGATATGTGTATAAACCTGCTGTCTGTCTCTCTGACATGTAGTTTCCAACAGTGGATATGTGTATAAACCTGCTGTCTGTCTCTCTGACATGTAGTTTCCAACAGTGGATATGTGTATAAACCTGCTGTCTGTCTCTCTGACATGTAGTTTCCAACAGTGGATATGTGTATAAACCTGCTGTCTGTCTCTCTGACATGTAGTTTCCTGTCTGTCTCTCTGACATGTAGTTTCCAACAGTGGATATGTGTATAAACCTGCTGTCTGTCTCTCTGACATGTAGTTTCCAACAGTGGATATGTGTATAAACCTGCTGTCTGTCTCTCTGACATGTAGTTTCCTGTCTGTCTCTCTGACATGTAGTTTCCAACAGTGGATATGTGTATAAACCTGCTGTCTGTCTCTCTGACATGTAGTTTCCAACAGTGGATATGTGTATCAACCTGCTGTCTGTCTCTCTGACATGTAGTTTCCAACAGTGGATATGTGTATAAACCTGCTGTCTGTCTCTCTGACATGTAGTTTCCAACAGTGGATATGTGTATAAACCTGCTGTCTGTCTCTCTGACATGTAGTTTCCAACAGTGGATATGTGTATAAACCTGCTGTCTGTCTCTCTGACATGTAGTTTCCAACAGTGGATATGTGTATAAACCTGCTGTCTGTCTCTCTGACATGTAGTTTCCAACAGTGGATATGTGTATAAACCTGCTGTCTGTCTCTCTGACATGTAGTTTCCAACAGTGGATATGTGTATAAACCCTGCTGTCTGTCTCTCTGACAATTGCAACATTGTTTCAATATTTAAATTCAGTCTCCAGCTGTCCCATAGAAGTGAACATATCGGGAGTCGGGACGAGACAAACATATATATATATATATATATATATATTTTTTTTAAGTTCAACGAAACGCAGCTTGTTTGCAGTGTTTCCAGCTTCAGTTTGAAGTGAGTGTGTGTTAGCTGTGTTGTTGGCTAGCTCCTCTGAACAACAGTATCCTGATGAGGACATTTTCTATGCCAGGTGAAACAGCACATCATTAGCTCATTGTTATGGATGAATCCAAATAAAATGTCACTAGAAAAACAGATTAAAACAAACGCAGCTTCTCGACTTCGTCTCCGGGCGTAACAACACTCGTGCGAATATATCCTCCAAAAACACCGGCTTCTCTTAACAAGAACATCATCTTTCATTAACAGGACACACAGCACAGATCCATCCTTCATTAACAGGACACACAGCACAGATCCATCCTTCATTAACAGGACACACAGCACAGATCCATCAATCATTAACAGGACACACAGCACAGATCCATCCTTCATTAACAGGACACACAGCACAGATCCATCCTTCATTAACAGGACACACAGCACAGATCCATCCTTCATTAACAGGACACACAGCACAGATCCATCTTTCATTAACAGGACACACAGCACAGATCCATCCTTCATTAACAGGACACACAGCACAGATCCATCCTTCATTAACAGGACACACAGCACAGATCCATATTTTCAGCAGCTGGTTTGTCTCTGTCTCAACTCAGAGTCATGGTGTATTGGTCCAGTGCTAGGCTGGGCAGAGCAGGACAGAGACTAATTTTAACTAGGCCTAACTTACAACAGCACACAGGCTGCACTCAAAACTAGACTCAAAACTAGACTCAATATTAGACTCAAAACTAGACTCAAACTTGACTTAAAACGAGACTCAAAACGAGACTCAAAATGAGACTCCAAACTAGACTCAAACTAGACTCCAAACTAGACTCCAAACTCGACTCAAAACTTGACTCAAAACTCGACTCAAACTAGACTCAAAACTCGACTCAAAACTCGACTCAAAACTAGACTCAAAACGAGACTCAAAACGAGACTCAAACTAGACTCAAAACGACTCAAAACTAGACTCAAACTAGACTCAAAACTAGACTCATACTAGACTCAAAACTAGACTTATCCATCACCATGTGTGAGAGTCCATCCTAAACATAGCCGTTGAGAACACGTTCCTAAATACAGCATCCAAACACAGTGTAAAACAAAGGCACAACTTTTTCATATCAACTAACAATACACTTTCCCAGAACAGTACTGTACTGGCAGGCTCCGTTTGGAAAGGTGCAGCAGCGTGGAGAGACGTAGAGTAACGAGAGAACTCTGGTTAATGTCTATGAGAGTAGTATTACGCCAGCTCTAAATAAAAATAACAGGTCCCAAATCAAGCTCTGTCTGAGCATGGGGAAATATCTTCAGTATGTTTTATTACATTATAGAATAATTCTGTAGTCTTGACTATTCACAAACTATGGTACTCGTAATGCCGGCGGGGGATACGACAAGCAAAAATGTGATTTATATTTTCAAACAGTACATTTATATTTTCCAACGGGGCTGTGGGTGAGGTTTTTTCTCTCATCTGAGTCGCCTCGTTTCACTGCCAAAAATAAAATTAAACCATCTAGTGTTCAGCGAAATAACAACACAACGTCAAATACAGGAAGCCTAGTTGGACCATCGAAGAGGCGCAAATATGATGAGAACTATATTGATTTGGGGTTCATTTATATTGAGAGTATTGGCCTTTCCTCAGCTAAAGTACTATCTCACAACTCCATGAAACCTTCACTCTCGCGCAGACATTTAGAAACAAAACATGCCAACTTGAAAAATAAGCCACAGGAGTTTTTCGAGCAGTAAGACATGTATAATAGCAACAGATAGCATTAATAAGAAGGGGCTAGAAGAGACTTATATGGTGAGCTACCGAGTGGCTAGGACAGGCAAGCCCCATACTATTGTGGAGGACTTCATTCTTCCTGCTGCCGTGGATATGGCTGGGACAATGCTGGGGGGAAAAGGCCCAAAACATAACTATACAGACAATGCCTTCATCAAACAACACTGTTTCACGAAGCATCAGTGACATGGAAGGAGATGTTTTGAAACAATTACTGCTTCGCATACAAGCCAGTGAATTATATGCGTTACAGCTGGATGAGTCAACAGACGTGGCGGGCCTGGCACAGCTCCTGGTATATGTCCATTACATTTATGGGGGGTTAATTAAGGAAGACATCTTCTTCTGCAAACCACTGGAAACAAGGACAATGGGAGAGGATATTTTTTAAGTACTGGACAGCTTTGTGACAACAAATGGACTTTGGTGGTCAAGATGTGTTGGTATCTGTACTGATGGCGCAAAAGCCATGACAGGGAGACATAGTGGAGTGGTAACGCACATGCAAGCAGTTGCTCCCGACGCCACTTGGGTCCACTGCAGCATCCACCGAGAGGCTCTTGCTGCCAAGGGAATGCCTGACAGCTTGAAAGACATTTTGGACACTACAGTGAAAATGGTTAACTTTGTTAAAGCATGGCCCCTGAACTCTCTTATATAGTCTGCCATTATGTAATGATATGGGCAGCAACCATGTAACGCTTTTACAACATACAGCAGTGTGCTGGTTATCAAGGGGCAAAGTATTGACACATATGTTTTAATTGAGAGACGAGCTTAAAGTTTTCTTTACTGACCATCATTTTCACTTGTCTGACCGCTTGCATGATGACGAGTTTCTCACACGACTGGCCTATCTGGGTGATGTTTTTTCTCACCTGAATGATCTCAATCTAGGATTACAGGGACTCTCCACAACTATATTCAATGTGCAGGACAAAGTTGAGGCTATGATTAAGAAGTTGGAGCTCTTTTCTGTCTGCATTAACAAGGACAACACACAGGCCTTTCCATCATTGTATGATTCTTTTGTGTGCAAATGAACTCAAATTTATGGACAATGTCAAATGTGATAAAGCGAAGTGAGTTGGGTGCTCAATTACGCAGGTACTTTCCCGAAACGGACGACACAAACAACTGGATTCATTATCCCTTTCATGCCCTGCCTCCAGTCCACTTACCGATATCTGAACAAGAGAGCCTCATCGAAATTGCAACAAGCGGTTCTGTGAAAATTGATTTAATCAGAAGCCACTGCCAGATTTCTGGATTGGGCTGCGCTCAGAGTATCCTGCCTTGGCAAATCGCGCTGTTAAGACAATGATGCCCTTTGCAACCACATACCTATGTGAGAGTGGATTCTCGGCCCTCACTAGCATGAAAACTAAATACAGGCACAGACTGTGTGGGGAAAATGATTTAAGACTGAGACTCTCTCCAATACAACCCAACATTGCAGAGTTATGTGCATCCTTTCAAGCACACCCTTCTCATTAACCTGTGGTGAGTTATTTTTTTATGAACAAATAAGGTTTTATATGTAAGATGGTTAAATAAAGAGCAAAATTATTGATTATTATTTGTGCCCTGGTCCTATAAGAGCTCGTTGTCTCTTCCCACGAGCCGGGTTGAGACAAAAACTCACACTCATTCTTATGTTTAATAAATGTATCGTATAGTGTGTGTGTGAGGCAGGCTTACAATGATGGCAAAAAAGCAACATTTGAGAGTGCGCTGACCCTGGTACTAGAGGGGGTACAGCTGGAGGTTGAATGTTTGAAGGGGTACGGGACTATAAAAAGTTTGGGAACCACTGCTGTAATCTAAACATCTAGCCTCTCTACTCAAACGTCAATTCATGTAAACCGACAACAACAACAAAAAAATGGAACCTTTCAAAAACAAATTACCAAGGTAACCGTCCCCTCATGATTAAACATATCCAGGACTATTAAAGGTTTTCAGTTCAACTCTAACCCCATAGTTTTATGTTTTATTAGTTGTATACACAGGATACATATCGTTTTTCTCTCTTCGATCTCAGTGGTTGAATATTATCTCCTGTTTGTGTGTCTGCGTGTGTTTCAAGTTCTATTTTTTATTAGTCGTATACACAGGATACACGTGGTAACTAAATGCTGACTGCAGGTTTCTTCTCTACAATACAACAACGATAAGAACTAATGAAAGATAAGAATACGACCATAAAGTAAATGTCTCAGTAGAATAGAATAAACATTTTAGCATCACTATAATACAGGAAGTCACAATTCATGGTCTGGACAGTTTTGTCTCCATCTCTTCATTCAAAGACTCAATCATTTGACACTCTTAGTGACAGTTGTGGCTGCTTTGTGTGATGTATTGTCTCTACCTTCTTGCCCTTTGTGCTGTTGTCTGTGCCCAATAATGTTTGTACCATGTTTTGTGCTGCTACCATGTTGTTGTCATGTTGTGTTGCTACCATGCTGGCTCCCGAGTGGCGCAGCGGTCTAAGGCACTGCATCTCAGTGCAAGAGGCGTCACTACAGTCCCTGGTTCGATTCCAGGCTGTATCACATCCGGCCATGATTGGGAGTCACATAGGGAGGGGCACAATTGAACCAGAGTTGTCCGGGTTTGGCCCGGGGTAGGTCGACATTGTAAATAAGAATTTGTTCTTAACTGACTTGCCTAGTTAAATTAAATTAAAAATGTTAAAAATGGTCCAATATTTACACGTGTTTTGGGTTAAGGGGAGATTGGGGGGCAAGAGTTTGCAGTATTTAGCAATCATAAAAAGAGTTTGGTAGCAGCAGTTGTGATGTGTGTGTAGCAGGAACGGGTGTGTGTGTGTGTGTGTGTGTGTGTGTGTGTGTGTGTGTGTGTGTGTGTGTGTGTGTGTGTGTGTGTGTAAGAGTGCATGTGTTCTAACGTGTGGAGAATACGAGCAGGGGGTCAGTCCAGTTCAAGTGTTCAGCAGTCTGATGGCTTGAAGTAATACACTTTCTCTGAGCCCACACCAAGTTTCTTAAAATTAAAAAAATTATAAAAAAATGATCCTGTCCCATAATATACCTGTATTCCATACAGAACCAGGCTAATAATGACTAGCCTTCTTTTAGTTAGCACATCCTTATGTTCTTACATAGACTTGGATAGATTTACTGTAACAGCAAAGACAAGAAGCTTCAAATACAAGTGTAACAGTGTAGGTTCCGTCCCTCTCTTCGCCCTAACCTGAGCTTGAACCGGGGACCCTCTGCACACATCAACAACTGACACCCACGAAGCATCGTTACCCATCGCGCCACAAAAGCCGCAGCCCTTGCAGAGCAAGGAGAACAACTACTTCAGGTCTCAGAGCGAGTGACGTTACCCGATTGAAACGCTATTAGCGCGCACCACCGCTAACTAACTAGCCATTTCACATCGGTTACACAAGTACAAAAGGTATTTATTGAACATGTCAAACTGCAATGTGTTCCTTTCTGCTAAATTCTCTAGAGGGCAGAATTTGAAAAAAATTTATACTTGATACCAAAATGATAGCTTCAAAAACATTTTTTGTAATATATAAACATAAAAAACAGGTTTTCGCTCTCAAAAACACCATTTGTTAATAGAAAAACAGTTCTGGAAAGATGTTTTGTGTAGTTTTCATTTTCCAGCCAGACTGTTGTGTTTCTGTACTGAACAAAATTATAAATGTAACATGCAAACAATTTCACAATTTTTACTGAGTTAAGGTTCATATAAAGAAATAAATAAATAAAAATATACTAGGCCCTAATCTATGTATTTCACATGACTGGGAATACAGATATGCAACTATTGGTCACAGATACCGTGCTTTCGGGAAAGTCGATCCAGAGCATCCTAAACATGCTCAATTGGTGAAATGTCTGGTGACTATGCAGGCCATGGAAAAACTGGGACATTTCCAGCTTCTAGGAATTGTGTACAGATCCTTGAGACATGTGGCTGTGCATTATCATGCTGAAACATGAGGTGATGGTGGCGGTGGATGAATGGCACAACAATGGGCCTCAGGATCTCATCACGGTATCTCTGTGCATTCAAATTGCCATCGATAAAATGTAATTGTGTTCATTGTCTGTAGCTTATTCCTGCCCCATACCATAACCGCACCACGGGACACTCTGTTAATAACGTTGACATCAGCAAACTGCTCGCCAGCATTTTTTAAGAGAAGCTAATGATCCTCTGTGGCCAAATCAAATCACCTATTTTGAATGATTTTATAATTTTTTTTGTATGGACAGGAGTAGTCTAATTAAGCTATATCACTTGGCAATTTAGTTCAATTTACTTCAGGGGAAGCTTACCAAAGAGATAACACGTTGGAGACGACGAAACAGCGAAAACCCATTCATTTTCAATGAAGGAAGTGAAGTGGACCAGTTGGGAGCAACGGGAGCGTGGGCAAGGACGTGAACAGGGTAGAACCAAAGTTGGGGGGGAAAGCTGAACTTTATGCAAATAATCTATTAACCAATCAAAGCTCACTATATTTTCTAGCCCCTACTGGATTGGCTGTTGTCACCTAGCACTACCTAGGCTGCTTGCTAGCACCAACATGAAGAGTTAAAAGGATCGGGGGTTTATGGACGCCCCACCTATGTCAGTAAGACACTTGTGATGGAGTTTTCAAAACAAAATGGCCACTGGATTAATGCAAATAATCATGATTCAATCAGGTAGGCATTGGCTACTTTGTAGTTACCTTTTGTTTAAGGAGGTTAGGCTATCATTAGTGTGAAAAAACCCAGCAGTGTTGCAGTTCTTGACACAATCAAACCAAATGCACTTAAATATTTTGTCTTCCCCATTCACCCTCTGAATGACACACATACACAATACAATCCATGTCTCAATTGTCTCGAGGCTTAAAAATCCTTCTTTAACCTGTCTCCTCCCCTTCATCTACACTGATTGAAGTGGATTTAACAAGTGACATCAATAAGGGATCGTAGTTTTCACCTGGATTCACCTGGTCAGTTTTTGTCATGGAAAGAGCAGGTGTTCCTAATGTTTTGTGCATTTTGTGTCAACACGTTACAGTGCAGGTAACACACATGAAGCGTGTTGTGTTTGTCTCACCTTCTGACGCTGACCTTCCTTTGTTTACGGACTGCATGGTCAGGATACTCCCTTTGATTCTGACAGATACACATGTTCTCTCAGGCTAGGAGAACAGGTTGGCTAGGAGAACAGGTTGGCTAGGAGAACAGGTTGGCTAGGAGAACAGGTTGGCTAGGAGAACAGGTTGGCTAGGAGAGCAGGCTAGGAGAACAGGTTGTCTAGGAGAACAGGTTGTCTAGGAGAACAGGTTGTCTAGGAGAACAGGTTGTCTAGGAGAACAGGCTAGAGAACAGAGAACAAGCTAGCAGAGAACTGTACGCAAGCTCCCAGCCATTCAGGACATTCATACCAGCGGTGTCTATTTTTCATTCTTCTTGTGTGTTTTCTTACTTTATATTAGGTCCTTCATATTGTTTCCTTTGACTATTTCTTCTCAACTTGATACTAATTACTGCACAGTTGGAAGCATTTCACTGTAGTTTAAACCTGCTGTATCCTGTGCATGTGACAAACTTTGAAACTTGAAACGAGAGAACAGGGAACGGGTAACCAGCTAGAGATGGAAACAGTGAGCGGGCCTGACTGACTGTCAGACAATAGGCACCATTCTTCAGGCTCTCTGCCCCAGATGACTGTGTCACTGGATCCCCAGGGCGGCTGATAGAGTCCTGTGACCACCACACCCCCTCACCATCAGCCCCATCTGTATACTGGCAGTGGGCAGCCCCAGCAATATCACTAGACCTAGTCCCAAGGATCAGGCCTAAAACTCTGCCCCGGACACGGCCACGGACACGGCCCCGGACACGGCCACAGCCCCGGACACGGCCACAGCCCCGGACACAGCCACAGCCGTAAACTCCATCACCATCTTCAGCCCAAGCTCTAGTCTCATACCCCATCTCTAGTCCTAGTTTCATACCCCATCTCTAGTCCTAGCCTCATATCCCATCTCTAGTCCTAGCCTCATACCCCATCTCTAGTCCTAGCCCTAGTTTCATACCCCATCTCTAGTCCTAGCCCTAGTCTCATACCCCATCTCTAGTCCTAGTCTCATACCCCATCTCTAGTCCTAGCCCTAGTTTCATACCCCATCTCTAGTCCTAGCCCTAGTCTCATACCCCATCTCTAGTCCTAGCTCTAGTTTCATACCCCATCTCTAGTGCTAGCCCTAGTCTCATACCCCATCTCTAGTCCTAGCCCTAGTCTCATACCCCATCTCTAGTCCTAGTCTCATACCCTATCTCTAGTCCTAGCCTTAGTTTCATACCCAATCTCTAGTCCTAGCCTCATTACCCATCTCTAGTCCTAGCCCATCCTCATACCCCATCTCTAGTCCTAGCCCTAGTTTCATACCCCATCTCTAGTCCTAGCCCTAGTTTTATACCCCATCTCTAGTCCTAGCCCTAGTCTCATACCCCATCTCTAGTCCTAGCCCTAGTTTCATACCCCATCTCTAGTCCTAGCCCTAGTTTCATACCCCATCTCTAGTCCTAGCCCTAGTTTCATACCCCATCTCTAGTCCTAGCCCTAGTCTCATACCCCATCTCTAGTCCTAGCCCTAGTTTCATACCCCAGCTCTAGTCCTAGCCCTAGTTTCATACCCCATCTCTAGTCCTAGCCCTAGTCTCATACCACTCATACCACATTCTTTTGGAGAGATTGGAAACCCAAATTGGTCTACATGGACAAGTTCTGGCCTGGTTTAGATCTTATCTGTCGGAAAGATATCAGTTTGTCTCTGTGAATGGTTTGTCCTCTGACAAATAAATTGTAAATTTCGGTGTTCCTCAAGGTTCCGTTTTAGGACCACTATTGTTTTCACTATATATTTTACCTCTTGGGGATGTCATTCAAAAACATAATGTTAAATTTCACTGCTATGCGGACGACACACAGCTGTACATTTCAATGAAACATGGTGAAGCCCCAAAATTGCCCTCGCTAGAAGCCTGTGTTTCAGACATAAAGAAGTGGATGGCTGCAAACTTTCTACTTTTAAACTCGGACAAAACAGAGATGCTTGTTCTAGGTCCCAAGAAACAAAGAGATCTTCTGTTGAATCTGACAATTAATCTGGATGATTGTACAGTCGTCTCAAATAAAACTGTGAAGGACCTCGGCGTTACTCTGGACCCTGATCTCTCTTTTGAAGAACATATCAAGACTGTTTCAAGGACAGCTTTTTCCCATCTACGTAACATTGCAAAAATCAGAAACTTTCTGTCCAAAAATGACGCAGAAATATTAATCCATGCTTTTGTTACTTTTAGGCTGGACTACTGCAATGCTCTACTTTCCGGCTACCCGGATAAAGCACTAAACAAACTTCAGTTAGTGCTAAATACGGCTGCTAGAATCCTGACTAGAATCCTGCTAACCTACAAAGCATTACATGGGCTTGCTCCTACCTATCTTTCCGATTTGGTCCTGCCGTACATACCTACACGTACGCTACGGTCACAAGACGCAGGCCTCCTAATTGTCCCTAGAATTTCTAAGCAAACGGCTGGAGGTAGGGCTTTCTCCTATAGAGCTAAATTTTTATGGAATGGTCTGCCTACCAATGTGAGAGACGCAGACTCAGTCTCAACCTTTAAGTCTTTACTGAAGACTTATTTCTTCAGTAGGTCCTATGATTAAGTATAGTCTGGCCCAGGAGTGTGAAGGTGAACGGAAAGGCTGGAGCAACGAACCGCCCTTGCTGTCTCTGCCTTGCCGGTTCCCCTCTTTCCACTGGGATTCTCTGCCTCTAACCCTTTTACAGGGGCTGAGTCACTGGCTTACTGGTGTTCTTCCATGCCGTCCATGGGAGGGGTGCGTCACTTGAGTGGGTTGAGTCACTGACGTGGTCTTCCTGTCTGGGTTGGCGCCCCCCCTTGGGTTGTGCCATGGCGGAGATCGTTGTGGGCTATACTCGGCTTTGTCTTAGGACGGTAAGTTGGTGGTTGGAGACATCCCTCTAGTGGTGTGGGGGCTGTGCTTTGGCAAAGTGGGTGGGGTTATATCCTGCCTGTTTGGCCCTGTCCGGGGGTATCATCGGATGGGGCCACAGTGTCTTCTGATCCCTCCTGTCTCAGCCTCCAGTATTTATGCTGCAGTAGTTTATGTGTCGGGGGGCTAGGGTCAGTCTGTTACATCTGGAGTATTTCTCTTGTCTTATCCGGTGTCCTGTGTGAATTTAAATATGCTCTCTCTAATTCTCTCTTTCTCTCTTTCTGTCTTTCTCTCGGAGGACCTGAGCCCTAGGACCATGCCTCAGGACTACCTGGTATGATGACTCCTTGCTGTCCCCAGTCCACCTGGCCGTGCTGCTGCTCCAGTTTCAACTGTTCTGCCTGCGGCTATGGAACCCTGACCTGTTCACCGGACGTGCTTGTTGCACCCTCGACAACTACTATGATTATTATTATTTGACCATGCTGGTCATTTATGACCATTTTAACATCTTGACCATGTTCTGTTATAATATCCACCCTGCACAGCCAGAAGAGGACTGGCCACCCCTCATAGCCTGGTTCCTCTCTAGGTTTCTTCCTAGGTTTTTGGCCTTTCTAGGGAGTTTTTCCTAGCCACCGTGCTTCTTTCACATGCATTGCTTGCTGTTTGGGGTTTTAGGCTGGGTTTCTGTACAGCACTTTGAGATATCAGCTGATGTACGAAGGGCTATATAAATAAATTTGATTTGATTTGATTTGATACCCCATCTCTAGTCCTAGCCCTAGCCCTAGTCTCATACCCCATCTCTAGTCCTAGCCCTAGTTTCATACCCCATCTCTAGTCCTAGCCCTAGTCTCATACCCCATCTCTAGTCCTAGCCCTAGTTTCATACCCCATCTCTATCCCTAGCCCTAGTCTCATACCCCATCTCTAGTCCTAGCCCAAGTCTCATACCCCATCTCTAGTCCTAGCCCTAGTCTCATACCCCATCTCTAGTCCTAGCCCCAGTCTCATACCCCATCTCTAGTCCTAGCCCTAGTTTCATACCCCATCTCTAGTCCTAGCCCTAGTCTCATACCCCATCTCTAGTCCTAGCCCTAGTCTCATACCCCATCTCTAGTCCTAGCCCTAGTCTCATACCCCATCTCTAGTCCTAGCCCTAGTCTCATACCCCATCTCTAGTCCTAGCCCTAGTCTCATACCCCATCTCTAGTCCTAGCCCTAGTCTCATACCCCACCTCTAGTCCTAGCCCTAGTTTCATACCCCATCTCTAGTCCTAGCCCTAGTCTCATACCCCATCTCTAGTCCTAGCCCTAGTTTCATACCCCATCTCTAGTCCTAGCCCTAGTTTCATACCCCATCTCTAGTCCTAGCCCTAGTCTCATACCCCATCTCTAGTCCTAGCCCTAGTCTCATACCCCATCTCTAGTCCTAGCCCTAGTCTCATACCCCATCTCTAGTCCTAGCCCTAGTTTCATACCCCATCTCTAGTCCTAGCCCTAGTCTCATACCCCAGCTTCTTTCCCATGATTTAACCCAAGCACCAGCCCCATATCACATCCCCAGTCCCATCTCTACCATTCACCCCAGTCCTAATCCCATCCCTACCCCTCACCCCAGTCCCATCCCTACCATTCACCCCAGTCCCATCCCTACCCCTCACCCCAGTCCCATCCCTACCATTCACCCCAGTCTCATCCCTACCCCTCACCCCAGTCCCATCCCTACCATTCACCCCAGCCCCATCCCATCCCTACCACTCACCCCAGTCCCACCCCTACCACTCACCCCAACCCCAGTCCCATCCCTACACTACCACTCACCCCAGTCCCATCCCTACCACTCACCCCAACCCCAGTCCCATCCCTACACTACCACTCACCCCAGTCCCATCCCTACCACTCACCCCAACCCCAGTCCCATCCCTACACTACCACTCACCCCAGTCCCATCCCTACTACTCACCCTAGTCCCAGACCCCATCTCCATCTTTAGTCCTAGCCCTAGCCCTAGTCCCAGACCCCATCTCCATCTCTAGTCCTAGCCCTAGTCCCAGACCCCATCTCTAGTCCTAGCCCTAGTCCCAGACCCCATCTCTAGTCCTAGCCCTAGTCCCAGACCCCATCTCCATCTTTAGTCCTAGCCCTAGTTCCAGACCCCTGCCTCATCCCCATCTAGGACCAGGGTTTGGGCTGTTCCTTTCCTTTATTTAAGGACCATCAATTTTTAAGGGGAGGTGAGGGCCCTCGGAGTGTGGTGTCAGGAAAATAACCTCACACTCAATGTCAACAAAACAAAGGAGATGATCGTGGACTTCAGGAAACAGCAGAGGGAGCACCCCCCTATCCACATCGACGGGACAGTAGTGGAGAAGGTTGAAAGTTTTAAGTTCCTCGGCATACACATCACGGACCAACTGAAATGGTTCACCCACACATACAGTTTGGTGAAGAAGGCGCAACAGCGCCTCTTCAACCTCAGGAGGCTGAAGAAATTCGGCTTGTCACCAAAAACACTCAAACTTTTATAGATGCACAATCGAGAGCATCCTGTCGGGCTGTATCACCGCCTGGTACGGCAGCTGCTCCGCCCATAACCGGAAGGCTCTCCAGAGGGTAGTGCGGTCTGCACAACGCATCACCGGGGGCAAACGACCTGCCCTCCAGGTCACCTACAGCACCTGATGTCACAGGAAGGCCAAAAAGATCATCAAGGACAACAACCACCCGAGCCATTGCCTGTTCACCCCGCTATCATCCAGAAGGCGAGGTCAGTACAGGTTAGAGGTTGACCGATTATGATTTTTCAATGCCGATACCGATTAATCTGCGATTTTTTTACTTATTTATTTATTTCTAATAATGACAATTACAACAATAGTGAATTTACACTTTTATTTTAACTTAATATAATACATCAATAAAATCAATTTAGCCTCAAATAAATAATGAAACATGTTCAATTTGGTTTAAATAATGCAAAAACAAAGTGTTGGAGAAGAAAGTAAAAGTGCAATATGCGCCATGTAAAAAAGCTAACGTTTAAGTTCCTTGCTCAGAACATGAGAACATATGAAAGCTGGTGGTTCCTTTTAACATGAGTCTTCAATATTCCCAGGTAAGAAGTTTTAGGTTGTAGTTATTATAGGAATTATAGGACTATTTCTCTCTATACCATTTGTATTTCATATACCTTTGACTATTGGATGTTCTTATAGGCACTTTAGTATTGCCAGTGTAACAGTATAGCTTCCGTCCCTCTCCTCGCTCCTACCTGGGCTCGAACCAGGAACACATCGACAACAGCCACCCTCGAAGCATCGTTACCCATTGCTCCACAAAAGCCGCGGCCCTTGCAGAGCAAGGGGAACAACTACTCCAAGTCTCAGAGCGAGTTACATCACCGATTGAAACGCTATTAGCGCGCACCCCGCTAACTAGCTAGCCATTTCACATCGGTTACACCAGCCTAATCTCGGGAGTTGATAGGCTTGAAGTCATAAACAGCTCAATGCTTGAAGCACAGCGAAGAGCTGCTGGCAAACGCAGGAAAGTGCTGTTTGATTGAATGCTTACGAGCCTGCTGCTGCCTACCACCGCTCAGTCAGACTGCTCTATCAAATATCAAATCATAGACTTAATTATAACATAATAACACACAGAAATACGAGCCTTAGGTCATTAATATGGTCGAATCCAGAAACTATCATCTCGAAAACAAAACGTTTTTCCTGTCAGTGAAATACGGAACCGTTCCATATTTTATCTAACGGGTGGCATCCCTAAGTCTAAATATTGCTGTTACATTGCACAACCTTCAATGTTATGTCCTAATTACGTAAAATTCTGGCAAATTAGTTCGCAACGAGCCAGGCGGCCCAAACTGTTGCATATACCCTGACTCTGCGTGCAATGAACGCAAAATGACACAATTTCCCTAGTTTAATATTGCCTGCTAACCTGGATTTCTTTTAGCTAAATATGCAGGTTTAAAAATATATACTTCTGTGTATTGATTTTAAGAAAGGCATTGATGTTTATGGTTAGGTACAGTCTTGCAACGATTGTGCTTTTTTCGCAAATGCGCTTTTGTTAAATCATCCCCTGTTTGGCGAATTTGGCTGTCTTTGTTAGGAAGAAATAGTCTTCGCAACGAGCCAGGCGGCCCAAACTGCTGCATATACCCTGACTCTGTTGCACAGAACGCAAGAGAAGTGACACAATTTCTGCCATAACCTGCCTTTCAAAGCACTTCATGATTACAGATGTGAGTCCTACAGGGAGGTAGTTAAAGGTCAATACACTGCATTTCAAACAGTCAGCTGTAATCTAATGAATTCAGGGCTTGTGAAGTTACACCTCCGCTAAATATAAGCCTTCCACAACAATAAGACCCACTATTAATTATATCTGAATAGTTTAACCTTCTTTTTACAATAATCACTGATCTGGCTTTCAAGTCGGTCTACGAAAATTCACTTTTTAACCAAAACCATGCATAATCACTAATAATGACCAACTAGGTGTCTGTGGAGTGGGAAGGTGCACAGTACAGGAAGAGGAGGGGCTTGGTGTCACAACACAGGAAGAGGAGGGGCTTGGTGTCACAGGAGGAGGAGGGGCTTGGTGTTACAGTACAGAGGAGGAGGGGCTTGGTGTCACAGCACAGGAGGAGGAGGGGCTTGGTGTCACAGGAGGAGGAGGGGCTTGGTGTCACAGCACAGGAGGAGGAGGGGCTTGGTATCACAGCACAGGAGGAGGAGGGGCTTGGTGTCACAGAACAGAAGGAGGAGGGACTTGGTGTCACAGAACAGAAGGAGGAGGGGCTTGGTGTCACAGAACAGGAGGAGGAGGGGCTTGGTGTCACAGCACAGGAGGAGGAGGGGCTTGGTGTCACAACACAGGAGGAGGAGGGGCTTGGTGTCACAACACAGAAGGAGGAGGGGCTTGGTGTCACAACACAGGAGGAGGAGGGGCTTGGTGTCACTGCACAGGACGAGGAGGGGCTTGGTGTCACAACACAGGAGGAGGAGGGGCTTGGTGTCACAACACAGAAGGAGGAGGGGCTTGGTGTCACAACACAGGAGGAGGAGGGGCTTGGTGTCACAGAACAGAAGGAGGAGGGGCTTGGTGTCACAGAACAGAAGGAGGAGGGGCTTGGTGTCACAGCACAGGAAGAGGAGGGGCTTGGTGTCACAACACAGGAGGAGGAGGGGCTTGGTGTCACAGAACAAAAGGAGGAGGGGCTTGGTGTCACAGCACAGGAAGAGGAGGGGCTTGGTGTCACAACACAGAAGGGGGAGGGGCTTGGTGTCACAGCACAGGAGGAGGAGGGGCTTGGTGTCACAACACAGAAGGAGGAGGGGCTTGGTTTCACAGCACAGGAAGAGGAGGGGCTTGGTGTCACAGCACAGGAAGAGGAGGGAAGGAGACGAGACTAAAAAGACACTCATAAACACTCATAAAAAAAAAAAAAAACGTGATTCTTGCCATTCAGGCATTTGGAACATCGCACTAAAACATACATTTGAATTAATCAAATGAATTTTATATGTCGCCCAGCCCTACATCAAACGCTGCACTGAAATCCAACAATATAGCTTCAACTAGCATCTCATTATCCATTTATATTAACCAATCATCAGTCATCTGAGTCAGTGCAGTACAAGTCGAGTGCCCTTCTCTGTATTTTATTTCAGCTTTATTTAACCAGGTAGGCAAGTTGAGAACAAGTTCTCATTTACAATTGCGACCTGGCCAAGATAAAGCAAAGCAGTTCGACACATACAACAACACAGAGTTACACATGGAGTAAAACAAACATACAGTCAGTAATACAGTAGAAAAATAAGTCTGTATACAATGTGAGCAAATGAGGTGAGATAAGGGAGGTAAAGGCAAAAAAAAGGCCATGGTGGCGAAGTAAATACAATATGCTTCGAGAAAGTCAGTACATGTTCTCTGAAAAATAACGTTGTATTTTGTCAAACACAATTCTCTCCATCAGTTTACTAAGAGCAGACAGCTGATTGGGCAGCAAAGGGTGATTTACTGTTTTTAGGCAGTGGAATTACTTTAGCTTCCTTCAACGTCTGTGGATACACACTCCATTAGGCTTTGGTTAAAGACACAGCAAATAGGGGTGGTAATACAGTCTTCTACCATTCTCAATAGTTTACCATCTAGGTTGTCTATACCTGGTGGTAATGTAGTCTGCCATTCTCTATAGTTTACCATCTAGGTTGTCTATACCTGGTGGTAATACAGTCTGCTACCATTCTCTATAGTTTACCATCTAGGTTGTCTATACCTGGTGGTAATACAGTCTGCTACCATTCTCTATAGTTTACCATCTAGGTTGTCTATATGGTAATACAGTCTGCTACCATTCTCTATAGTTTACCATCTAGGTTGTCTATACCTGGTGGTAATACAGTATGCTACCATTCTCCAATAGTTTACCATCTAGGTTGTCTATATGGTAATACAGTCTGCTACCATTCTCTATAGTTTACCATCTAGGTTGTCTATACCTGGTGGTAATACAGTCTGCTACCATTCTCAATAGTATACCATCTAGGTTGTCTATACCTGGTGGTAATACAGTCTGCTACCATTCTCTATAGTTTACCATCTAGGTTGTCTATACCTGGTGGTAATACAGTCTGCTACCATTCTCTATAGTTTACCATCTAGGTTGTCTATATGGTAATACAGTCTGCTACCATTCTCTATAGTTTACCATCTAGGTTGTCTATACCTGGTGGTAATACAGTCTGCTACCATTCTCCAATAGTTTACCATCTAGGTTGTCTATACCTGGTGGTAATACAGTCTGCTACCATTCTCAATAGTATACCATCTAGGTTGTCTATACCTGGTGGTCATACAGTCTGCTACCATTCTCCAATAGTTTACCATCTAGGTTGTCTATACCTGGTGGTAATACAGTCTGCTACCATTCTCCAATAGTTTACCATCTAGGTTGTCTATATGGTAATACAGTCTGCTACCATTCTCTATAGTTTACCATCTAGGTTGTCTATATGGTAATACAGTCTGCGACCATTCTCCGATAGTTTACCATCTAGGTTGTCTATACCTGGTGGTAATACAGTCTGCTACCATTCTCCAATAGTTTACCATCTAGGTTGTCTATATGGTAATACAGTCTGCTACCATTCTCAATAGTTTACCATCTAGGTTGTCTATATGGTAATACAGTCTGCTACCATTCTCAATAGTTTACCATCTAGGTTGTCTATACCTGGTGGTAATACAGTCTGCTACCATTCTCAATAGTATACCATCTAGGTTGTCTATACCTGGTGGTAATACAGTCTGCTACCATTCTCCAATAGTTTACCATCTAGGTTGTCTATACCTGGTGGTAATACAGTCTGCTACCATTCTCTATAGTTTACCATCTAGGTTGTCTATACCTGGTGGTAATACAGTCTGCTACCATTCTCAATAGTATACCATCTAGGTTGTCTATACCTGGTGGTAATATAGTCTGCTACCATTCTCTATAGTTTACCATCTAGGTTGTCTATATGGTAATACAGTCTGCTACCATTCTCCGATAGTTTACCATCTAGGTTGTCTATACCTGGTGGTAATACAGTCTGCTACCATTCTCAATAGTATACCATCTAGGTTGTCTATACCTGGTGGTAATACAGTCTGCTACCATTCTCTATAGTTTACCATCTAGGTTGTCTATACCTGGTGGTAATACAGTCTGCTACCATTCTCTATAGTTTACCATCTAGGTTGTCTATATGGTAATACAGTCTGCTACCATTCTCTATAGTTTACCATCTAGGTTGTCTATACCTGGTGGTAATACAGTCTGCTACCATTCTCCAATAGTTTACCATCTAGGTTGTCTATACCTGGTGGTAATACAGTCTGCTACCATTCTCAATAGTATACCATCTAGGTTGTCTATACCTGGTGGTAATACAGTCTGCTACCATTCTCCAATAGTTTACCATCTAGGTTGTCTATACCTGGTGGTAATACAGTCTGCTACCATTCTCCAATAGTTTACCATCTAGGTTGTCTATATGGTAATACAGTCTGCTACCATTCTCAATAGTTTACCATCTAGGTTGTCTATACCTGGTGGTAATACAGTCTGCTACCATTCTCAATAGTATACCATCTAGGTTGTCTATACCTGGTGGTAATACAGTCTGCTACCATTCTCCAATAGTTTACCATCTAGGTTGTCTATATGGTAATACAGTCTGCTACCATTCTCAATAGTTTACCATCTAGGTTGTCTATACCTGGTGGTAATACAGTCTGCTACCATTCTCAATAGTATACCATCTAGGTTGTCTATACCTGGTGGTAATACAGTCTGCTACCATTCTCTATAGTTTACCATCTAGGTTGTCTATATGGTAATACAGTCTGCTACCATTCTCTATAGTTTACCATCTAGGTTGTCTATACCTGGTGGTAATACAGTCTGCTACCATTCTCCAATAGTTTACCATCTAGGTTGTCTATACCTGGTGGTAATACAGTCTGCTACCATTCTCAATAGTATACCATCTAGGTTGTCTATACCTGGTGGTAATACAGTCTGCTACCATTCTCCAATAGTTTACCATCTAGGTTGTCTATACCTGGTGGTAATACAGTCTGCTACCATTCTCCAATAGTTTACCATCTAGGTTGTCTATATGGTAATACAGTCTGCTACCATTCTCAATAGTTTACCATCTAGGTTGTCTATACCTGGTGGTAATACAGTCTGCTACCATTCTCAATAGTATACCATCTAGGTTGTCTATACCTGGTGGTAATACAGTCTGCTACCATTCTCCAATAGTTTACCATCTAGGTTGTCTATACCTGGTGGTAATACAGTCTGCTACCATTCTCTATAGTTTACCATCTAGGTTGTCTATACCTGGTGGTAATACAGTCTGCTACCATTCTCAATAGTATACCATCTAGGTTGTCTATACCTGGTGGTAATATAGTCTGCTACCATTCTCTATAGTTTACCATCTAGGTTGTCTATACCTGGTGGTAATACAGTCTGCTACCATTCTCCGATAGTTTACCATCTAGGTTGTCTGTACCTGGTGGTAATACAGTCTGCTACCATTCTCCAATAGTTTACCATCTAGGTTGTCTATATGGTAATACAGTCTGCTACCATTCTCAATAGTTTACCATCTAGGTTGTCTATACCTGGTGGTAATACAGTCTGCTACCATTCTCAATAGTATACCATCTAGGTTGTCTATACCTGGTGGTAATATAGTCTGCTACCATTCTCCAATAGTTTACCATCTAGGTTGTCTATACCTGGTGGTAATACAGTCTGCTACCATTCTCTATAGTTTACCATCTAGGTTGTCTATACCTGGTGGTAATACAGTCTGCTACCATTCTCTATAGTTTACCATCTAGGTTGTCTATACCTGGTGGTAATACAGTCTGCTACCATTCTCTATAGTTTACCATCTAGGTTGTCTATATGGTAATACAGTCTGCTACCATTCTCTATAGTTTACCATCTAGGTTGTCTACATGGTAATACAGTCTGCTACCATTCTCCGATAGTTTACCATCTAGGTTGTCTATACCTGGTGGTAATACAGTCTGCTACCATTCTCAATAGTATACCATCTAGGTTGTCTATACCTGGTGGTAATATAGTCTGCTACCATTCTCTATAGTTTACCATCTAGGTTGTCTATACCTGGTGGTAATACAGTCTGCTACCATTCTCCGATAGTTTACCATCTAGGTTGTCTGTACCTGGTGGTAATACAGTCTGCTACCATTCTCCAATAGTTTACCATCTAGGTTGTCTATATGGTAATACAGTCTGCTACCATTCTCAATAGTTTACCATCTAGGTTGTCTATACCTGGTGGTAATACAGTCTGCTACCATTCTCAATAGTATACCATCTAGGTTGTCTATACCTGGTGGTAATATAGTCTGCTACCATTCTCCAATAGTTTACCATCTAGGTTGTCTATACCTGGTGGTAATACAGTCTGCTACCATTCTCTATAGTTTACCATCTAGGTTGTCTATACCTGGTGGTAATACAGTCTGCTACCATTCTCTATAGTTTACCATCTAGGTTGTCTATACCTGGTGGTAATACAGTCTGCTACCATTCTCTATAGTTTACCATCTAGGTTGTCTATATGGTAATACAGTCTGCTACCATTCTCTATAGTTTACCATCTAGGTTGTCTACATGGTAATACAGTCTGCTACCATTCTCCGATAGTTTACCATCTAGGTTGTCTATACCTGGTGGTAATACAGTCTGCTACCATTCTCCAATAGTTTACCATCTAGGTTGTCTATACCTGGTGGTAATACAGTCTGCTACCATTCTCTATAGTTTACCATCTAGGTTGTCTATACCTGGTGGTAATACAGTCTGCTACCATTCTCTATAGTTTACCATCTAGGTTGTCTATATGGTAATACAGTCTGCTACCATTCTCTATAGTTTACCATCTAGGTTGTCTATACCTGGTGGTAATACAGTCTGCTACCATTCTCCAATAGTTTACCATCTAGGTTGTCTATACCTGGTGGTAATACAGTCTGCTACCATTCTCTATAGTTTACCATCTAGGTTGTCTATACCTGGTGGTAATACAGTCTGCTACCATTCTCTATAGTTTACCATCTAGGTTGTCTATATGGTAATACAGTCTGCTACCATTCTCTATAGTATACCATCTAGGTTGTCTATACCTGGTGGTAATACAGTCTGCTACCATTCTCCAATAGTTTACCATCTAGGTTGTCTATACCTGGTGGTAATACAGTCTGCTACCATTCTCTATAGTTTACCATCTAGGTTGTCTATACCTGGTGGTAATACAGTCTGCTACCATTCTCCGATAGTTTACCATCTAGGTTGTCTATACCTGGTGGTAATACAGTCTGCTACCATTCTCTATAGTTTACCATCTAGGTTGTCTATACCTGGTGGTAATACAGTCTGCTACCATTCTCTATAGTTTCCCATCTAGGTTGTCTATACCTGGTGGTAATACAGTCTGCTACCATTCTCTGTAGTTTCCCATCTAGGTTGTCTATACCTGGTGACTCATCATTAGTGATGGATAGTTTTTCCACCTCTCCTACACGAACTCAAACCAAATTCAAAACAGCAATCCTTCTTCTTTCATTATTAGATATTATATTATACAACAATATGATGGTTTACTGTTCAATATTGTCATTTCACTTCTGAGATGTTCCACTCTACTGGTGAAATTTGTAATTGAAGTGACTGGTTACATGGAAAGGTTTGTTAGAAACTTTAGTGAACGAAGGAGATTAATTGGATTTTCTGCCCATGACATCATTTAAGGTACTTCGAAAGTCTTTTTCCATTGTGTTTTATGTCATTTATCTTGGTTTGGTATTATTTCTTCTTCTTCTTTTTGTTAAAACCTGTTGGGGCTAGGGGGCAGTATTTGCACGGCCGGATAAAAAACTTACCAGATTTAATCTGGTTACTACTCCTGCCCAGTAACTAGAATATGCATATAATTAGGAGATTTGGATAGAAAACACTCTAAAGTTTCTAAAACTGTTTGAATGGTGTCTGTGAGTATAACAGAACTCATATGGCAGGCCAAAACCTGAGAAGATTCCATGCAGGAAGATAAATCTGATTTGTGGAATCACATTCAACACTTTGCCTATGAAACACACCGTGAGTTAGGATTCATTTAGCACTTCCTAAGGCTTCCACTAGATGTCAACAGTCTTTACAAAGTGGTTTGAGTCTTCTCCGGTAAAAACTGACCGAATGAGAGGCCTGGAAAGTTGGTCATAGGGGGAGGGCCATTACTACTATGACGCGGGCGCCCGTGGGTACCCTCTCGTTCCGAAATGTTTAGTAAGACAATGCAATCGTCCGCCTTGAATATTATTGAAGCTCTGATTGAAAAAGGCCCTAAAGATTTATGTTATACAACGTTTGACATGTTTGAACGAACGTAAATATATATTTTTTGCACATTCGTGACGACAAGTCCCGCGCGCCTCGTACATTATGAGTAGCCTTCGGAACGCGCTAACAAGAAGGAGCTATTGGGACATAAATTATTAACTTTTTCGAACAAAACTACATTTGTTGTGGACCTGGGATTCCTGGAAGTGCCTTCTGATGAAGATACTCAAAGGTAAGGGAATATTTACAATAGTATATTTGATTTTAGATGGTTCCAAGATGGCGCTAACCTGTATCGCCTAGCCTATTTATCTGAGCATAGCACCTCGTTTATTGCAAAGTGTGATTTCCCAGTAAAGTTATTTTTAAATCTGGCAATGCGGTTGCATTCACGAGATGTTAATCTATAATTCTTTGAATGACAATATTAAATTTTAACAATGTTTTCGAATAGTAATTTTGTAAATTGTAGCGCTAATTCACCGGAAGCATTTGAGGGAAAATATTTTCTGAACGTCACGCGCCGATGTAAAATGCTGTTTTTATATATAAATATGAACTTTATCAACCAAAAAATGCATGTATTGTGTAACATGATGTCCTAGGAGTGTCATCTGATGAAGATTGTCAAAGGTTAGTGCTGCATTTAGCTGTGTTTTGGGTATTTGTGATGCATGCTAGTTGCTTTGAAAATAGCAGTGTGATTATTTTTGGCAGGGGTACTCTCCTAACATAATCTAATGTTTTGCTTTTGCTGTAAAGCCTTTTTGAAATCGGACAACGTGGTCCGATTCAGGAGAGGTGTATCTATAAAATGGTGTAAAATAGTCATATGTTTGAGAAATTGAAGTTATAGCATTTATGAGGTATTTGTATTTCGCGCGACGCGATTCCACTGGCTGTTGACTAGGGTGGGACGCAAGCGTCCCACGTTTCCCAGACAGGTTAAGTTTGGTCAACACTTCACAATCTATACTTTCCAACCAATCAGCTGAGCAGGTTATCACCTCCTGCATGATTTCTTCTTCTTTGTTTTTGTATTTTATCCCCCCCCTTTTTCCATCTTGTCTCATCGCTGCAACTCCCCAACGGGCTGGCGTGGCGTAGGTCGAGTCATGCTTCTTCCAAAACATGACCCACCAAGCTTCGATTCTTAACACCCGCTCACTTAACCCAGATGCCAGCCATACCAGTGTCGGGGGGGGAAACACTGTTCAACTGATGACCGAAGTCAGCCTGCAGGCCCCCGGCCCACCACAAGGAGTCGCTAGAGCGCGATGAGCCAAGTAAAGCCCCCCCCGGGCCAAACCCTCCCCTAACTCGGACGATGCTGGGACAATTGTGCACCACGTATGGGACTCCCGATCACGGCCAGTTGTGATACAGCCTGGGATCGAACCCAGGTTTGTAGTGATGCCTTAGACCGCTGCGCCACTCGGGAGTCCAACCATAACATGTTTCAGTTCATCATTAATTCAGAGGGATCTAACGGTTCTCACAGTTAGTTTCTGAACAGGTGCATGCTGGTCAATAACATTTACATTTTAGTCATTTAGCAGACGCTCTTATCCAGAGTGACTTACAGTAGTGAATGCATACATTTCATACAATTTCATACTTTTTTTTTTTTGCTGGCCCCCCGTGGGAATCGAACCCACAACCCTGGCGTTGCAAACACCATGCTCTACCAACTGAGCTACAGGGAAGGCTAATAATAATAATACAATAATTGGTATGAAATCATTATACAGTGTTGCATCTGGATTCACTTCCTCGTACACATCAGACCAACATACATCATCAACAAAAGAGCCCGGAGAAACTGGAAACTACGCTGGAAACTAAGCTGTGAACGACACTGTATTTTCACAATAGTGCCTTTCGATCTGGAGGGCAGCCTTCCCCGGGCGCTGAAGATGTGGATGTTGATTAAGGCAGCTCCCTGCACCTCTCTGATTCAGAGGGTTAAATGCGGAAGACACATTTCAGTTGAAGGCATTCAGTTGTACAACTGAATAGGTATCCCCCCCCCCACACACACACACCTTTTGCATCCCCCCCAATGGTCCAATGTGGAATCCGTACCCTTGCCGATATCATGGTTTGAGAACCGTTCAAAATTTTAAAAGACACATTACCAGGCAATTCCTTCTTTCTATACTTACAACTTAGGTCAACTATTGAACCATCCAATGATGAGATTTATAAATAAATCATCTGGGCACCCAAAAGGACTGATCTCTATAATATATAAACAACTTTTGGAAAGCTCATTCTAAGCTAGCCCTTTAAAAAAAAAAATTGGAACAGAATATGGAATAATAAGAACTTGGCATCACAGATTGTATTTAACCTCTATGGGCTAGGTGGGACGCTAGCGTGCCACCCGTGGTGCACTCCATCAACAGCAGGTGCATTTCAAGAGCGGCAAATTTGAATCCAAATAAATGTCAAAATTCAAATTTTTCAAACATACAACTATTTTACACCCTTTGAAAGAAAAACATCTCCTTAATCTAACCACGTTTTACGATTTCAAAAAGGTTTTACGGCGAAAGCATAAATTTAGAGTATGTTAGGACACTACATTTACAAGAGTTGTGTGTAATGTTTTGTCAAGTCAAAGACAGGGTCACCAAAACCATAAAACCAGCTAAAATGATGCACTAACCTTTTACAATCTCCATCAGATGACACTCCTAGGACATTATGTTAGACAATGCATGCATTTTTAGTTCTATCAAGTTCATATTTATATCCAAAAACAGCGTTTTACTATGGCATTGATGTTGAGGAAATCGTTTCCCTCCAATAACCGGCAGTCAAGTCAGCGTCACAAATTAAATAATTAAAATTAGAAAACATTGGTAAAATATTATATTGTCATTTAAAGAATTATAGATTTACATCTCTTGAACGCAATCAACCAGATTTAAAAATAACCTTACTGGGAAATCACACTTTGCAATAATCTGAGCACTGCGCCCAGAAAAATACGCGTTGCGATACAGACTAGACGTCATGTTGGGGAGATCTAAAATCGAAAATACTATGTAAATAATCCATTACCTTTGATTCTCTTCATCAGATGTCACTTCCAGGTATCACAGGTCCATAACGAATGTAGTTTTGTTCAAAAAAGCTCATCATTTATGTCCAAAAATCTCCGTCTTGTTAGCACATGATCTAAGCCAGCCGGACTTCTCGTCATGAACGAGGGGAAAAAATATATTTACGTTCGTTCAAACATGTCAAACGTTGTATAGCATAAATCATTAGGGCCTTTTTTAACCAGAACATGAATAATATTCAAGGTGGACGAATGCATACTCTTTTATAACGTATTGGAACGAGGGTACCCAACATGAACTCGCGCGCCAGGTGTCTAATGGGACATCATCGTTCCATGGCTCTTGTTCGGTCAGATCTCCCTCCAGAAGACTCAAAACACTTTGTAAAGGCTGGTGACATCTAGTGGAAGCAATAGGAAGTGCCAAAATATTCCTCAGCCCCTGTGTTTTTCAATGGGATAGGTTTAAAGGTAATACAACACATCAGGTATCCACTTCCTGTCAGAAAATGTCTCAGGGTTTTGCCTGCCAAATGAGTTCTGTTATACTCACAGACACCATTCAAACAGTTTTAGAAACTTTAGAGTGTTTTCTATCCATATATAATAAGTATATGCATATTCTAGTTACTGGGTAGGATTAGTAACCAGATTAAATCGGGTACATTTTTTTTATCCAGACGTGCAAATGCTGCCCCCTAGCCCTAACAGGTTAACATGAAAGGAAACACCAAGGAAACGGTTTACAATGACATTGGCCCCAACTCCCAACTGTTCACTGTGTCAGTTAGGCACATTTCTTCATATGATGTAGGAGTGCCCTGCAGTTAAATGCTTCTCGGACAAAGTTACAAAATTAATTTTGAAGTGCATCAATGCTTTGCATCTACTATGTTACTTAACGATGAAAGCCCCTTGAATCGATGAGAGCAACCTTTTTGATTCTGTATTATGATCATAATGATATATACTTTATATTTATGGTCCTTTTAAAAGCAAACTGAGTATGGGGTGGCAGGTAGCCTAGTGGTTCGATCGTTGGGCCAGTAACCAAAAGATTGCTGGATTGAATCCCTGGTAGGTAAAAATCTGTCGTTCTGCCCCTGAACAAGCCAGTTAACCCACTGTTCCCCGGTAGGCAGTCATTGTAAATAAGAATGAGTTCTTAACTGGCTTCCCTAGCTAAATAAAAATGTATAAATTAGATTGTACAAGTTTGTTTAGAGTTCCCCCTCCCCCCCCCCCCCCAAAAAAAAAGAGTCCTGAGAAAATATTTTTTATGATCTGTTATAAAGGATTTTTGGCCCAACCTTTGGCTTTCCTTGTTATTGCCACAATGTTATGGTCACTACAGCCAATGGAAACTGATATTGCCCTGGAGCAAAGCTCCTCAGCATTAGTGAAGATATGATCAATACAAGTGGATGTCACAGATCCAACACTATTGGTATACACTCTGATTATTTGAACAACACACAGACCCGGCTGATCGCATGAACACACAGACCCGGCTGATCACATGAACACACAGACCCAGCTGGTCAGACCCGGCTGGTCACATGAACACACAGACCCGGCTGATCACATGAACACACAGACCCAGCTGGTCAGACCCGGCTGGTCACATGAACACACAGACCCGGCTGGTCACATGAACACACAGACCCAGCTGGTCACATGAACACACAGACCCGGCTGGTCAGACCCGGCTGGTCACATGAACACACAGACCCGGCTGGTCACATGAACACACAGACCCGGCTGATCAGACCTGGCTGGTCACATGAACACACAGACCCGGCTGATCAGACCCGGCTGGTCGCATGAACACACAGACCTGGCTGATCAGACCTGGCTGGTCAGACCCGGCTGATCAGACCCGGCTGGTCAGACCCGGCTGGTCGCATGAACACACAGACCCGGCTGATCAGACCCGGCTGGTCGCATGAACACACAGACCTGGCTGGTCAGACCCGGCTGGTCGCATGAACACACAGACCTGGCTGGTCAGACCCGGCTGGTCGCATGAACACACAGACCTGGCTGGTCAGACCCGGCTGGTCGCATGAACACACAGACCCGGCTGATCAGACCCAGCCAGCTTTTAAACAACACAGTGACAAATCAGCCTGTTAGAAATAGCTCATAATATGAATGATGTCATGATGGGGTTAGGGAGTGGAAGTAACACAATGCTACAAGAGGGTGTGTGTGTTCATGCGTGTGTTACCTGTAAGGTAAGACTGGGTCAAGCTTAACATGAATGAAAAGCTTTGGATTCTGTCTCTGACCCAATAGGCCTGTGTTACAGTGATGCGGGGGTGGAGAGCCTATGTTACAGGGGGCAGCAATGGATTCGGCCGGCCCATCAGCGTGGTTGAATTTAAAATACAATTTTAGAGGCCCCCCCAGCTTGGCGGTTTACAGACATTTTTGTATTTTAAGACAATTTCCTGCAATTAAAAAAAAATTCTCCTTGGAGTTTTTTTTTCTTCTCTTCTCTCTTTTAAAGCTAATTTCCTGAAATTGTAAACATTTTGCCACTGAGCCGAGAGAAGATGTTTCAGTTTTAAAGCGAATTTCCTGCGATTCTACATATTCTACCATGTAGCTGGCTGAACATTTTGCAGTTTTAAAGCTAATTTCCTGCATTTTTTCCATGGCAATTGCTATATTCTGTATTCTCAAACATAATAACAATATCTAATACTGCTAAATCCACTTTTATTTTTTTATTCTCCCTGTCTAGCTTTTATTTTTGGTGAATGTTAATTCTCAAAGATTATATTATAAAGAAAAATATATAGATCCCATTATATTTTCTAGGGATGCAGGTAGCCTGGCGGTTAGAGCGTTTGGCCTGTCCCAGAAAGGTCAATGGTTCAAATACCCGAGCCGACAAGGTGAAACCAATCTCTTAATGTGTCCTTGAGCAAGGCACTTCAACAATTCATTATTCCTGTCAGTCGCTCTGGATAAGAGCGTCTGCTAAATAACTAAAATGTAAATGTAGATGTCAAGATAAAGCTTCTTGGTCAAAATCACTAGCGGTTCTGGGGGGGGCCAGTGCCCCTGTGACAACAATTTTGGACCCCCTTGTTGCCCCCCTAAATGTGTAGTATGAAATCATTTTTACATGAACTAATTTTTGTTATCGTTCTTTTTTTTTTTTTACATCCGTTATTAGCCAGTGGCAACGCGGAACACTAATTTAACCCACACATTTTCTAGAGGGACGGCTTTAGGCAGAACACAACAGTATCGTACCACATGCAAAACGATATGACAACAATAACGTCTAATGTAACTGGCCCCAGCTTGGCCCCCCCAGTTGAAATGGTCTAGAACCACTACTGGTCAGAATAGATATTCAATCCCTTCCTGGACGAAGATCCCTGTTGCCTAAATTGATTTTATAGCGCCCCTTGTGTCCACTTCCGGTAATACCGTATACCTCGGGAAAGGTACAGAAATGGTAAGATGGTAAATCATGTTTGGTTGAATAGAAACACACACTGCTAGATTTGTGAAGAAGTGTTGTAATCCTTGTTTTTTTTGTTTTTTTGCTGTTGCTTTGCAGCTGTTTTTTGTTAACCCTATTTGAAGTGGGTAGTCAGTGATACATGTTTAATATTACATCAGCATAACATGTTAAATGACTTCATTAAGTCGTTTTTTTCCCCTCTCTCCGTCAGATAAAAAGTACTTCATTCTTCTTACGGAGCTGTGAGGGGAACGGCACCTCTGTACCTTCAGGCTCTGATCAGTCCCTACACCCAAACAAGGGCACTGCGTTCATCCACCTCTGGCCTGCTGGCCCCCTACCTCTGTGGAAGCACAGTTCCCGCTCAGCCCAGTCAAAACTGTTCGCTGCTCTGGCACCCCAATGGTGGAACAAGCTCCCTCACGACGCCAGGACAGCGGAGTCAATCACCACCTTCCGGAGACACCTGAAACCCCACCTCTTTAAGGAATACCTGGGATAGGATAAAGTAATCCTTCTAACCCCCCCCCCACCCCTTAAAAGATTTAGATGCACTATTGTAAAGTGGTTGTTCCACTGGATATCATTAGGTGAATGCACCAATTTGTTAGTCGCTCTGGATAAGAGCGTCTGCTAAATGACGTAAATGTAAATGTACTACTAAAGCTTCTCAAAAGCATTCGTTGCTGTAAACACGTTGCTGTAAACATAGGCGCTTATCCTTTAAATCCAAGTCATATTAGGACTTATAAGAACAATTTTCGGAGAGAATTTGAAACTTAGGAGCGCTCAAGAATAATTCCGTTTTTTAATCGGACTACAAAATAAAATCAACAAAATGTGCTTTAGCTGCCTGTTACCCTGCCTGATATTAGCTACACTATCAAACTACTTCCCTCTAAGTTACTGCAGGACAGCAGTGGTTGACAAGCAGGACATGCCCGTGTAGTTTCTTTTTTTTAAATATATTTTTTTTTTAATTAATTGTTATTTTTTATTAATTTTTTATAACAGTAACATGCAAAACATAAACATAACAGCCAGAGGGATTCCAAAGAAATGAGAAAAAAAGAAGAAAAACTATTCCACATTATATCAAATCAAATACAGAAATATAGCGAATACATTTTTTTGACATTTTGTTTTGTATACGTTTTAAAAGACTCTAAATAGTTTTCCAAATCAGATTAAAAAAATTAAGAAAAGGGGCTTTTTCTTCATAAATTATGCCCGTGTTGTTGTGTTGCCAGCTTGCAGCTCAAACTCTCCCCGTGGAGCAGCGGTAGACTGTAGCACGGTGATATCCATACGGTTACTACCAATATTAAAAAAGGTATTTCTCATATTGGCTGCTATTCTCCTCAAAATATAACGGAAAGTGGAACAAAATTGGTCACGTTAGCTAGCGCCAGCGACATGTGATACAGCTGCTCAGTGGGAAGCAGCTTGATACAACACAGTTGCATTGGTAGCGCTCTGTAGCGCCTTCCATCTGCAGTAAGCGCAAAGCGGTGCATTGGCCGAATTCATTGACAGCTTCAGCTTGCTTATATAGAGCGGGGGGTACTACCTGTTTGGGTGAAATGGGTGCAAGACAGTGAAGTTCGTAACGTCGCTCAAGCACCTTCACAAGGTGCTGAAACCCTCTATTCTTCTAAGCCACTCAGAGAATTGGCACATATCCCCGGCTATAAACATGTCTATCGCTCTTGTCATTTCTTCTTTCTTATTGCTTCTTTAAAATCAGGACAACTGTTTTCAGCTGTGCTAACATAATTGCAAAAGGGTTTGCTAATGATCAATTAGCCTTTTAAAATGATAAACTTGGATTAGCTAACACAACGTGCCATTGGAACACAGGAGTGATGGTTGCTGATAACGGGCCTCTGTACGCCTATGTAGATATTCCATAAAAAAATCTGCCGTTTCCAGTCAAGGGGTCTGAATACTTTCCGAATGCACTGTATAGTTAGACTGCAGAGTGAAGGAAAAGCAGCCAACAAGTGCTCAGCATAAGTGGGAACTCCTTCAAGACTGTTGGAAAAGCATTCCAGGTGATGCTGGTTGAGAGAATGCCAAGAGGGTGCATATACATACTGTACCAAATCAAACATATGGACACACCTGCTCATTTAAGGGTTTTTCTTTATTTTGACTATTTTCTACATTGTAGAATAATAAGTGAAGACATCAAAACTATGAAATAACACATATGAAATCATATAGTAACCAACAACAAAAAAAGTGTTAAACTAATCAAAATATATTTTATATTCGAGATTCTTCAAAAGTAACCACCCTTTTGACTTCATGACAGCTTTGCACACTCTGTGCACATTGGTTCACTGACAATGTGAAGAAATAATAGTTTATTAATAACATTTTAAGCAAAACATTCTCTTCCATCAGCCTTATTGATACAGCGTAGACCTCCACTACACTACTTTGATACGCATCCTGAGGCTTAAGGAGTATACGCAATGCCCACTGAAGAATAAGTAGGTATACGGTTTATCAGTGTTTATTAGTAATATCAGTGTTGACTAGTAATATCAGTGTTGACTAGTAAAATCAGTGTTTATTAGTAATATCAGTGTTTATTAGTAATATCAGTGTTTATTAGTAATATCAGTGTTGACTAGTAATATCAGTGTTTATTAGTAATATCAGTGTTTATTAGTAATATCAGTGTTTATTAGTAATATCAGTGTTTATTAGTAATATCAATGTTGACTAGTAATATCAGTGTTTATTAGAAATATCAGTGTTTACTAGTAATATCAGTGTTTATTAGTAATATCAGTGTTTACTAGTAATATCAGTGTTTATTAGTAATACCAGTGTTTACTAGTAATATCAGTGTTTATTAGTAATATCAGTGTTTACTAGTAATATCAGTGTTTATTAGTAATATCAGTGTTTATTAGTAATATCAGTGTTTACTAGTAATATCAGTGTTTATTAGTAATATCAGTGTTTACTAGTAATACTTGTAATACTAGTAATATCAGTGTTTATTAGTAATATCAGTGTTTACTAGTAATATCAGTGTTTACTAGTAATACTAGTATTTACTAGTAATATCAGTGTTTACTAGTAATATCAGTGTTTACTAGTAATATCAGTGTTTACTAGTAATACCAGTGTTTATTAGTAATATAAGTGTTTATTAGTAATAGTGTTTACTAGTAATATCAGTGTTTATTAGTAATATCAGTGTTTACTAGTAATACTTGTAATACTAGTAATATCAGTGTTTATTAGTAATATCAGTGTTTACTAGTAATATCAGTGTTTACTAGTAATACTAGTATTTACTAGTAATAGTAGTGTTTATTAGTAATATCAGTGTTTACTAGTGATATTAGTGTTTATTAGTAATATCAGTGTTTACTAGTAATACTAGTCATATTAGTGTTTACTAGTAATATCAGTGTTTACTAGTATATCAGTGTTTACTAGTAATACTAGTATTTACTAGTAATATCAGTGTTTACTAGTAATAGTGTTTACTAGTAATATCAGTGTTTACTAGTAATACTTGTAATACTAGTAATATCAGTGTTTATTAGTAATATCAGTGTTTACTAGTAATATCAGTGTTTACTAGTAATACTAGTATTTACTAGTAATATTAGTGTTTATTAGTAATATCAGTGTTTACTAGTAATACTTGTAATACTAGTAATATCAGTGTTTATTAGTAATATCAGTGTTTACTAGTAATATTAGTGTTTATTAGTAATATCAGTGTTTATTACTAATATTAGTGTTTACTAGTAATATCAGTGTTTACTAGTAATATCAGTGTTTACTAGTAATATCAGTGTTTATTAGTAATATCAGTGTTTACTAGTAATATCAGTGTTTACTAGTAATATCAGTGTTTACTAGTGTTTATTAGTAATATTAGTGTTTATTAGTAATATATGTGTTTACTAGTAATATCAGTGTTTACTAGTAATATCAGTGTTTATTAGTAATATCAGTGTTTATTAGTAATATCAGTGTTTACTAGTAATATCAGTGTTTACTAGTAATATCCATGTTTATTAGTAATATCAGTGTTTATTAGTGATATTAGTGTTTATTAGTAATTATTTATTATGAGTAGCTGAAAATAAGTTTTTTCCCCGTTTTTGACGAAGGGGGAAGTGTGAACCTGAAGGTCCCAAGCCTCAGCCTGAACTAAAATCTCTTGAACAACCACTATAGTCTCCAAAAGTGATGTCAATGTTCACATTGGTGAAGTGAAGGTTACCTGAGTTCATACATTGATTGTGGTACAGTAGGACACACATCTAACATATAGAAGTGTTGTTCTGATAAGGGTTACCTTATTATCTCTCTCATGCATTTATTATCTTTAATCAGTTATTGTTTCTTGTGGACTGCATATTATCTGATAGTATAAATACATAATATTCTGTATATGACAAATTAGTCTACTCAGGGCCAACTATTATAGTTATTAATAATTATTAAATAAATAATTATTTACCTACAAATAAAAGTCAAAGAATTATGAAATATAGAAACATATTTATTAAATGACAAATGTGAAACACATACAGATACAGCCACTAGGGGCCCAAGGTAATAAACACATAGAGCCACTAGGGGCCCAAGGTAATGAACACATACAGCCACTAGGGGCCCAAGGTAATAAACACATAGAGCCACTCGGGGCCCAAGGTAATAAACACATACAGCCACTAGGGGCCCAAGGTAATAAACACATAGAGCCACTAGGGGCCCAAGGTAATAAACACATAGAGCCACTAGGGGCCCAAGGTAATGAACACATAGAGCCACTAGGGGCCCAAGGTAATAAACACATATAGCCACTAGGGGCCCAAGGTAATAAACACATATAGCCACTAGGGGCCCAAGGTAATAAACAGACACAGATACAGCCACTAGGGGCCCAAGGTAATGAACACATACAGCCACTAGGGGCCCAAGGTAATAAACACATAGAGCCACTAGGCGCCCAAGGTAATTAACACATACAGCCACTAGGGGCCCAAGGTAATGAACACAGAGCCACTAGGGGCCCAAGGTAATAAACACATAGAGCCACTAGGTGCCCAAGGTAATAAACACAGAGCCACTAGGGGCCCAAGGTAATAAACACATAGAGCCACTAGGGGCCAAAGGTAATAAACACAGAGCCACTCGGGGCCCAAGGTAATAAACACAGAGCCACTCGGGGCCCAAGGTAATAAACACATAGAGCCACTAGGGGCCCAAGGTAATGAACACATACAGCCACTAGGGGCCCAAGGTAATGAACACATACAGCCACTAGGGGCCCAAGGTAATGAACACACAGAGACACTAGGGGCCCAAGGTAATGAACACATACAGCCACTAGGGGCCCAAGGTAATGAACACATAGAGCCACTAGGGGCCCAAGGTAATTAACACAAAGAGCCACTAGGGGCCCAAGGTAATGAACACATAGAGCTACTAGGGGCCCAAGGTAATAAACACATACAGCCACTAGGGGCCCAAGGTAATGAACAGATACAGCCACTAGGGGCCCAAGGTAATAAACACATACAGCCACTAGGGGCCCAAGGTGATAAACACATAGAGCCACTAGAGGCCCAAGGTAATAAACACATACAGCCACTAGGGGCCCAAGGTAATGAACAGATACAGAGCCACTATTGGCCCAAGGTAATGAACACATACAGCCACTAGGGGCCCAAGGTAATGAGTGATTCTGAGTAAATGACAAAACCGTTTCCAAACACAGGACAGCCTTCATCAAAACAGAGGAAAAAAACTCCTAATTGTTCTTGTTTCAGGAAGAATATAAAAAGGGGGGTGGGGCTATATGAAAACTAGTGACGTGTTGCCACTTATCAAAAAAATCAAGTGTTCTGCATGGATGGGTTGGCTAGCAGTTGACAGGAAGTGGTGGCAGTAGACAGGAACTGGTGGCAGTTGACAGGAAGTGGTGGCAGTAGACAGGAAGTGGTGGCAGTAGACAGGTAGTGGTGGCAGTAGACAGGTAGTGATGGCAGTAGACAGGTAGTGGTGGCAGTAGACAGGTAGTGGTGGCAGTAGACAGGTAATGGTGGCAGTAGACAGGTAGTGGTGGCAGTAGACAGGTAGTGGTGGCAGTAGACAGGTAGTGGTGGCAGTAGACAGGTAATGGTGGCAGTAGACAGGTAGTGGTGGCAGTAGACAGGTAGTGGTGGCAGTAGACAGGTAATGGTGGCAGTAGACAGGTAGTGGTGGCAGTAGACAGGTAGTGGTGGCAGTAGACAGGTAGTGGTGGCAGTAGACAGGTAGTGGTGGCAGTAGACAGGTAATGGTGGCAGTAGACAGGTAGTGGTGGCACTGAACGTGGTCTAGCCCTCCGTTCTCTTCATCAGAGGAATCTGGAGAGCTCCACGATTCATCAGCATCACCCTCATGATGTTTCTGAGAGACAGAAAGAGGATGTTCAATCTCAACAGTTACTGGAGAGAGAGAGAGAGATTACTGCCCTGTAGCTACTGGAGAGAGAGAGATTACTGCCCTGTAGCTACTAGAGAGAGAGAGAGAGAGATTACTGCCCTGTAGCTACTAGAGAGAGAGAGAGGGAGAGAGAGATTACTGCCCTGTAGCTACTAGAGAGAGAGAGAGAGAGAGATAGATTACTGCCCTGTAGCTACTAGAGAGAGAGAGAGAGAGAGAGAGAGAGAGAGAGAGAGAGAGAGATTACTGCCCTGTAGCTACTGGAGAGAGAGATTACTGCCCTGTAGCTACTGGAGAGAGAGAGATTACTGCCCTGTAGCTACTGGAGAGAGGGAGAGATTACTGCCCTGTAGCTACTGGAGAAAGAGAGAGATTACTGCCCTGTAGCTACTGGAGAGAGAGAGAGATTACTGCACTGTAGCTACTGGAGAGAGAGAGAGATTACTGCCCTGTAGCTACTGGAGAGAGAGAGATTACTGCCCTGTAGCAACTGAAGAGAGAGAGAGATTACTGCACTGTAGCTACTGGAGAGAGAGGGATTACTGCACTGTAGCTACTGGAGAGAGAGAGAGAGAGAGATTACTGCACTGTAGCTACTGGAGAGAGAGAGAGTACTGCCCTGTAGCTACTGGAGAGAGAGAGAGAGATTACTGCACTGTAGCTACTGGAAAGAGAGAGAGATTACTGCACTGTAGCTACTGGAGAGAGAGAGAGAGAGAGAGAGATTACTGCACTGTAGCTACTGGAGAGAGAGAGAGAGAGATTACTGCACTGTAGCTACTGGAGAGAGAGAGAGAGAGAGAGAGAGAGAGAGAGAGAGAGATTACTGCCCTGTAGCTACTGGAGAGAGAGAGAGAGATTACTGCCCTGTAGCTACTGGAGAGAGAGAGAGAGAGAGAGAGAGAGATTACTGCCCTGTAGCTACTGGAGAGAGAGAGAGAGAGATTACTGCCCTGTAGCTACTGGAGAGAGAGAGAGAGAGAGATTACTGCCCTGTAGCTACTGGAGAGAGAGAAAGAGATTACTGCCCTGTAGCTACTGGAGAGAGAGAGATTACTGCCCTGTAGCTACTGGAGAGAGAGAGAGATTACTGCACTGTAGCTACTGGAGAGAGAGAGAGAGAGAGAGAGATTACTGCACTGTAGCTACTGGAGAGAGAGAGATTACTGCACTGTAGCTACTGGAGAGAGAGATTACTGCCCTGTAGCTACTGGAGAGAGAGAGAGAGATTACTGCCCTGTAGCTACTGGAGAGAGAGAGAGAGAGAGATTACTGCCCTGTAGCTACTGGAGAGAGAGAAAGAGATTACTGCCCTGTAGCTACTGGAGAGAGAGAGATTACTGCCCTGTAGCTACTGGAGAAAGAGAGAGATTACTGCACTGTAGCTACTGGAGAGAGAGAGAGAGAGAGAGAGAGATTACTGCACTGTAGCTACTGGAGAGAGAGAGATTACTGCACTGTAGCTACTGGAGAGAGAGATTACTGCCCTGTAGCTACTGGAGAGAGAGAGAGAGAGAGAGAGAGAGAGAGAGAGAGAGAGAGAGAGATTACTGCCCTGTAGCTACTGGAGAGAGAGAGATTACTGCCCTGTAGCTACTGGAGAGAGAGAGAGAGAGAGATTACTGCACTGTAGCTACCGGAGAGAGAGAGAGAGAGAGAGAGAGAGATGACTGCCCTGTAGCTACTGGAGAAAGAGAGAGAGATGACTGCCCTGTAGCTCATGGAGAGAGAGAGATGATTGCCCTGTAGCTACTGGAGAGAGAGAGATTAGGGGCGGCAGGGTAGCCTAGTGGTTAGAGCGTTGGACTAGTAACCGAAAGGTTGCTGGATTGAATCCCGGAGCTGACAAGGTACAAATCTGTCGTTCTGCCCCTGAACAAGGCAGTTAACCCACTGTTCCCTAGTAGGCCGTCATTGAAAAATAATTAGTTTTTAACTGACTAGCTACTGCGGGGAGGGAGGGAGGGAGGGAGGGAGAGAGAGGGAGAGGGAGAGAGAGAGAGAGAGATTACTGCCCTGTAGCTACTGGAGAGAGAGAAAGAGATTACTGCCCTGTAGCTACTGGAGAGAGAAATAGATTACTGCCCTGTAGCTACTGGAGAGAGAGAGAGATTACTGCCCTGTAGCTACTGGAGAGAGAGAGAGAGAGAGAGAGAGAGAGAGAGATTACTGCCCTGTGGCTACTGGAGAGAGAGAGAGAGAGATTACTGCACTGTAGCTACTGGAGAGAGAGATTACTGCCCTGTAGCTACTGGAGAAAGAGAGAGATTACTGCCCTGTAGCTACTGGAGAGAGAGAGAGATTACTGCACTGTAGCTACTGGAGAGAGAGAGAGATTACTGCCCTGTAGCTACTGGAGAGAGAGAGATTACTGCCCTGTAGCTACTGAAGAGAGAGAGAGATTACTGCACTGTAGCTACTGGAGAGAGAGGGATTACTGCACTGTAGCTACTGGAGAGAGAGAGAGAGAGAGAGAGAGATTACTGCACTGTAGCTACTGGAGAGAGAGAGAGTACTGCCCTGTAGCTACTGGAGAGAGAGAGAGAGATTACTGCACTGTAGCTACTGGAAAGAGAGAGAGATTACTGCACTGTAGCTACTGGAGAGAGAGAGAGAGAGATTACTGCACTGTAGCTACTGGAGAGAGAGAGAGAGATTACTGCACTGTAGCTACTGGAGAGAGAGAGAGAGAGATTACTGCCCTGTAGCTACTGGAGAGAGAGAGATTACTGCCCTGTAGCTACTGGAGAGAGAGAGAGAGATTACTGCCCTGTAGCTACTGGAGAGAGAGAGAGAGATTACTGCCCTGTAGCTACTGGAGAGAGAGAGAGAGATTACTGCCCTGTAGCTACTGGAGAGAGAGAGAGAGGGAGAGAGAGAGAGATTACTGCCCTGTAGCTACTGGAGAGAGAGAGAGAGAGAGATTACTGCCCTGTAGCCACTGGAGAGAGAGAAAGAGATTACTGCCCTGTAGCTACTGGAGAGAGAGAGAGTACTGCCCTGTAGCTACTGGAGAGAGAGAGAGATTACTGCACTGTAGCTACTGGAGAGAGAGAGAGAGAGAGAGATTACTGCACTGTAGCTACTGGAGAGAGAGAGATTACTGCACTGTAGCTACTGGAGAGAGAGATTACTGCCCTGTAGCTACTGGAGAGAGAGAGAGAGAGAGAGAGAGAGAGAGATTACTGCCCTGTAGCTACTGGAGAGAGAGAGATTACTGCCCTGTAGCTACTGGAGAGAGAGAGAGAGAGAGATTACTGCACTGTAGCTACTGGAGAGAGAGAGAGAGAGAGAGAGGAGAGAGAGAGAGAGAGAGAGAGAGAGAGAGATTACTCCACTGTAGCTACTGGAGAGAGAGATTACTGCCCTGTAGCTACTGGAGAGAGAGAGAGATTACTGCCCTGTAGCTACTGGAGAGAGAGAGATTACTGCCCTGTAGCTACTGGAGAGAGAGAGAGAGAGAGAGAGATTACTGCACTGTAGCTACTGGAGAGAGAGAGAGAGAGAGATGACTGCCCTGTAGCTACTGGAGAGAGAGAGATGACTGCCCTGTAGCTACTGGAGAGAGAGAGATGATTGCCCTGTAGCTACTGGAGAGAGAGAGATTAGGGGCGGCAGGGTAGCCTAGTGGTTAGAGCGTTGGACTAGTAACCGAAAGGTTGCTGGATTGAATCCCGGAGCTGACAAGGTACAAATCTGTCGTTCTGCCCCAGAGAGAGAGAGAGATATGTTCCTCTCACCCTCTGGGGCTGTCGGTTTCTCATGTGCCTCTCGAGCAACCAGAGGAGCTGTGTGTCGTACCTGTCTTCTTGATCACCTGAACAACAACAGTCACATCAAAACGTGGGGGTTCTCGGCAGCCCCGCGGGGGTTCTCGGCAGTGGGGGCCCACAGTTAAACGTCATGATCCAGCCCACTGGTGGCCAGACCTGGGAGGTGAGGGTGGGGCTCCAGGCAGTTGCCCTGGGAACAGAGGTTGAGATAAAGACTGAAGTCACACAGATCGGTGAGAGAGAATAAAACTGGGAAACTGATATTATACCGTTCTGTTTGAGGGTATTACTTGTGTGTGTCCATTTCCTCATACACATTCCCACACACTTTCTATCCCTCACCACTCCTCCTCCTCTGTCTCCCTCACCATCTCCTCCCTCACAGTCTCCCCCTCACCACTCCTCCTCCTCCGTCTCCATCCCCACTCCTCCTCCTAGAGAGGGAGAGAAATAGAGGGGGAGAGAGAAAGAGGGGGAGAGAAATAGAGGGAGAGAAAGAGGGGGAGAGAAATAGAGGGAGAGAGAGAAAGAGGGGGAGAGAAATAGAGGGAGAGAAAGAGGGGGAGAGAAAGAGGGGGAGTGAAATAGAGGGGGTGAGAAATAGAGGGGGAGAGAGAAAGAGGGGGAGAGAAATAGAGGGAGAGAAAGAGGGGGAGAGAAATAGGGGGAGAGAAATAGAGGGAGAGCGAAATAGAGGGAGAGAAAGAGGGGGAGCGAAAAAGAGGGGGAGCAAAAAAGAGCGGGAGTGAAAAAGAGGGGGAGTGAAAAAGAGGGGGAGAGAGAGAGGGGGAGAGAAATAGAGAGGGAGAGAAAGAGGGGGGAGAGAAAGAGGGGGAGATAAATAGAGAGGGAGAGAAATAGAGAGGGAGAGAGAAAGAGGGGGAGAGAAATAGAGGGAGTGAAAAAGAGGGGGAGAGAGAAATTGGGGGAGAGAAATAGAGGGGGAGAGAAAGAGGGAGAGAGAGAAAGAGGGGGAGAGAGAAAGAGGGGGAGAGAAAGAGGGGGGGAGAGAAAGAGGGGGAGAGAGAAAGAGGGGGAGTGAAAAAGAGGGGGAAAGAGGGGGAGAGAGAAAGAGAGGGAGAGAAATAGATGGAGAGAGAAAGAGAAAGAGGGGGGAGAGAAAGAGGGGGGAGAGAAAGAGGGGGAGAGAAATAGAGAGGGGGGAGAGAAAGAGGGGGAGAGAGAAAGAGGTGGAGAGAGAAAGAGGTGGAGAGAGAAATAGAGAGGGGGAGAGAAAGAGGGGGGAGAGAAATAGAGAAGAGGGAGAGAAAGAGGGGGAGAGAGAAAGAGAGAGAGAGAGAAAGAGGGGGAGAGAAAGAGGGGGGGAGAGAAATAGAGAGGGGAGAGAGAAAGAGGGGGAGAGAAAGAGAGGGAGATATAATTCCAGTGTAATATTCACTGTTCTAACATGTTACACACTAGTGGTCATGTTTCTTATAATTGATTAGTTGATAATCCCTCCTTCCCTGTTTTGTCCCAGTACCTGTACCATTGTTGCCATGGCAATGGGCTTCTGACTGTCTGAAAGTGTGTGTGTGTGTGTGTGTGTGTGTGTGTGTGTGTGTGTGTGTGTGTGTGTGTGTGTGTGTGTGTGTGTGTGCAAAAGCTTGTGGGGAAACTATATTTATGAACACAACAATTTTTCTTTGCAACAATAAATTACTGAAAAAGTGTTTATGACATTACTAATCTACTCCTTTCCCTGAAAATAATGAATTGACAGGTCTGAAATCCTACTAACCATGTGACTCAAAGAAAAAAATATTGCATATACAGTACCAGTCAAAGGTTTGGACACATATACTCATTCTCTCAACCAGCTTCACCTGGAATGCTTATCCAACTGTTTTGAAGGAGTTCCCACATATGCTGAGCACTTGTTGGCTGCTTTTCCTTCACTTTGCAGTCCAACTCATCCCAAACCATCTCAATTGAGTTGAGATCTGGTGATTGTGGAGGCCAGGTCATCTGATACAGCACTCCATCACTCTCCTTCTTGGTCAAATAGCCCTTACACAGCCTGGAGGTGTGTTGGGTCATTGTCTTGTTGAAAAACAAATGATAGTCCCACTAAGTGCAAACCAGATGGGATGGCGTATCGCTGAAGAATTCTGTGGTAGCCATGCTGGTTAGGTGTGCATTGAATTCTAAATAAATCACTGAGTGTCACCAGCAAAGCACCACCACACCATCACACCTCCTCCTCCATGCTTCACGGTGGGAACGACATATGCAGAGATCATCCGTTCACCTACTCTGCATCTCACAAAGACACAGCGGTTGGAACCAAAAATCTCACATTTGGACTCATCAGACCAAAGGACAGATTTCCACCGGTCTAATGTCCATTGCTCGTGTTTCTTGGCCCAAGCAAGTCTCTTCTTATTATTGGTGTCCTTTAGTAGTGGTTTCTTTGCAACAATTCAACCATGAAGGCCTGATTCACAGTCTCCTCTGAAAAGTTGATGTTGAGATGTGTCTGTTACTTGAACTCTGTGAAGCATTTATTTGGGCTGCAATTTCTGAGGCTGGTAACTTGCGACTGCACTTGAAAGAAATGTTCGAAGTTCTTGAAATTTTCCACATTGACTGACCTTCATGTCTTAAAGTAATGATGGACTGTCGTTTCTCTTTGCTTATTTGAGGCTGTTCTTGCCATAATATGAACTTGGTATTTTACCAAATAGGGCTGTCTTCTGTTTAACAATTTTTTGGTTACTACATGATTCCATATAAAAAAATATATAAAACACACTAATCATTTCATATTAAAAAGTGATTATGGCAATAGTCATGTAAACACCTTACTGTGCTTATTTAAAATCGGCGTACGGTGAAAATCTAAGTAAGCATAAAGCATGATTAAAACACCTGATTTCTCTGAGCAATATTTCTAACGATTAGGTCATGTAAACACCTTAAAAATGGGCGATCCATGAAGTGTGTTCGATCTGAGCATGTGTCAGCACCAGACGGAGAGAGAGATAACCGTGTGTGTTCGGGAAATAGCTGAATGTATGCTTTTCACAAGTAGTTTTCTGAATTAAAAACATGCTTCTCAAAAAATAACATGTTCGCTGTGCAGGTAGCCTGATTACAGATGTGTCCATGTAAAAAAAACAGGATTATTAAGGAAATTCTTCTTTTTGAATGTTACTTCAGTAACGTAATTAAAAACATTTTTAACAACGTGATTTAAACCCATTGATGTTGGGAAAAAATAGATGGTAAAAAAACATTTAAAAAAATGCAGAATGGTGGAAAATAATTTCACAGACTTAAATCACTTAATTGATTATTTATCAATATCTACTTTTTGTGGGGGCTACGAATTTACGTTTTCCTGCTAAGGTACAACCTTCGGTGAGCTGGTGGAAGGACGTAGACTGACGTAGAGTCAGTCTGGACTACAGAGAAGCCAGATTCAGACGTGCTTCATCACGGTTGACAGGCAAAGGGAAATTACAATGAATTTAGTTTTGGTGCCATGCCGCATAAATGCTATGTAACAACACCCTGAGTGAATCGAACATGAAACAACGACACAAATGTTAACAGCACGTCAAAATAGATAAAGACATTTTCTTTGCAGGTGCTTTGTCATTTATTTATTTTTTTAAACGCCAGTATTGTCTTCTAACTGTACTGAACCAACACAGCAGACAAAACCATTCATCTTCAGATGATTATTACAATTATTATCTCAAAAAATTTTTTTTTTTAAAACAAACCAGCTCAAAACAAAATTAAATCATTGAAACTGACAAATTATCATTCAGGATCATTTTTCCGAGTAAAAAAAAAAAAAAAGTCGTACCAATTTTGAAAGTGGGGAAGCAGCTGCTCTGGAGAGACTACGTTTGAGACGACAGCTAGTTGCTAACCAATCAATGTTCAGGTCAATAACAGCTCATATTCTCCTGATAGAGACAGTCTACACTTGGTCTCCTGATAGAGACAGCCTACACTTGGTGGTCTATAGCAGCTCATATTCTCCTCATAGAGACAGTCTACACTTGGTCTCCTGATAGAGACAGTCTACACTTTGTGGCCTATAGCAGGTCATATTCTCTTGATAGAGACAGTCTACACTTGGTGGTCTATAGCAGCTCATATTCTCCTCATAGAGACAGTCTACACTTGGTGGTCTATAGCAGCTCATATTCTCCTCATAGAGACAGTCTACACTTGGTCTCCTGATAGAGACAGTCTACACTTTGTGGTCTATAGCAGGTCATATTCTCCTGATAGAGACAGTCTACACTTGGTGGTCTATAGCAGCTCATATAGAGTCAGTCAATAGAGTCAGTCAATAAGGCACTTGGTAGTGTGTGTGTCAGTGTGTGTGTGTGTGTGTGTATGTCAGTGTGTGTGTGTCAGTGTGTGTGTGTCAGTGTGTGTTAGTGTGTGTGTGTCAGTGTGTGTGTCAGTGTGTGTGTCAGTGTGTGCATGTCAGTGTGTGTGTGTGTTAGTGTATGTCAGTGTGTGTGATGGTGGGTTGAAGCTACTGACCCGGGAGCTTGGCTATCTCACTCCTCCCATTCTTTTGGGAAGGAGGACAATGAGCTTGTCATAGTGGATGTACAGAGCATTCTGAAAGTATTCAGACCCCTTCACTTTTTACACATTTTCTTACATTACAGCCTTATTCTAGAATGGATTAAATAAAATCCTCATCAATCTACAGACAATACCGCATGATGACATCACAATACCGCATGATGACATCACAATACCCCATAATGACATCACAATACCCCATAATGACATCACAATACCCCATAATGACAAAGAGAAAACAGGTTATACATTTTAGCAAATTTCTTAAATAAACAGAAATATTAAGTATTCAGACCCTTTATTATGAGACTTGAAATTGAGCTCAGGTGCATCCTGTTTCCATTGATCATCCTTGAGATGTTTATACAACTTGGAGTCCACCTGTGTTAAATTCAATTGATTGGACATGATTTGGAAAGGCACACACCTGTCTATATAAGGTTCCACAGTTGACAGTGCATGTCAGAGTAAAAACCAAGCCATGAGGTCGAAGGAATTGTCTGTAGAGCTCCGAGACAGGATTGTGTCGAGGCAGAGATCTGGGGAAGGGTACCAAAACATTTCTGCAGCATTGAAGGTCCCCAAGAACACAGTGGCCTCCATGATTCTTAAATGGATAAAAGTTTGGAACCACCAAGACTCTTCATAGAGATGGCCGCACGGCCAAACTGAGCAATCATGGGAGAAGGGCCTTGGTCAGGGAGGTGACCAAGAACCCGATGGCAACTCTGACAGAGCTCCAGAGTTCCTCTGTAGAGAAGGGAGAACCTTCCAGGACAACCATCTCTGCAGCACTCCACCAATCAGGCCTTTACGGTAGAGTAGCCAGACGAAAGCCACTCCTCAGTAAAAGGCACATGACAGCCCGCTTGGAGTTTGCCAAAAGGCACCTAAAGACTCTCAGACCATGAGAAACAAGATTATCTGGTCTGATGAAACCAAGATTGAACTCTTTGGCCTGAATGCCAAGCGTCGAGTCTGGAGGAAACCTGGCACCATCCCTACAGTGAAGCATGGTGGTGGCAGCATCATGCTGTGGGGATGTTTTTCAGCGGCAGGGACTGGGAGACTAGTCAGGATCGAGGGAAAGATGAACGGAGCAAAGTACAGAGAGATCCTTGATGAAAACCTGCTCCAGACCTCAGTCTGGGGCGAAGGCTACCCTTCCAACAGGACAATGACCATACGTACACAGCCAAGACAACACAGGAGTGGCTTCGGGACAAATCTCTGAATGTCCTTGAGTGGCCCAGCCAGAGCCCGGTCTTGAACCCAATCGAACATCTCTGGAGAGACCTGAAAATAGCTGTACAGCGACGCTCCCCAGCCAACCTGACAGAGCTTGAGCGGATCTGCACAGAAGAATGGGAGAAACTCCCCAAATACAGGTGTGCCAAGCTTGTAACGTCATACCCAAGAAGACTAGAGGCTGTAATCACTGCCAAAGGTGTTTCAACAAGGTACTGAGTAAACGGTCTGAATATTTATGAAAATGTGATATTTCACAGGGGTTTTTTTTCTATACATTTGCAAAAATGTCTAAAAACCTGTCATTATGGAGTATTGTGATGTCATTATGGGGTATTGTGACGTCATCATGGGGTATTGTGACGTCATCATGGGGTATTGTGACGTCATTATGGGGTATTGAATCAGTTTTAGAATAAGGCTGTAATGTAACAAAATGTGGAAAAAGTCAAAAAGGGTCTGAATACTTTCCGAAGGCGCTGTAAGCAATGTCCTCACGCTCCACGGCAGCTTTCATAGCCGAGAGACATTTTTCCCTCCTCTGGCGCATAGCTTCAGAGAAGTCCTCATTGAGGAAGATGTTGGTTCCTCTCAAGTTCTTGGCTCTCTCCAGAACAGTCATCTCTGGTCCTTGAACCTTCCGAACTTTACTACTACCTGTCTGTCACCTGAGCTGTTTACAGGTTCTCTACCTCAATCTTCCTTTGATCAAAAATGCAGCTTTTCTATGATAATTATTCTCACTTTCTTCCTCAGACACCATCCAGGTCTCAATGTGGAGACTCTGGTATGCCATCCACAACAATGTTATTAACTCCTGGATTGTCCCTGGAGACAATCTATAACCATTTGTAATAATGATTCAGAGACAGTGATGATGTCATCACACGTGGACTTACAGTTTGTAGTCATCTTGCTGCAAGGCTCTTTCGGGACATCCACCTCTCCCAGGTGTCTACGCCGATGGCCCTGCTGTGGCAATCTGCACCGTCAGAGCAGATAGACAGCTACAGACAGACAGACATGGTCACTGATGGGAAGGACGGACGGACGGACGGACGGACGGACGGACGGACGGACGGACGGACGGACAGACAGACAGACAGACAGACAGGACAGACAGACAGACAGACAGACAGACAGACAGACAGACAGACAGACAGACAGAGAGAGACATGGTCACTGATGGGAAGGACAGAGACGGACGGACGGACGGACGGACGGACGGACGGACGGACGGACGGACGGACGGACGGACAGACAGACAGACAGACAGACAGACAGACAGACAGACAGACAGACAGACAGACAGACAGAGACATGGTCACTGATGGGACGGACAGACAGACAGACAGACAGACAGACAGACAGACAGACAGACAGACAGACAGACAGACAGACAGACAGACAGACAGACAGACAGACAGACAGACAGACAGACAGACAGACAGACAGACAGACAGACAGACAGACAGACAGACAGACAGACAGACAGACAGAGACATGGTCACTGATGGGAAGGACAGACAAATTATACAAGCAAAGAGTAAGAGCAATTAAGACATGAATAAATGTGTTTGCCACCTTGTATTTTACCTGTGCCGTTCATGACTGTAGTGTACACTAAAGCAGGTCATGTTTGTTTTGGACTAGCTGGACAACAGGTGAGCTGGACAGAACTTCAGTACACCATCATTATCGTTCTCATGAATGTGCCTCTGGTCAGAGATCCTACAGAGATAGAAGGTAAGGAGAGGTAAGAGACAGTAGAAAGTGTATCGTCTTGCATTCTGTCTTTACAACACAACTGTAAGAGGGATTGGATTGTCCGCTGACTTAATGATCTGTCCCACCCACGAAGAACGATAAGCAGTACCTAAATGGAACCAAGGCTAATACGGTCAGCCTACAAGAATAAAGGCTGCTATTGGATAATTAGTCAGTAGTCAAGCAATTAGGCTAATCAAGCATCATGGTAATTGAGTCAACTTAGACTATATCAGGTATGGGAGGCTATATCATGGACTGATTTTAATTCATAAACAAATACATTGGTAGCTATGGCTAGACGTGTTTATACCGAGATATATACAAGTTTGTCCCCTGGATATCAAAGCAAACGATAGCTACAGTAGGTATCTTCTACACCTGTACGTACGTATAGCTTTCCACTACAGTTTTAGCTGGCTTGATCTTTAACTTGTCATGTCAAAATGAATGCAGATTTCGATTACATCTAACAGTGTCACCGAAATACTATTTTTAGCTTCAACTTGTGTCATGACAAATCGACTAGCTAGCTAGCTAACCAGAGTGCTACTGTCTAACTAGCGAACTCTTTAGCTAGATATAGTAACTTGATAGGTGTGAAGAAACTACCTTAGCTAGCTAGCTAACTAGAGTGCTACTGTCTAACTAGCGAACTCATTAGCTAGATATAGTAACTTGATAGGTGTGAAGAAACTACCTTAGCTAGCTGGCTTAATATGTTATCTTGTCATGAAATCGAAATGCAGATGTCAATTGGAATGGTACCTAACATTGGCTAACTAGCTAGCTAGCTACCACCACAACTCCTGGCTATCTATCCATCTTGCTGGTAAATTGTCGATGACAATGGCAATTATTAGCATGCAACAACATAATTCATTACAGGTGTGATTTGATCAGCTATTATTCTCGGATCTTACCTTGTAATTTGAAAAATGAAATTCGCCCCCGACTTTCTTGATCAGGATTGTTGTTGACCAGCTTTCTTTTTTTCTCTTTTCTTTTCACGTCATCCATAATTCAAAGACGGAGGGGTGAAAAGCTATTGTCTGTGTCCTCCTGCCAAAGAACGAAAAGCTATTACATGATTGGCTTATGAAACATGGACAACTGGATGTTGTCATGGACATGTTCCACAGCCTAAGGTGAGTTAAGTGGCACCATGCTTTACCAACTGAGCTACAGAGAAGAGACTCTTCTCTTCAAGTACAAAGTGATAACATGGAGCTGGAATAGAAAACTTCCTGAATGGAAAAACCATTCAAAAGCTGTGATTGTGCTTGGTCATAACATACACTAGGGCTGTTTCCTGTCCTCCAGTACCCCCACCAGCCCAACTCTGGTCCTCCAGTACCCCCACCAGCCCAACTCTGGTCCTCCAGTACCCCCACAAACCCAACTCTGGTCCTCCAGTACCGCCACAAACCCAACACTGGTCCTCCAGTACCGCCACAAACCCAACTCTGGTCCTCCAGTACCCCCACCAGCCCAACGCTGGTCCTCCAGTACCGCCACCAACCCAACTCTGGTCCTCCAGTACCCCCACCAGCCCAACTCCAGTACCCCCACCAGCCCAACTCCGGTCCTCCAGTACCCCCAACAGCATGCAGTGTTGTTGTAGCCCCATACAAAAACTCCTGATTTATCATGTCAAGGACTTGTGTGTGTGTGTGTGTGTGTGTGTGTGTGTGTGTGTGTGTGTGTCAAAATCACATTTTATTCTTCACGTACACAGTTTACAGCAGGTATAAAAGGTGCAGTGACAAAATCAAAAGTCAATCAAAAATAAGGAAGGTAATAAACGATATATGAGGATGACTGTGTAAACAGGTTAACATTCACAAGGCCGCGGGGTCAGAAGGATTACCAGGACGGCAAACTCAGAGCACGCACTGACCAGCTGGCAGGTGTCTCCACTGCCAGCAGGTGTCTCCACTGAGTCTGTAATACCAACATGTTTCAAGCAGACCACCGTAGTCCTGTGCCCAAGAACACGAAAGTAACCTGTCTAAATGACTATCGCCGAGAAGGACTCACATCTGTAGCCATGAAGTGCTTTGACCCACCATAGCTCATCACTAAGCACAGGACCCTGGGGCTGAACACCCGCCTCTGTAACTGGATCCTGGACTTCCTGACGGGCCGCCCCCAGGTGGTGAAGGTAGGCAATAACACATCTGCCACGCTGACCTTCAACACGGGGGCCCCTCAGGGGTGCCTGCTTAGTCCCCTCCTGTACTCCTTCTTCACCCACGACTACATGACCACGCAGAACTCCAACGCCATGGTTAAGTTTGCAGACGACACGACAGCGGTAGGTCTGATCACCGACCGGTTTATCGGTTGACCGATATTGTTGACCGATATTAGCCTTTTACGGATGTATTTGTATCGGCTTTCAGTCCACCGAAAATGACCGATGTAAGTTTTGGAGAAAACGCACCAAAAAAAAGCAGTTCATAAAATTACTTTTTTTTAAATTATTATTATTAGTCCTGAAGAGGGCGATCTTTACATGGCTATAAGCATATCTTGCCTTGGCACGCTACAGCAAGACGGGACACAATCAGCCAACGCAATTACACCAATGGATGCTATGCCCAAATGTAAAACAAGTGTCGCGCTAAGAACCTTCCGCCCTTTAGTGAAGCCGGCGAAATTTGGTGTGTTATATTTGCTTGGGACGTCTCTACGCTAAATCCTAACCTTAGCCCATACCTAGGGCAATTAGCAGTGACCATATTGCCGCCACACCGGCGGTCACGAGTCATGATGGCAGTCAAATTCCATGTGACTGTTTAGTCATGGTAATTAGTCTTCTCCAATCTCTGATGCTGCAGATGGTCATTAGTAGCCTACCAAACTTGCTAACTGTCTGGTACTCAGCACTCTATTGTCCCTCTAATCACTCTGACATCAATACAAATGTAATCGAAAATCTAATCAAACAAACACTTAATGAGAGTTCATGAGCTCACGTTGCACAACATTTCTATAGGCTATGCAATTGTGTGAGAAAACAAGAGTGATGGCCTCTATTAAAAAGAGGAGGATCCCATCAGCTTTCTATAGGCCTACTATATGCATTTCAAAACTTTCCGAATATTAAGCACATTGCTTCTCTTCACAACAGGAGTATAAGCCTACCTGGCTGGCATAAAAATAAACCCACGGGAAAAGTGTCCTCCATTCGCTATTTAAGTGAATATATGACATGTATTTTTTCCCCCTGCCCCTATTCCGACAGGCGCGATAATGGTCCATTCTAAATCAAAACTCATTTCACACATTCAGTACCAGTCACAAGTTTAGACACACCTACTCATTCCAGGGTTTGACTTTATTTTTACTATTTTCTACATTGTAGAATGATAGTGAAGACATCAAAACTATGAATTAACACATATGGAATCATGTAGTAATCCAAAGAATATATTTTAGATTCTTCAAAGTAGCCACCCTTTGCCTTGATGACAGCTTTGCACACACTTGGCATTCTCTCAACCAGTTTCATGAGGTAGTCACCTGGAAAGTTGTTGTGACAAGGTAGGGGTGGTATACAGAAGCTAGCCCTATTTGGTAAAATACCAAGTCCATACTATGGCAAGAACAGCTCAAATAAGCAAAGAGAAATGACAGTTCATCATTACTTTAAGACATGAAGGTCAGTCAACACGGAAAATTTCAAGAACTTTGAACGTTTCTTCAAGTGCAGTCGCAAAAACCATTAAGTGCTATGATGAAACTGGCTCTCACGAGGACCGTCACAGGAAAGGAAGATCCAGAGTTACCTCTGCTGCAGAGGATAAGTTCATTAGAGTTACCAGCCTCAGAAATTGTAGCCCTAATAAATGCTTCACAGAGTTCAAGGAACAGACACATCTCAACATTAGCTGTTCAGAGGAGACTGTGTGAAATCAGGCCTTCATGGTTGAATTGCTGCAAAGAAACCACTACTAAAGGACACCGATAAGAAGAAGAGACATGCTTGGGCCAAGAAACATGAGCAATGGACATTAGACCGGTGGTTCCAACCGCCATGTCTTTGTGAGACGCAGAGTAGGTGAACAGATGATGGGAGGAGGTGTGGGGGTGCTTTGATGGTGACACTGTCAGAGATTTACTTAGAATGCAAGGCTCCCGAGTGGTGCAGTGGTCTAAGACACTGCATCTCAGTGCAAGAGGCGTCACTGCAGTACCTGGTTCGAATCCAGGCTGCATCACATCCGGCTGTGATTGTGAGTCCCATAGGGCGGCGCACAATTGGCCCCAGCGTCGTCCGGGTTTGGCCGGGGAAGGCCGTCATTGTAAATAAGAATTTGTTCTTAACTGACTTGTCTAGTTCAATAAAGGTTAAATAAAAATAACAAATACAAAAATAACCAGCATGGCTACCACAGCATTCTGCAGCGGTACCCCCATCCCATCTGGTTTGGGCTTAGTGGGACTATCATTTGTTTTTCAACAGGACAATGACCCAAAACACACCTCCAGGCTGTGTAAGGGCTATATGACCAAGATGGAGAGTGACGGAGTGCTGCATCAGATGACCTGGCTTCCACAATCATCTGACCTCAACCCAATTGAGATAAATGAAGCACATTAATCCGCTTTACAAGGGATGTAGAGCCTAACTGGCATACATAAGCAATGCGTAAGTTTAAAGTTTTAACATAAATATGCAGCTTTATGATAAAAGCATTACATGCATAATCGCATTTGTTTTAACGCTAATGTCACTTTCGCGCTTATAGCCTACTGCCGTGTGCGCATTTCTGAGCTTATAATCTGAAGAAATAGCCGAATAGTTTATAAACATTTTAAACTCAACCTTCTCATCTGTTGTGTCAGCCTCATTGTGTAAAAAAAGTTTTTTTGATGCTTGTGGTTGTATTAATTAATTAATTAATTAATTTGGGATCTATCGCATCCCACAACTGTTCCAGACTATGTTTGGAATATTTATTTCTCGCACAGAATAGAATAGGTAAACTTTTGTACTATGGGGGATAGTAGATTGACATAGGCTAGTGCTTTTGCTGTTTGTTAGGCCTACTCATCTTGTTGGCTGATGAAAATTTAAATGTGGACAGTTCTTCCAATATCTTCAATATGCAACTGGGAATTGGATAAGTCTCTGATGTGTCTGTCTTCACTTGTAGCCTGTGAGAAAGACCCGATCACGTGACGGAAAGCCATGTGAGTGAGAGGTGCTCAACCACCACTGGCCGCAAAAGGCATAGATTTTTTTGGGGAGCATTACGGCCACACAAAGGGGATGCCGCAGGGAAATTCGAGGCATTATCAAGTGCTTGTCAAATTGTGAATGAGAGACTGATGAATGAGAGACTGATGAAGTGTGTACAGCCAGCGCAAAAAAACAAAGCAGAGCTCATGCCTTTAACGCAACTGTTTTCAAATCATCATTATAGTCTCATCATGCAGCCTTACAATGTATTAAACATCAACACATATAGCCCAACGGCTGTAGAACAACTAAAGTTACATTAATGTTATTTTCCTTTAAATTTAATAAATCAGCTATCCGAGTATCTTTACAAGGCTGTTATAAGCACAATCTATACAGAAAACGTCCAGCTATAATAATACAAATATTGGCAGATATATCGGGTTATCTGAGTATTTCAACAAAAATAGGAATTGTATGGGATCCAACAATCCCGTATCGGTATGGCAACTGCTTGGCATGGCAACTGCTTGGCATCCGACCGCAAGGCGCTACAGAGTGCGTACGGCCCAGTTCATCACCATATACCAATATATAGTGGGTAGTATCACAGTCGTGCAGTATGACTTACTAATATATAGTGGGTAGTGTCACGGTGGTGCAGTATGACTGTTGTAAATACTTCCAACTTCCTTCTGTAGTCCATCATTGTGGTGATATTTAGTCCATACTTGACAGATCTCCACTGAGCACCAGAGAAGTGACTTAGTGAGTCAGAGAGGAAACGAGGTGGAGCAGAGTTAGCAGTGACTCAGCCGGAATACATTTCTTTATAAGCCTCTACAACCCAACCCAGCACAACAGAGTAAACAGTGACTCAGCCTGAAAATGTACTACTAAAATGGCCTGCTTACCTTTAGGCTAGTAACCAGGTCGCTAAAGCTAACCTACAGCCATAGACAGTACAGTACAACTACCACTATACTACAGCCACTGGTCAACATTACAACACAACACAACTACCACTATACTACAGCCACTGGTCAACATTACTACACAACACAACTACCACTATACTACAGCCACTGGTCAACATTACTATACAACACAACTACCACTATACTACAGCCACTGGTCAACATTACAACACAACACAACTACCACTATACTACAGCCACTGGTCAACATTACTATACAACACAACTACCACTATACTACAGCCACTGGTCAACATTACAACACAACTACCACTATACTACAGCCACTGGTAAACATTACTATACAACACAACTACCACTATACTACAGCCACTGGTCAACATTACTGTACAACACAACTACCACTATACTACAGCCACTGATCAACATTACTACACAACACAACTACCAATATACTACAGCCACTGGTCAACATTACTACACAACACAACTACCACTATACTACAGCCACTGGTCAACATTACTACACAACACAACTACCACTATACTACAGCCACTGGTCAACATTACTACACAACTACCACTATACTACAGCCACTGGTCAACATTACTACACAACACAACTACCACTATACTACAGCCACTGGTCAACATTACTACACAACACAACTACCACTATACTACAGCCACTGGTCAACATTACTACACAACACAACTACCACTATACTACAGCCACTGGTCAACATTACAACACAACACAACTACCACTATACTACAGCCACTGGTCAACATTACAACACAACACAACTACCACTATACTACAGCCACTGGTCAACATTACAACACAACTACCACTATACTACAGCCACTGGTCAACATTACAACACAACACAACTACCACTATACTACAGCCACTGGTCAACATTACAACACAACTACCACTATACTACAGCCACTGGTCAACATTACAACACAACTACCACTATACTACAGCCACTGGTCAACATTACAACACAACTACCACTATACTACAGCCACTGGTCAACATTACTACACAACACAACTACCACTATACTACAGCCACTGGTCAACATTACAACACAACTACCACTATACTACAGCCACTGGTCAACATTACAACACAACTACCACTATACTACAGCCACTGGTCAACATTACAACACAACACAACTACCACTATACTACAGCCACTGGTCAACATTACTATACAACACAACTACCACTATACTACAGCCACTGGTCAACATTACTATACAACACAACTACCACTATACTACAGCCACTGGTCAACATTACAACACAACTACCACTATACTACAGCCACTGGTCAACATTACAACACAACACAACTACCACTATACTACAGCCACTGGTCAACATTACTATACAACACAACTACCACTATACTACAGCCACTGGTCAACATTACAACACAACACAACTACCACTATACTACAGCCACTGGTCAACATTACAACACAACACAACTACCACTATACTACAGCCACTGGTCAACATTACTATACAACACAACTACCACTATACTACAGCCACTGGTCAACATTACTATACAACACAACTACCACTATACTACAGCCACTGGTCAACATTACTATACAACACAACTACCACTATACTACAGCCACTGGTCAACATTACTACACAACACAACTACCACTATACTACAGCCACTGGTCAACATTACTACACAACACAACTACCACTATACTACAGCCACTGGTCAACATTACTACACAACTACCACTATACTACAGCCACTGGTCAACATTACTACACAACACAACTACCACTATACTACAGCCACTGGTCAACATTACTACACAACACAACTACCACTATACTACAGCCACTGGTCAACATTACTACACAACACAACTACCACTATACTACAGCCACTGGTCAACATTACTACACAACTACCACTATACTACAGCCACTGGTCAACATTACTACACAACACAACTACCACTATACTACAGCCACTGGTCAACATTACTACACAACACAACTACCACTATACTACAGCCACTGGTCAACATTACAACACAACACAACTACCACTATACTACAGCCACTGGTCAACATTACAACACAACACAACTACCACTATACTACAGCCACTGGTCAACATTACTATACAACACAACTACCACTATACTACAGCCACTGGTCAACATTACAACACAACTACCACTATACTACAGCCACTGGTCAACATTACAACACAACACAACTACCACTATACTACAGCCACTGGTCAACATTACAACACAACTACCACTATACTACAGCCACTGGTCAACATTACAACACAACTACCACTATACTACAGCCACTGGTCAACATTACAACACAACTTCCACTATACTACAGCCACTGGTCAACATTACAACACAACTACCACTATACTACAGCCACTGGTCAACATTACAACACAACTACCACTATACTACAGCCACTGGTCAACATTACTATACAACACAACTACCACTATACTACAGCCACTGGTCAACATTACAACACAACTACCACTATACTACAGCCACTGGTCAACATTACAACACAACTACCACTATACTACAGCCACTGGTCAACATTACAACACAACACAACTACCACTATACTACAGCCACTGGTCAACATTACTATACAACACAACTACCACTATACTACAGCCACTGGTCAACATTACAACACAACTACCACTATACTACAGCCACTGGTCAACATTACAACACAACACAACTACCACTATACTACAGCCACTGGTCAACATTACTATACAACACAACTACCACTATACTACAGCCACTGGTCAACATTACTATACAACACAACTACCACTATACTACAGCCACTGGTCAACATTACTACACAACACAACTACCACTATACTACAGCCACTGGTCAACATTACAACACAACACAACTACCACTATACTACAGCCACTGGTCAACATTACTATACAACACAACTACCACTATACTACAGCCACTGGTCAACATTACAACACAACTACCACTATACTACAGCCACTGGTCAACATTACAACACAACTACCACTATACTACAGCCACTGGTCAACATTACAACACAACTACCACTATACTACAGCCACTGGTCAACATTACAACACAACTACCACTATACTACAGCCACTGGTCAACATTACAACACAACTACCACTATACTACAGCCACTGGTCAACATTACAACACAACACAACTACCACTATACTACAGCCACTGGTCAACATTACTATACAACACAACTACCACTATACTACAGCCACTGGTCAACATTACAACACAACTACCACTATACTACAGCCACTGGTCAACATTACAACACAACTACCACTATACTACAGCCACTGGTCAACATTACAACACAACACAACTACCACTATACTACAGCCACTGGTCAACATTACTATACAACACAACTACCACTATACTACAGCCACTGGTCAACATTACAACACAACACAACTACCACTATACTACAGCCACTGGTCAACATTACAACACAACACAACTACCACTATACTACAGCCACTGGTCAACATTACTATACAACACAACTACCACTATACTACAGCCACTGGTCAACATTACTATACAACACAACTACCACTATACTACAGCCACTGGTCAACATTACAACACAACTACCACTATACTACAGCCACTGGTCAACATTACAACACAACTACCACTATACTACAGCCACTGGTCAACATTACAACACAACACAACTACCACTATACTACAGCCACTGGTCAACATTACTATACAACACAACTACCACTATACTACAGCCACTGGTCAACATTACAACACAACTACCACTATACTACAGCCACTGGTCAACATTACAACAACACAACTACCACTATACTACAGCCACTGGTCAACATTACAACACAACACAACTACCACTATACTACAGCCACTGGTCAACATTACTATACAACACAACTACCACTATACTACAGCCACTGGTCAACATTACAACACAACTACCACTATACTACAGCCACTGGTCAACATTACAACACAACACAACTACCACTATACTACAGCCACTGGTCAACATTACTATACAACACAACTACCACTATACTACAGCCACTGGTCAACATTACAACACAACTACCACTATACTACAGCCACTGGTCAACATTACAACACAACTACCACTATACTACAGCCACTGGTCAACATTACAACACAACACAACTACCACTATACTACAGCCACTGGTCAACATTACTATACAACACAACTACCACTATACTACAGCCACTGGTCAACATTACAACACAACACAACTACCACTATACTACAGCCACTGGTCAACATTACAACACAACACAACTACCACTATACTACAGCCACTGGTCAACATTACTATACAACACAACTACCACTATACTACAGCCACTGGTCAACATTACTATACAACACAACTACCACTATACTACAGCCACTGGTCAACATTACAACACAACTACCACTATACTACAGCCACTGGTCAACATTACAACACAACTACCACTATACTACAGCCACTGGTCAACATTACAACACAACACAACTACCACTATACTACAGCCACTGGTCAACATTACTATACAACACAACTACCACTATACTACAGCCACTGGTCAACATTACAACACAACACAACTACCACTATACTACAGCCACTGGTCAACATTACAACACAACTACCACTATACTACAGCCACTGGTCAACATTACAACACAACACAACTACCACTATACTACAGCCACTGGTCAACATTACAACACAACTACCACTATACTACAGCCACTGGTCAACATTACAACACAACTACCACTATACTACAGCCACTGGTCAACATTACAACACAACACAACTACCACTATACTACAGCCACTGGTCAACATTACTACACAACACAACTACCACTATACTACAGCCACTGGTCAACATTACTACACAACACAACTACCACTATACTACAGCCACTGGTCAACATTACTACACAACACAACTACCACTATACTACAGCCACTGGTCAACATTACTACACAACTACCACTATACTACAGCCACTGGTCAACATTACAACACAACTACCACTATACTACAGCCACTGGTCAACATTACTACACAACACAACTACCACTATACTACAGCCACTGGTCAACATTACTACACAACACAACTACCACTATACTACAGCCACTGGTCAACATTACTACACAACACAACTACCACTATACTACAGCCACTGGTCAACATTACTACACAACACAACTACCACTATACTACAGCCACTGGTCAACATTACTAACAACACAACTACCACTATACTACAGCCACTGGTCAACATTACTACACAACACAACTACCACTATACTACAGCCACTGGTCAACATTACCAACACAACTACCACTATACTACAGCCACTGGTCAACATTACAACACAACTACCACTATACTACAGCCACTGGTCAACATTACAACACAACACAACTACCACTATACTACAGCCACTGGTCAACATTACTATACAACACAACTACCACTATACTACAGCCACTGGTCAACATTACAACACAACACAACTACCACTATACTACAGCCACTGGTCAACATTACAACACAACACAACTACCACTATACTACAGCCACTGGTCAACATTACTATACAACACAACTACCACTATACTACAGCCACTGGTCAACATTACTATACAACACAACTACCACTATACTACAGCCACTGGTCAACATTACAACACAACTACCACTATACTACAGCCACTGGTCAACATTACAACACAACTACCACTATACTACAGCCACTGGTCAACATTACAACACAACACAACTACCACTATACTACAGCCACTGGTCAACATTACTATACAACACAACTACCACTATACTACAGCCACTGGTCAACATTACAACAACACAACTACCACTATACTACAGCCACTGGTCAACATTACAACACAACTACCACTATACTACAGCCACTGGTCAACATTACAACACAACTACCACTATACTACAGCCACTGGTCAACATTACAACACAACTACCACTATACTACAGCCACTGGTCAACATTACAACACAACTACCACTATACTACAGCCACTGGTCAAAATTACAACACAACACAACTACCACTATACTACAGCCACTGGTCAACATTACTATACAACACAACTACCACTATACTACAGCCACTGGTCAACATTACAACACAACTACCACTATACTACAGCCACTGGTCAACATTACAACACAACTACCACTATACTACAGCCACTGGTCAACATTACAACACAACACAACTACCACTATACTACAGCCACTGGTCAACATTACTATACAACACAACTACCACTATACTACAGCCACTGGTCAACATTACAACACAACACAACTACCACTATACTACAGCCACTGGTCAACATTACAACACAACACAACTACCACTATACTACAGCCACTGGTCAACATTACTATACAACACAACTACCACTATACTACAGCCACTGGTCAACATTACTATACAACACAACTACCACTATACTACAGCCACTGGTCAACATTACAACACAACTACCACTATACTACAGCCACTGGTCAACATTACAACACAACTACCACTATACTACAGCCACTGGTCAACATTACAACACAACACAACTACCACTATACTACAGCCACTGGTCAACATTACTATACAACACAACTACCACTATACTACAGCCACTGGTCAACATTACAACACAACACAACTACCACTATACTACAGCCACTGGTCAACATTACAACACAACTACCACTATACTACAGCCACTGGTCAACATTACAACACAACACAACTACCACTATACTACAGCCACTGGTCAACATTACAACACAACTACCACTATACTACAGCCACTGGTCAACATTACAACACAACTACCACTATACTACAGCCACTGGTCAACATTACAACACAACACAACTACCACTATACTACAGCCACTGGTCAACATTACTACACAACACAACTACCACTATACTACAGCCACTGGTCAACATTACTACACAACACAACTACCACTATACTACAGCCACTGGTCAACATTACTACACAACACAACTACCACTATACTACAGCCACTGGTCAACATTACTACACAACTACCACTATACTACAGCCACTGGTCAACATTACAACACAACTACCACTATACTACAGCCACTGGTCAACATTACTACACAACACAACTACCACTATACTACAGCCACTGGTCAACATTACTACACAACACAACTACCACTATACTACAGCCACTGGTCAACATTACAACACAACTACCACTATACTACAGCCACTGGTCAACATTACAACACAACACAACTACCACTATACTACAGCCACTGGTCAACATTACAACACAACTACCACTATACTACAGCCACTGGTCAACATTACAACACAACTACCACTATACTACAGCCACTGGTCAACATTACAACACAACTACCACTATACTACAGCCACTGGTCAACATTACAACACAACTACCACTATACTACAGCCACTGGTCAACATTACAACACAACTACCACTATACTACAGCCACTGGTCAACATTACAACACAACACAACTACCACTATACTACAGCCACTGGTCAACATTACTATACAACACAACTACCACTATACTACAGCCACTGGTCAACATTACAACACAACTACCACTATACTACAGCCACTGGTCAACATTACAACACAACACAACTACCACTATACTACAGCCACTGGTCAACATTACTATACAACACAACTACCACTATACTACAGCCACTGGTCAACATTACTATACAACACAACTACCACTATACTACAGCCACTGGTCAACATTACAACACAACTACCACTATACTACAGCCACTGGTCAACATTACAACACAACACAACTACCACTATACTACAGCCACTGGTCAACATTACTATACAACACAACTACCACTATACTACAGCCACTGGTCAACATTACAACACAACACAACTACCACTATACTACAGCCACTGGTCAACATTACAACACAACACAACTACCACTATACTACAGCCACTGGTCAACATTACTATACAACACAACTACCACTATACTACAGCCACTGGTCAACATTACTATACAACACAACTACCACTATACTACAGCCACTGGTCAACATTACTATACAACACAACTACCACTATACTACAGCCACTGGTCAACATTACTACACAACACAACTACCACTATACTACAGCCACTGGTCAACATTACTACACAACACAACTACCACTATACTACAGCCACTGGTCAACATTACTACACAACTACCACTATACTACAGCCACTGGTCAACATTACTACACAACACAACTACCACTATACTACAGCCACTGGTCAACATTACTACACAACACAACTACCACTATACTACAGCCACTGGTCAACATTACTACACAACACAACTACCACTATACTACAGCCACTGGTCAACATTACTACACAACTACCACTATACTACAGCCACTGGTCAACATTACTACACAACACAACTACCACTATACTACAGCCACTGGTCAACATTACTACACAACACAACTACCACTATACTACAGCCACTGGTCAACATTACAACACAACACAACTACCACTATACTACAGCCACTGGTCAACATTACAACACAACACAACTACCACTATACTACAGCCACTGGTCAACATTACTATACAACACAACTACCACTATACTACAGCCACTGGTCAACATTACAACACAACTACCACTATACTACAGCCACTGGTCAACATTACAACACAACACAACTACCACTATACTACAGCCACTGGTCAACATTACAACACAACTACCACTATACTACAGCCACTGGTCAACATTACAACACAACTACCACTATACTACAGCCACTGGTCAACATTACAACACAACTTCCACTATACTACAGCCACTGGTCAACATTACAACACAACTACCACTATACTACAGCCACTGGTCAACATTACAACACAACTACCACTATACTACAGCCACTGGTCAACATTACAACACAACTACCACTATACTACAGCCACTGGTCAACATTACAACACAACTACCACTATACTACAGCCACTGGTCAACATTACAACACAACTACCACTATACTACAGCCACTGGTCAACATTACAACACAACACAACTACCACTATACTACAGCCACTGGTCAACATTACTATACAACACAACTACCACTATACTACAGCCACTGGTCAACATTACAACACAACTACCACTATACTACAGCCACTGGTCAACATTACAACACAACACAACTACCACTATACTACAGCCACTGGTCAACATTACTATACAACACAACTACCACTATACTACAGCCACTGGTCAACATTACTATACAACACAACTACCACTATACTACAGCCACTGGTCAACATTACAACACAACACAACTACCACTATACTACAGCCACTGGTCAACATTACAACACAACACAACTACCACTATACTACAGCCACTGGTCAACATTACTATACAACACAACTACCACTATACTACAGCCACTGGTCAACATTACAACACAACTACCACTATACTACAGCCACTGGTCAACATTACAACACAACTACCACTATACTACAGCCACTGGTCAACATTACAACACAACTTCCACTATACTACAGCCACTGGTCAACATTACAACACAACTACCACTATACTACAGCCACTGGTCAACATTACAACACAACTACCACTATACTACAGCCACTGGTCAACATTACAACACAACACAACTACCACTATACTACAGCCACTGGTCAACATTACTATACAACACAACTACCACTATACTACAGCCACTGGTCAACATTACAACACAACTACCACTATACTACAGCCACTGGTCAACATTACAACACAACTACCACTATACTACAGCCACTGGTCAACATTACAACACAACACAACTACCACTATACTACAGCCACTGGTCAACATTACTATACAACACAACTACCACTATACTACAGCCACTGGTCAACATTACAACACAACACAACTACCACTATACTACAGCCACTGGTCAACATTACAACACAACACAACTACCACTATACTACAGCCACTGGTCAACATTACTATACAACACAACTACCACTATACTACAGCCACTGGTCAACATTACTATACAACACAACTACCACTATACTACAGCCACTGGTCAACATTACAACACAACTACCACTATACTACAGCCACTGGTCAACATTACAACACAACTACCACTATACTACAGCCACTGGTCAACATTACAACACAACACAACTACCACTATACTACAGCCACTGGTCAACATTACTATACAACACAACTACCACTATACTACAGCCACTGGTCAACATTACAACACAACACAACTACCACTATACTACAGCCACTGGTCAACATTACAACACAACTACCACTATACTACAGCCACTGGTCAACATTACTACACAACACAACTACCACTATACTACAGCCACTGGTCAACATTACAACACAACTACCACTATACTACAGCCACTGGTCAACATTACAACACAACTACCACTATACTACAGCCACTGGTCAACATTACAACACAACACAACTACCACTATACTACAGCCACTGGTCAACATTACTACACAACACAACTACCACTATACTACAGCCACTGGTCAACATTACTACACAACACAACTACCACTATACTACAGCCACTGGTCAACATTACTACACAACACAACTACCACTATACTACAGCCACTGGTCAACATTACAACACAACTACCACTATACTACAGCCACTGGTCAACATTACAACACAACTACCACTATACTACAGCCACTGGTCAACATTACTACACAACACAACTACCACTATACTACAGCCACTGGTCAACATTACTACACAACACAACTACCACTATACTACAGCCACTGGTCAACATTACAACACAACTACCACTATACTACAGCCACTGGTCAACATTACAACACAACACAACTACCACTATACTACAGCCACTGGTCAACATTACAACACAACTACCACTATACTACAGCCACTGGTCAACATTACAACACAACACAACTACCACTATACTACAGCCACTGGTCAACATTACTATACAACACAACTACCACTATACTACAGCCACTGGTCAACATTACAACACAACTACCACTATACTACAGCCACTGGTCAACATTACAACACAACACAACTACCACTATACTACAGCCACTGGTCAACATTACTATACAACACAACTACCACTATACTACAGCCACTGGTCAACATTACAACACAACACAACTACCACTATACTACAGCCACTGGTCAACATTACAACACAACACAACTACCACTATACTACAGCCACTGGTCAACATTACTATACAACACAACTACCACTATACTACAGCCACTGGTCAACATTACTATACAACACAACTACCACTATACTACAGCCACTGGTCAACATTACTATACAACACAACTACCACTATACTACAGCCACTGGTCAACATTACAACACAACACAACTACCACTATACTACAGCCACTGGTCAACATTACAACACAACTACCACTATACTACAGCCACTGGTCAACATTACAACACAACACAACTACCACTATACTACAGCCACTGGTCAACATTACTATACAACACAACTACCACTATACTACAGCCACTGGTCAACATTACTACACAACACAACTACCACTATACTACAGCCACTGGTCAACATTACAACACAACACAACTACCACTATACTACAGCCACTGGTCAACATTACTACACAACACAACTACCACTATACTACAGCCACTGGTCAACATTACTATACAACACAACTACCACTATACTACAGCCACTGGTCAACATTACAACACAACTACCACTATACTACAGCCACTGGTCAACATTACTACACAACACAACTACCACTATACTACAGCCACTGGTCAACATTACTACACAACACAACTACCACTATACTACAGCCACTGGTCAACATTACTACACAACACAACTACCACTATACTACAGCCACTGGTCAACATTACAACACAACACAACTACCACTATACTACAGCCACTGGTCAACATTACTATACAACACAACTACCACTATACTACAGCCACTGGTCAACATTACTGTGGGCTGACAAACATAACATTTTCCTAACGTAGAGGTAGGGCGGCACTGTGGGTTAGCAAGCCCATATCTCCATACCTACAGCTGTGTGTGTGTGTGTGTGTGTGTTGTGTGTGTGTTAGCCATATTGCTACATGATGTTAGTGGAATCAGACTTCCTTAGTCATGTTAAGGGAGTAGTTCGCTTTTTTCTTCTTTTTTTTAAAGAACCAAATCTTTATTTTTGACGTAAAATGCAAGTTCTGGAACAGCTCAAGTACAGAATAAAAAATGTATCAATCGCAGAAGAAGAAAAAGAAGCGTCTGGACCCTTCTATAGCATAACATTTACATAAAAAGTAGAGATTTGGTTGTAAAAAACCTGCATTCTCCTTTAAAGACTTAGCATAGAGACTTCCTTAGTAACGTTTAGGAGTTAGGACTTCCTTAGTAACATTTAGGAGTTAGGACTTCCTTAGTAACGTTTAGGAGTTAGGCCAAGGCCTTCCTTAGTAACATTAAGGACTTTAGTAATGGCCAAGGCCAAGAATTGTCACAAAAAAGCCCTATTTTTACACCTAGGTAGGCATCATTCCAGAGTTTCTTGACTGGCACGGTAACACAGAGACTAATAGGACTGACTGAATAGTCTATGGCTGTGTCTAAAATGGCAACCTATTCCCTATTTAGTGCACTACTTTTGACCATGGCCCATAGGGCCCAGGTAAAAAGAAGAGCACTAAATATGGAATAGGGTTCTATTTGGGACACTAACCTATGTGACTAGCTAAGTACACAGTATCTCTCCACCTAGGCTCTACGCTACCATTGGTTTTACAGGTTACCCTCTCTAGGACACAAACAAACATACACCTGTATCAGATATTCACATCGTGGTTAACATCTGTGAAGCTTTAAATATATTACCCAGAGAGGACACGGACTACAAAAGGCAAAGGTAAAGAAGTGAAAGTAGGCTAACTGTTTTAGCGATATCACTCACTGATTCAACACAAACAATGCAAAGTCAGCAACTCACATCACCAAGCACCACCCTGGTTGAAATGTTCTGACAACCTCAAAACTGCTTCCTTGTGCACCCTGTTAAAGGAAAAGGAGGCCTAAAGCTTCCTGATATAACGTTTCTGCAGACCGTTAACGTTAGGAACAGCTCCCACAACCAGCTGATAGCTAGGCTTAACGTTAGGAACAGCTCCCACAACCAGCTGATAGCTAGGCTTAACGCTAGGAACAGCTCCCACAACCAGCTGATAGCTAGGCTTAACGCTAGGAACAGCTCCCACAACCAGCTGATAGCTAGGCTTAACGTTAGGAACAGCTCCCACAACCAGCTGATAGCTAGGCTTAACGTTAGGAACAGCTCCCACAACCAGCTGATAGCTAGGCTTAACGCTAGGAACAGCTCCCACAACCAGCTGAGAGCTAGGCTTAACGTTAGGAACAGCTCCCACAACCAGCTGAGAGCTAGGCTTAACGCTAGGAACAGCTCCCACAACCAGCTGATAAGCTAGGCTTAACGTTAGGAACAGCTCCCACAACCAGCTGATAAGCTAGGCTTAACGTTAGGAACAGCTCCCACAACCAGCTGATAAGCTAGGCTTAACGTTAGGAACAGCTCCCACAACCAGCTGATAAGCTAGGCTTAACGTTAGGAACAGCTCCCACAACCAGCTGAGAGCTAGGCTTAACGTTAGGAACAGTTCCCACAACCAACAATGCTTTGTGTAGTAGGTAGAGGATGGGAGGTAGACTGCCATGGAGACAGAACTTACTATTGCGCACAGTCGATGAGCTGGTACTCGTTGGACCTTTCGAAGCACGCCTTCACTCCTTCGTCATCCCACAGCTTCTTCGTATGATCAAAAAACTCCTGGACAGAGGGTAGAGAGAGAGAGGACAGAAGGTTAGGAGCAGACCAGAAATCACAATCAAATCGAGAGGAAGTCTCGCGGTTAAGAGTGTTGGGCCAGTAACCGAAAAGGTCGCTGGTTGGAATCCCCAAGCCGTCAATGAATCATAATTTCTCTTATAAGGTCGCTCTGGATAAATTACTAAAATATAAAATCAATCACATTGTATTAATGTAATATACAGGTTGTAGCCTAGTCACTCTCCTAACCCTCAAAAGAAGACCTTTGGAAAGTCAGTCAGTCTCACACAAATACCAGCGGAGGCTCCTCAGAGGAGGAAGGGCAGGACCATCCTCCCCAGTGAATTTCATTAAAATAGAAACATTAAAAATTAAACTCATTTTTAGATAAAACTACACAAAAAATGTTCACGTCACTAAATAACGGATTAACACTGTTTTGCAATGAAGGTCTACAGTAGCCTCAACAGCACTCTGTAGGGTAGCACCATGGTTTAGCTGGAGGACAGCTAGCTTCCATCCTCCTCTGGCTACATTGACTTCAATACAAAACCTAGAAGGTTCATAGTTCTCACACCCTTCCATAAACTTACACAGTAATTATGACAACTTCCGGAGGACATCCTCCAACCTATCAGAGCTCTTGCAGCATGAACTGACATGTTGTCCACCCAATAAAAGGATCAGAGAATGATTATACTACTGAAAACATGAGCAACAGCTAGCTAGCACTGCAGTGCATAAAATGTGGAGAATAGTTGACTCAAAGAGAGAGAAAAAATTGCTGAACCATTTTGAAAAGGCTGGGGCTGGGAGATGGTCTTCCAGGGCGGGGCTGGGAGATGGTCCTCCAGGGCGGGGCTGGGAGATGGTCCTCCAGGGCGGGCCTGTGCATTAGTCCCCAGCCTCTACTACAGTACAGTACCATGCCTCCAACCCCAGCCTCTACTACAGTACCATGTCTCTAACCCCAGCCTCTACTACAGTACAGTACCATGCCTCCAACTCCCAGACTCTACTACAGTACCATGTCTCCAACCCCAGCCTCTACTACAGTACCATGTCTCCAACCCCAGCCTCTTCCACAGTACCATGTCTCCAACCCCAGCCTCTCCTACAGTACCATGTCTCCAACCCCAGCCTCTACTACAGTACCATGTCTCCAACCCCAGCCTCTACTACAGTACCATGTCTCCAACCCCAGCCTCTCCCACAGTACCATGTCTCCAACCCCAGCCTCTCCCACAGTACCATGTCTCCAACCCCAGTCTCTCCTACAGTACCATGTCTCCAACCCCATCCTCTACTACAGTACCATGTCTCCAACCCCAGCCTCTACTACAGTACCATGTCTCCAACCCCAGCCTCTACTACAGTACCATGTCTCCATCCCCAGCCTCTACTACCATACCATGTCTCCAACCCCAGCCTCTACTACCGTACCATGTCTCCAACCCCAGCCTCTACTACCGTACCATGTCTCCAACCCCAGCCTCTACTACAGTACCATGTCTCCAACCCCAGCCTCTCCCACAGTACCATGTCTCCAATCCCAGCCTCTACTACAGTACCATGTCTCCAACCCTAGCCTCTACTACAGTACCATGTCTCCAACCCCAGCCTCTACTACAGTACAGTACCATGTCTCCAACCCCAGCCTCTACTACAGTACCATGTCTCCAACCCCAGCCTCTCCTACAGTACCATGCCTCCAACCCCCAGGCTCTACTACAGTACCATGTCTCCAACCCCAGCCTCTACTACAGTACCATGTCTCCAACCCCAGCCTCTACTACAGTACAGTACCATGTCTCCAACCCCAGCCTCTCCTACAGTACCATGCCTCCAACCCCAGCCTCTACTACAGTACCATGTCTCCAACCCCAGCCTCTACTACAGTACCATGTCTCCAACCCCAGCCTCTACTACAGTACAGTACCATGCCTCCAACCCCAGCCTCTACTACAGTACCATGTCTCCAACCCCAGCCTCTACTACAGTACCATGCCTCCAACTCCAGCCTCTACTACAGTACCATGTCTCCAACCCCAGCCTCTACTACAGTACAGTACCATGCCTCCAACTCCAGTCTCTCCTACAGTACCATGTCTCCAACCCCAGCCTCTACTACAGTACCATGCCTCCAACCCCAGCCTCTACTACAGTATCATGTCTCCAACCCCAGCCTCTACTACAGTACCATGCCTCCAACTCCAGCCTCTACTACAGTACCATGCCTCCAACTCCAGTCTCTACTACAGTACCATGTCTCCAACCCCAGCCTCTACTACAGTACCATGTCTCCAACCCCAGCCTCTACTACAGTACCATGCCTCCAACTCCAGCCTCTACTACAGTACAGTACCATGTCTCCAACCCCAGCCTCTACTACAGTACCATGTCTCCAACCCCAGCCTCTACTACAGTACCACGCCTCCAACACCAGCCTCTACTACGGTACCACGTCTCCAACCCCATCCTCTACTACGGTACCACATCTCCAACCCCAGCCTCTACTACAGTACCATGTCTCCAACCCCAGCCTCTACTACCGTACCATGTCTCCAACCCCAGCCTCTACTACGGTACCCTGTCTCCTACCCTAGCCTCTAATACGGTACTACGTCTCCAAGCCCAGTCTCTACTACAGTACCACGCCTCCAACACCAGCCTCTACTACGGTACCACGACTCCAACCCCATCCTCTACTACGGTACCACGTCTCCAACCCCAGCCTCTACTACAGTACCATGTCTCCAACCCCAGCCTCTACTACCGTACCATGTCTCCAACCCCAGCCTCTACTACGGTACCATGTCTCCAACCCCAGCCTCTACTACGGTACTACGTCTCCAAGCCCAGTCTCTACTACGGTACCACGTCTCCATCCCCAGCCTCTACTACGGTACCACGTCTCCATTCCCAGCCTCTACTACGGTACCACGTCTCCAACCCCAGCCTCTACTACAGTACCATGTCTCCATCCCCAGCCTCTCCTACGGTACCATGTCTCCAACCCCAGCCTCTACTACGGTACCATGTCTCCAACCCCAACCTCTACTACGGTACCATGTCTCCATCCCCAGCCTCTACTACCGTACCATGTCTCCAACCCCAGCCTCTACTACAGTACCATGTCTAACCCCAGCCTCTACTACAGTACCATGTCTCCATCCCCAGCCTCTCCTACGGTACCATGTCTCCAACCCCAGCCTCTACTACGGTACCATGTCTTCAACCCCAGCCTCTACTACAGTACCATGTCTCCAACCCCAGCCTCACAATAAATCCATGTAATATAGTCTGTCTACACCATCACAATAAATCCATGTAATATAGTCTGTATACACCATCACAATAAATCCATGTAATATAGTCTACCTACACCATCACAATAAATCCATGTAATATAGTCTACCTACACCATCACAATAAATCCATTATTTATTTTAGACTGGTCTAAGGAAACATGATATGAAGACAATGTAGTCTATTTCAGAAGAACAGAATAGCATCGTCTGAGTCAGTCCGTATGTTAGGTCCTGATGTGGCTGTGCCATATGGCTGTGGGGCTACCCTAGTTCATTAAGCAGACAAGATTTACTTATAATTCCTGTGCCATTATATTTTATTTTTTACTAAAGAACAATACAATTGAACATAGCTGAATAAAAATGAAAGGATATTTTTCCACAAACGTTTTCCAAGGGAGTACGGAAATGCGGCTTTTCTGCGTTGAGCGGTAAAACAAAGAAAACAGGTGGCTCCAACATGTTTATTCAACTGTGATTCAAACATTAGAATGTATTAGAAATCAAAACATACAGCCTGATTGGCCACCAGACAGCCTGGGTGAATGATGACACTGATTATGATGATTTGAAAAAAAAAAAGAAAGTTGAATTCAAAATTTTTTTTTTAAAATGCATGAGCTTCTCTACAAATCACAATTTGACAAGCACTTGATAATATTCCCACCCATCAGACTATTCTCAATTTGATCTGGTCTTTACACACAGACTACTAATATATGTGTGGAATTATTTTTTATTTTTTTAATGTGTGTATATATATATACAGTGCCTTGCGAAAGTATTCGGCCCACTTGAACTTTTCGACCTTTTGCCACATTTCAGGCTTCAAACATAAAGATATAAAACTGTAATTTTTTGTGAAGAATCAACAACAAGTGGGACACAATTATGAAGTGGAACGAAATTTATTGGATATTTCAAACTTTTTTAACAAATAAAAAACTGAAAAATTGGCCGTGCAAAATTATTCAGCCCCTTTACTTTCAGTGCAGCAAACTCTCTCCAGAAGTTCAGTGAGGATCTCTGAATGATCCAATGTTGACCTAAATGACTAATGATGATAAATAGAATCCACCCGTGTGTAATCAAGTCTCTGTATAAATGCACCTGCTCTGTGATAGTCTCAGAGGTCCGTTTAAAGCGCAGAGAGCATCATGAAGAACAAGGAACACACCAGGCAGGTCCGAGATACTGTTGTGGAGAAGTTTAAAGCCGGATTTGGATACAAAAAGATTTCCCAAGCTTTAAACATCCCAAGGAACACTCTGCAAGCGATAATATTGAAATGGAAGGAGTATCAGACCACTGCAAATCTACGAAGACCCGGCCGTCCCTCTAAACTTTCAGCTCATACAAGGAGAAGACTGATCAGAGATGCAGCCAAGAGGCCCATGATCACTCTGGATGAACTGCAGCGATCTACAGCTGAGGTGGGAGACTCTGTCCATAGGACAACAATCAGTCGTATACTGCACAAATCTGGCCTTTATGGAAGAGTGGCAAGAAGAAAGCCATTTCTTAAAGATATCCATAAAAAGTGTCGTTTAAAGTTTGCCACTAGCCACCTGGGAGACACACCAAACATGTGGAAGAAGGTGCTCTGGTCAGATGAAACCAAAATCGAACTTTTTGGCAACAATGCAAAACGTTATGTTTGGCGTAAAAGCAACACAGCTCATCACCCTGAACACACCATCCCCACTGTCAAACATGGTGGTGGCAGCATCATGGTTTGGGCCTGCTTTTCTTCAGCAGGGGCAGGGAAGATGGTTAAAATTGATGGGAAGATGGATGGAGCCAAATACAGGACCATTCTGGAAGAAAACCTGATGGAGTCTGCAAAAGACCTGAGACTGGGACGGAGATTTGTCTTCCAACAAGACAATGATCCAAAACATAAAGCAAAATCTACAATGGAATGGTTCACAAATAAACATATCCAGGTGTTAGAATGGCCAAGTCAAAGTCCAGACCTGAATCCAATCGAGAATCTGTGGAAAGAACTGAAAACTGCTGTTCACAAACGCTCTCCATCCAACCTCACTGAGCTCGAGCTGTTTTGCAAGGAGGAAGGGCAAAAATTTCAGTCTCTCGATGTGCAAAACTGATAGAGACATACCCCAAGCGACTTACAGCTGTAATCGCAGCAAAAGGTGGCGCTACAAAGTATTAACTTAAGGGGGCTGAATAATTTTGCACGCCCAATTTTTCAGTTTTATATTTGTTAAAAAAGTTTGAAATATCCAATAAATTTCGTTCCACTTCATGATTGTGTCCCACTTGTTGTTGATTCTTCACAAAAAATTACAGTTTTATATCTTTATGTTTGAAGCCTGAAATGTGGCAAAAGGTCGAAAAGTTCAAGGGGGCCGAATACTTTCGCAAGGCACTGTATATATATCTCAAAAACATAAAGGGAACACTAAAATAACACATCCTAGATCTGAATGAATGAAATACTTTTTTCTTTACATAGTTGAATGTGCTGACAACAAAATCACACAAAAATATTCAATGGAAATCCAATTTATCAACCCATGGAGGTCTGGATTTGGAATCACACTCAAAATTAAAGTGGAAAACCACACTACAGGCTGATCTAACTTTGATGTAATGTCCTTAAAACAAGTCAAAATGAGGCTCAGTAGTGTGTGTGGCCTCCACGTGCCTGTATGACCTCCCTACAACGCCTGGGCATGCTCCTGATGAGGTGGCGGATGGTCTCCTGAGGGATCTCCTCCCAGACCTGGACTAAAGCATCCGCCAACTCCTGGACAGTCTGTGGTCCAACGTGGCGTTGGTGGATGGAGCGAGACATGATGTTCCAGATGTGCTCAATTGGATTCAGGTCTGGGGAACGGGCAGGCCAGTCCATAGCATCAATGCCTTCCTCTTGCAGTAACTGCTGACACACTCCAGCCACATGAGGTCTAGCATTGTCTTGCATTAGGAGGAACCCAGGGCCAACCGCACCAGCATATGGTCTCACAAGGGGTCTGAGGATCTCATCTCGGTACCTAATGGCAGTCAGGCTACCTCTGGCGAGCACATGGAGGGCTGTGCGGCCCCCCAAAGAAATGCCACCCCACACCATGACTGACCCACCGCCAAACCGGTCATGCTGGAGGATGTTGCAGGCAGCAGAACGTTCTCCACGGCGTCTCCAGACTCTGTCACGTCTGTCACATGTGCTCAGTGTGAACCTGCTTTCATCTGTGAAGAGCACAGGGCGCCAGTGGCGAATTTGCCAATCTTGGTGTTCTCTAGCAAATGCCAAACGTCCTGCACGGTGTTGGGCTGTAAGCACAACCCCCACCTGTGGACGTTGGGCCCTCATACCACCCTCATGGAGTCTGTTTCTGACCGTTTGAGCAGACACATGCACATTTGTGGCCTGCTGGAGGTCATTTTGCAGGGCTCTGGCAGTGCTCCTCCTGCTCCTCCTTGCACAAAGGCGGAGGTAGCGGTCCTGCTGCTGGGTTGTTGCCCTCCTACAGCCTCCTCCACGTCTCCTGATGTACTGGCCTGTCTCCTGGTAGCGCCTCCATGCTCTGGGCACTACGCTGACAGACACAGCAAACCTTCTTGCCACAGCTTGCATTGATGTGCCATCCTGGATGTGCCATCCTGAGCCACTTGTGTGGGTTGTAGACTTCGTCTCATGCTACCACTAGAGTGAAAGCACCGCCAGCATTCAAAAGTGACCAAAACATCAGCCAGGAAGCATAAGAACTGAGAAGTGGTCTGTGGTCCCCACCTGCAGAACCACTGCTTTATTGGGGGTGTCTTGCTTATTGCCTATAATTTCCACCTGTTGTCTATTCCATTTGCACAACAGCATGTGAAATGTATTGTCAATCAGTGTTGCTTCCTAAGTGGACAGTTTGATTTCACAGAAGTGTGATTGACTTGGAGTTACATTGTGTTGTTTAAGTGTTCCCTTTATTTTTTTGAGCAGTGTGTATATATATATATATATATATTTAATATATATATTTAATAATATATTAGGAAGTCATCAGTAGCCTGCACTCGAATAGCAAATGGAGATTACATACGATTATGTTTTTAATATTACAGGTACGCTACACCGGTTGTAAAGTGGATTAATGTGCTTCAATGTGGGGCGGCAGCGTAGCCTAGTGGTTAGAGCATTGGGCCAGTAACCGAAAGGTTGCAAGATCGAATCCCCGAGCTGACAAGGTACAAAATCTGGCATTCTACCCCTGAACAAGACTGTTCCTAGGCTGTCATTGAAAATAAGAATTTGTTCTTAACTGACTTGCTTAGTTAAATGAAGGTTAAAAATGTATGAATTGAGTAATAAATATAGCAGCATGAGAAAGCTGAGATCGCTTCTTTTTAAATAGTGTCCAGTCAGAACTCGACCTTTGACACGTGATCGCACAATGACTGGGGTTATAAGGTTCTCTAGGCTCTGTATTCTCGAAGTATCTTCCAGGGGTCCTAGGCCTATAGGCTACATGTTGAGTTATTTGGTCACTTTAGTTGTAATACAAACCTTATCTAAACATATAGGGCTACTAACCTTATTAAAACATATAGGACTATGGGATACTAACCTTATTAAAACATATAGGACTATGGGCTAGGCTACATGAGGTGTGATACTAACCTTATTAAAACATATAGGACTATGGGATACTAACCTTATTAAACATATAGGACTATGGGATACTAACCTTATTAAACATATAGGAGTATGGGCTACTAACCTTATTAAAACATATAGGAGTATGGGCTACTAACCTTATTAAAACATATAGGACTATGGGATACTAACCTTATTAAACATATAGGACTATGGGCTAGGCTACATGAGGTGTGATACTAACCTTATTAAACATATAGGACTATGGGATACTAACCTTATTAAACATATAGGACTATGGGATACTAACCTTATTAAACATATAGGAGTATGGGCTACTAACCTTATTAAAACATATAGGACTATGGGATACTAACCTTATTAAACATATAGGACTATGGGCTAGGCTACATGAGGTGTGATACTAACCTTATTAAACATATAGGATTATGGGCTACTAACCTTATTAAAACATATAGGACTATGGGCTACTAACCTTATTAAAACATATAGGACTATGGGCTACTAACCTTATTAAAACATATAGGACTATGGGCTACTAACCTTATTAAAATATATAGGACTATGGGCTACTAACCTTATTTAAACATATAGGACTATGGGATACTAACCTTATTTAAACATATAGGTTTATGGCTGGGCTACATGATGCTACTATGATTTGAAAAAGCGGCAGAGAAAATAAGGCACGGGATGTTTCTGGACTTAGACTGCACGCGGTGGGCGCCATTCACGCGGTGGGCGCCGTACACGCGGTGGGCGCCGTTCACAAGTGATAATATTGGCACCCATCAGACTATTCTTGATTTAATCTTGTCTTTACATATACAAAATAATATATGTGTGAAATTAGTTTTGATTTACGAAATGGGCCATTTTCATGCTGATGTCAGAACTAAAAAATGCAGGAGGCCTGGTTCTGGGCGTAGGCACAGGATTGACCAGGATGGGGAGACATGCAGGAGGCCTGGTTCTGGGCGCAGGCACAGGATAGACCGGGTCCTGAAGACGCACTGGAGGTCTAGAGTGCACAGCCTGCACAACCCGTCCTGGCTCGATGCCCAATCTCCCCCGGCAGATGTTAGGAGCTGGGATGTAGCGCACCGGGCTCTCCATGCGTACTGGGGACACCGTGCGCTTTAATGCATAACACGGTGCCTGACCAGTACTACGTTGCCTCCTGTAAGCACGGGGAGCTGGCTCAGGTCTCCAACCTGACTCTGCCACACTTCCCGTGTGCCCCCCTCCAAAACAAATGTTGGGGCTGCCTCTCGGGCTTCCTTCCCAGCCGTGTTCCCTCATACCGTTGCCGTTGGTCCTTCTCTCCTGCTGCCTCCACTCTTCTGAGTGCCTCTACCTGTTCCCATGGGAGGCGATCCCTTCCGACCAGGATCTCTTCCCAAGTGTAGGATCCCTTGCCGTCCAGGATGTCCTCCCATGTCCACAAAACAAGAAACTGACAGCCAAACAGTCCTGTCAGGTGAAACACAATGACAGAAACAATTACCCACAAAACCCCAACGGAAAAACATGCACTTGTGTGACTCCCAATCAACCACAACGAACTTCAGCTGTGCCTGATTGGGAGCCACACACGGCCCAAAACAAAGAAATACAAAAACATAGAAAAATAACATAGAACGCCCACCCAATGTAACACCCTGGCCTAACCAAAATAAAGAACAAAAAAAAACCTCTCTATGGCCAGGGCGTTACAGGGGTACACTTTTACCCCCAGTTCATTTTCATGCGAGTTAGGTAGGCTATATTCCTGTTGTGAAGTGAAACAATGTGCTTAATTTTAGGAAAGTCGAAAAAAATAATATAGTAGGCCTAGCCTATAGAAAGCTGACGGGATCTCGTGTGACATTGGGCTGCTGAATAAATGCATTGTTGCTGCTGTGCCCTAAAGAGCTACTGATCACACACACAGAGAGAGAGTTCACTGTTGTTGCTCATCTCCAAAATCATCCTTTTCAATACTAGGACCCAGTTTGGGGTGATCTCCCCTTGGAGAAAGCCATAGGCTACAGCAGGGGTGAGCGACATACGAGCCCATTCAATCCAGCACACAGGAGGTTTGGGTTAAAAAAAATGTATAGTCCGGGTATATGTGGGAACTCCTTCAAGACTGTTGGAAAAGTATTCCACGTGAAGGTGGTTGAGAGAATGCCAAGAGTGTGCAAAGCTGTCATCAAGGCAAAGGGTGGCTACTTTGAAGAACCTCAAATATAAAATATATTTTTATTTAACTATTTTGGTTACTATATGATTCCATATGTGTTATTTCATAGTTTTGATGTCTTCACCATTATTCGACACTATGGAAAATAAAGAAAAACCCTGGAATGAGTAGGTGTGTCCAAACTTTTGACTGGTACTGTAAGTAATCGTATGAATGTTTATTTCCAATTGAAAATGTTTTTTTTCTAGCAGTCGAGCATGTCACAGTCACACAGTAGAGTTCAGAAAATATTCACTACATAAACTAAAGTAAACATTAAAGTAACACAAAATAACAATGAGGCTATATACAGGGGGTACTGAGTCAATGTGCAGGGGTACAGGTTAGTTGAGGTAATTTGTACATGTAGGTAGGGGTAAATGTAAATTGTTCGGGTGGCCATTCAATTAATTGTTCAGCAGTCTTATGGCTTGGGGATAGAAGCTGTTTAGAAGCCTCTTGGACCTTGACTTGGCGCTCCGGTACCGCTTGCCATGCGGTAGCAGAGAGGACAGTCTATGACTTGGGTGACTGGAGTCTGACAATTTTTAGAGCCTTCCTCTGACACCGCCTGGTATAGAGGTCCTGGATGGCAGGCACCTTAGCCCCAGCTGATGTACTGGGCCGTACACACTACCCTCTGTAGCGCCTTACGGTCAGATGCCGAGCAGTTGACATACCAGGCGGTGATGCAAACAGTCAGGATCCTCTCGATGGTGCAGCTGTAGAACTTTTTGAGGATCTGAGGAATTCAAAGCACTTCATTCATCAGAAATGAGCGCTACGGGGCAGTAGTCATTTAGGCAGATACCTTCACTTTATTGGGAACAGCCAGCCGGGTCATTCTCATGAAACGTTTTTATTTATTTTACACATTTTTCTCCCCCATTTCGTGATATCCAAATTGGTAGTTACAGTATGGTCCCATCACTGCAACTCCTGTACGGACTCGGGAGAGGCAAAGGTCAAGAGCCGTGCGTCCTCCGAAACACAACCAACCAAGCCGCACTGCCTCTCGACACACCGCTCGCCCAACCCGGAAGCTAGCCGCACCCATGGGTCGGAGGAAACACCATACACCTGGCAACCGTGTCAGCGTGCATGCGCCACAGGAGTCGCCAGAGTGCGATGGGACAAGGACAACCTGGCCGGCCAAATCCTCCCCCAACCCGGACAACCAAACAATTCTCAAGTGTCATTTTTCATGAAATTTCCTCTTGGATCACTGAGATTTGGATCTTTACTTATATTTTTTGATCAGATAGTATGCATTTTACCACAATTTCCACAAAATTCCCATTACCTCAACAGTCCAAAAAAAGTTATAAACAAATCAATATTTTTTAAAACATTGCTCCCCTAACAAAAATGCCTGAGTTAATCATAACACTGAAAATACAAATATTAAAAATGTAATTATGAAAATGAATAAAAAAAATCTGACTTTATCCCCAATTTGTGCTTTTTAGTCATTTCGGTAATGAGAAGACCAGGTGTGGTAAAGGGGGTGTTGGAGAATAAGAACCTCATTCTGAAGACAACAGAGAATAAACGTTTTCTACTCTAGATGATGCATCATGGGAGAATAAAACTTTTTACAGGAACTAGAAAAAGTGTTTTACGGTAATGAGACACGCCTACAGACCAGTGTTTTGTACGTAATAAATAGTATAATTTAATGTAAACGTCAACTAGTTCCTGTAAAAATACATTTTTATTATTTATGGACAAACTACACCAACAGTGTTTAAAACTGGTTTCATGAAAATCGGTCAGCCCTACAGAAACTCATGATAGCCATGCTCCCTACTTTTATTAGATTGCAAAAAGATCTACATTAGATAACAGTCACACAGAGCACGTGCTTGAGCACACACAGACACGCTCATGTGTTACACCAGTTAAAGAAAACTACAGGGGAGGGAGGGAGGGAGGGGGGCAGGGGGAGAGAGAGGGTGAGAGAGAGGGTGAGAGAAAGAGAGAGAGAGAGAGAGAGGGGGGAGAGAGAGAATCTTTCATAACATCTTCCTTGATCCACCAAACTGCAAAAGTATCAAAGATGAATGGATACACTTTACATTAGTAAACTTTATAAAGGGTTTATAGGTATATTGAATGAACTAAATCATTAAATCACATCTAATTTCATTCATCACATGCTTCACAAACAGGTGTAGACTAATAGTGAAATGCTTACGGGCCCTTCCCAACAATGCAGAGAGAAAAATACATTTTGAAAAATAAAACACACAATAATGAATCCACAGTGAGTAACGATAACTTGGCTACATACAGAGAGAACAGTCTATGTCTCGGGTGGCTGGAGTCTTCCTCTGACACCGCCTGGTATAGAGGACTAGTTTATAGACAGAGAACAGTCTATGGCTTGGGTCTTCCTCGGACACCGCCTGGTATAGAGGACTAGTTTAGTTAGAAGACTGTTAATCATTAATTTATAGATTCTTTATGAATCAGTGTTAAACAGATATAACATACTTCCTTCAAAGTGGAGGGAACCTAGCCTACATACTTCCTTCAAAAGTGGAGGGAACCTAGCCTACATACTTCCTTCAAAGTGGAGGGAACCTAGCCTACATACTTCCTTCAAAGTGGAGGGAACCTAGCCTACATACTTCCTTCAAAGTGGAGGGAACCTAGCCTACATACTTCCTTCAAAAGTGGAGGGAACCTAGCCTACATACTTCCTTCAAAGTGGAGGGAATCTAGCCTACATACTTCCTTCAAAAGTGGAGGGAACCTAGCCTACATACTTCCTTCAAAGTGGAGGGAACCTAGCCTACATACTTCCTTTAAAAGTGGAGGGAACCTAGCCTACATACTTCCTTCAAAAGTGTAGGGAACCTAGCCTACATACTTCCTTCAAAAGTGTAGGGAACCTAGCCTACATACTTCCTTTAAAGTGGAGGGAACCTAGCCTACATTCAATAGTTCCTTAAACGTTTACAACAAATTTTTAAATCCATATTATTCAATTAGTGTACACACACTGCTCATGCGTGTCTGCATTGCCAAGGGCTAAAATAGAAATCAGTTCTATGTGACACAGATCGCGCTGCAAGTCCTGCCTCTCCCATCTCCTCATTGGTTTATAGAAGCAGGTACCCACGTGCCATCTCCTCATTGGTTATACCCACGTGGGTGATTGAAAGACGAACTGTGTTGTCGGTTGTCGTGGTAATACTATGAAAGTTTTGTAGCCAATCACCATATAAGTTCAAAGAAGAAAAAGCCCAGAAGGAGGAGAGATAACTAGAAATCGGTTTCGGTTGACCGTTTTATGCGTGGATTAAGTGTCAGAGTAGAGGACATTGTGCATTTCAGGTAAAATAACAACTCAATGTTTATTACCCAAGACAAATTAGCTAGCAACAGCAAGCTAGCTAGATAAATTGCCATAAATGTTTAATGCTTTTCGACCTGTCCCCAAATTAATGTAATTGGTTCAGAGTTTGTTTTGATATTTTAACCTGCGTGCCGTGATCTCGTTTGGTGTGGGGGACAAAATAAATGTATGCACGATGGCGCACGCGCACAGCCGGTTTGGGTTCCGTGTTAGGACATACTGAAAATTAGCTCCCTGGATGCACTTCCTATGGCTTCCACAGGGTGTCAGTAGTCTATGTTCAAGGTTTCAGGCTTGTAACTTCCAAAACAAATAAGACATATCAGTTTTAATAGAGGGACACAGTCTTGGAAATTCGTGTTTGCGTGCGCCATGAAGACAGAACCCACCTGCTAAAATCGGTTTTCTATTGAACATACTTTTTTCCGTAAGAAATATTACAGTATCTGAGGAGTAAAGAGAAATGTATTTTGATTTGTTGAAACAAAGTTTAGGGGTAGATTTTTGAATTCCTTTCCCTGCATGTTGAACGAGTGGATTACTCAAATCGATGGAACCAACTAAACAGACTTTTTGGGATATAAAGAAGGATTTTATCTAACAAAATTACACTACATGTTATAGCTGGGTGTCACGTCCTGACCAGCAGATGGAGCTGTTGTTGTAGTTTTGGGGTCAGGACGTGGCAGTCTTGTGTTCTGTGTTGGTCTTGTGGCTCCTAATCAGGAACAGCTGGGGATCGTTGTTCCTGATTGGGAGTCATATATGTAGGAGTATGTTTGTCACTTGGGTTTGTGGGTAGTTGTTTTTACACTGCGTGTATAGCCTGTAAAACTGCTACTGTTGTCACCGTCATAGTTTTTTTCAAGTGGATGCTTTACTCTTTTTTTGGTAATAAAATAACCATGAGTATTCACATACCTGCTGCGCCTTGGTCCATTCATGAAGACAACCGTTACAGAACTACCCACCACCAAAGGACCAAGCAGCAGAAGAGGAGGAAGCCACAGGAGAAGGAAATGGAAGAATGGACCTGGCAGGACGAGAGAAAATTCTGGGCGGACAAGTTAAGGGAGCTAAGGGAACCCGAGAGGCAGCCCCAAGATTTTTTTTTGGGGGGGCACACGGGTAGTTTGGCCAGGCCAGGGAAGAGCCGTAAGCCAGCTACCCGTGACTACAGGGAGGTGCGTACGAGGTGGAGGGCGTCATGTTACGCTGAGGTGCGCACCATCTCGCCTATACGGACGCACAGCCCAGTGCGCCCAGTACCAGCGCCCCGCAGGTGCCAGGGCAAGGGGAGCATCGAGCCGGAAGGGGTGATGCCAACCCTGCACTCAAGACCGCCAGTGCGCCCTTTCGGTCCGGTGTTTCCCGCTAGACACACTAGCATGGAGGTGCGTGTCTCCAGGCTGGTACGTCCAATACCTGCCCCACGCATCAGGAGTCAACAGTCGTCAACGGAGCTGCCCGCCAGTCAACAGTCGTCAACGGAGCTGCCCGCCAGTCAACAGTCGTCGGAGCTGCCCGCCAGTCAACAGTCGTCGGAGCTGCCCGCCAGTCAACAGTCGTCGGAGCTGCCCGCCAGGCAACAGTCGTCGGAGCTGCCCGCCAGTCAACAGTCGTCGGAGCTGCCCGCCAGTCAACAGTCGCCGGACTGCGCTGAACTGCCGGAGTGGTCGGACTGCGCTGAACTGCCGGAGTGGTCGGACTGCGCTGAACTGCCGGAGTGGCCGGACTGCGCTGAACTGCCGGAGTGGTCGGACTGCCCTGAACTGCCGGAGTGGCCGGACTGCCCTGTTCTGCCGGAGTGGCCGGACTGCCCTGTTCTGCCGGAGTGGCCGGACTGCCCTGTTCTGCCGGAGTGGCCGGACTGCCCTGTTCTGCCGGAGTGGCCGGACTGCCCTGTTCTGCCGGAGTGGCCGGACTGCCCTGTTCTGCCAGAGTGGCCGGACTGCCCTGTTCTGCCAGAGTGGCCGGACTGCCCTGTTCTGCCAGAGTGGCCGGACTGCCCTGTTCTGCCAGAGTGGCCGGACTGCCCGGTTCTGCCAGAGGTGCCCGCCTGCCCTGATCTGCCAGGGTGCCCGGCCTGTCAGGATCAGCCCGAGGGGTCCTCCTGCCCTTCGGTCCAGCCCGAGTGGTCCTCCTGCCCTCCGGTCCAGCCCGAGTGGCCCGCATGCCTTCCGGCCCAGCCCGAGTGGCCCGCATGCCTTCCGGCCCAGCCCGAGTGGCCCGCATGCCTTCCGGCCCAGCCCGAGTGGCCCGCATGCCTTCCGGCCCAGCCCGAGTGGCCCGCATGCCTTCCGGCCCAGCCCGAGTGGCCCGCATGCCTTCCGGCCCAGCCCGAGTGGCCCGCATGCCTTCCGGCCCAGCCCGAGGGGCCCGCATGCCTTCCGGCCCAGCCCGAGTGGCCCGCATGCCTTCCGGCCCAGCCCGAGTGGCCCGCATGCCTTCCGGCCCAGCCCGAGGGGCCCTCCTGCTCTCCGGCCCAGCCCGAGGGGCCCTCCTGCTCTCCGGCCCAGGCCGAGGGGCCCTCCTGCTCTCCGGCCCAGCCCGAGGGGCCCTCCTGCTCTCCGGCCCAGCCCGAGGGGCCCTCCTGCTCTCCGGCCCAGCCCGAGGGGCCCTCCTGCTCTCCGGCCCAGCCCGAGGGGCCCTCCTGCTCTCCGGCCCAGCCCGAGGGGCCCTCCTGCTCTCCGGCCCAGCCCGAGGGGCCCTCCTGTCCCCCGGCCCAGCCCGAGGGGCCCTCCTGTCCCCCGGCCCAGCCCGAGGGGCCCTCCTGTCCCCCGGCCCAGCCCGAGGGGCCCTCCTGTCCCCCGGCCCAGCCCGAGGGGCCCTCCTGTCCCCCGGCCCAGCCCGAGGGGCCCTCCTGTCCTCCGGCCCGGCTCGAGGGGTCCGTCTGCCTGGCGCAGCTATCGGCTCCACCGAAGTGGGCGACGCCGAGGGTGGAGCAGGGTCCACGTCCTGCACCGGAGCCACCTCCAGGATAGGTGGGTTGGGGAGGGAGGGTGTAGCACAGTGCCGTCGGTGACGGCAGCCACCCTCCCTTCCCTCCCTTATTGTTTAGGGGTTATTGTTTATGGGTTTTGTTGGGGATTTTTGTTTGTTGGTGTTTTTTCATTGTTAGGTGCATTCCGGGGTCTGCACCTTGAGGGGGGGGGGTACTGTCACGTCCTGACCAGCAGATGGAGCTGTTGTTGTAGTTTTGGGGTCAGGACGTGGCAGTCTTGTGTTCTGTGTTGGTCTTGTGGCTCCTAATCAGGAACAGCTGGGGATCGTTGTTCCTGATTGGGAGTCATATATGTAGGAGTATGTTTGTCACTTGGGTTTGTGGGTAGTTGTTTTTACACTGCGTGTATAGCCTGTAAAACTGCTACTGTTGTCACCGTCATTGTTTTTTTCAAGTGGATGCTTTACTCTTTTTTTGGTAATAAAATAACCATGAGTATTCACATACCTGCTGCGCCTTGGTCCATTCATGAAGACAACCGTTACACTGGGACCCTTTGGATGACAAATCAGAGGAAGATTTTTAAAAAGTGAATATTTAATCGCTATTTGTGAATCGCATGGCATGCTTTCGATGTAATGGCTACTGTAAATCAGACAGTGCAGTTAGATTAACAGGAATTTAAGCTTCCAACCAATATAAGACCCTTATATGTACCTAAATGTTTAATATCCATCATTTTTATGATTATGAAGTTGTCCCGCGAGCGGAACACCTAGCCTTCAGAATTAAATCACCAAGTAGCCTAGAGCTGAGGGCAGTACACTGGGAGGAAAACGATTAGGTCAGATTCAAGCACCGTCTGAAAGGAAAAGGATGACCAGCATCATGAGAGAGGCTGAGAAGTATCTCTTTCTGTGGATATGAACCCCAGTGGCATGAGGTGACAATGTAGTGGTGACACCGAGGCCTGAGCTAAGCGATGTGGTGATGAGGATGATGACAAGCCTGGGACACACTAAACACAGAGACATGTTGTTCAGCTAGGTCTGGGAACAGGCCTGTCTCCATCCCCCATGGCAGGGCCACTAGCTCACACACACAGAGAGAGACAGGACCAGTCACACACACACACACGACCAGTCATACACACACACACACACACACACACACACACACACACACACACACAGAGACAGGACCAGTCACACACACACACACAGGACCAGTCACACACACACACACACACAGGACCAGTCACACACACACACACACACAGGACCAGTCACACACACACACACACACACAGGACCAGTCACACACACACACACACACACACACACACACACACACACACACACACACACACACACACACACACACACACACACAGAGACAGGACCAGTCACACACACACACACACAGGAGCAGTCTCACACACACACACACAGAGAGACAGGACCAGTCACACACACAAACACAGACACACACAGAGAGACAGGACCAGTCACACAGAGAGAGAGAGGACCAGTCACACAGAGAGACAGGACCAGTCACACAGAGAGAGAGACAGGACCAGTCACAGAGAGACAGAGAGGACCAGTCACACAGAGAGAGAGAGAGGACCAGTCACACAGAGAGACAGAGAGGACCAGTCACACAGAGAGAGAGAGAGGACCAGTCACACAGAGAGACAGGACCAGTCACACAGAGAGACAGAGAGGACCAGTCACACAGAGAGAGAGAGAGGACCAGTCACACAGAGAGACAGGACCAGTTACACAGAGAGAGAGAGGACCAGTTACACAGAGAGAGAGAGGACCAGTCACACAGAGAGACAGGACCAGTCACACAGAGAGACAGGACCAGTCACAGAGAGACAGAGAGGACCAGTCACACAGAGAGAGAGAGAGGACCAGTCACACAGAGAGACAGAGAGGACCAGTCACACAGAGAGACAGAGAGGACCAGTCACACAGAGAGACAGGACCAGTCACACAGAGAGACAGGACCAGTCACACAGAGAGGAGACAGAGAGAGAGACACACACTGGCCCTCCCATAGCTGACTAAACTTAACCTCGCAGTATACATCTCAATGGAGGTGAGTGTACCTCTGACTACATGGAGTCGGTATCAGCATACCAGTCAGCCATTTGTCCTGTGTAACTGCTTCCTTTTTCTTTAGGTGCTGCAATCCATCGTTTTGGATCCACTTTATTCTATGTGACCTCTGTCAAACTTTCCTAAATATCAATTACTAAATGCTTACTGTGTACCTTATTAAATGCTTACTGTGTACCTTATTAAATGCTTGCTGTGTACCTTATTTAATGCTTACTGTGTACCTTATTAAATGCTTACTGTGTACCTTATTAAATGCTTGCTGTGTACCTTATTTAATGCTTACTGTGTACCTTATTAAATGCTTACTGTGTACCTTATTAAATGCTTACTGTGTACCTTATTTAATGCTTACTGTGTACCTGTGCTTGTCCTGGTTGTTATATAGTTGAATAGACAGTTTCTGCAACAACAACAAAATGCAATCTATGCATCCCCTGTAAACAGAGGGGTCAACGGGGTCGCGTAAAACTATACTTTTTTTATGTATAGATTTTTATTCAAGTTTTACAAAATGGACATCAATGTAAGTACAAAGATTTTACCATATCCCAACCACCCTTCCTCCCTCCACACATCCACCCACCCCCCTAGTCCCTTCCCTACCTCCCTCCACCCTACCTCCCTCCACCCACCCCCCTAGTCCCTTCCCTTCCTCTCCGCCCTACCTCCCTCCACCCACCCCCCTAGTCCCTTCCCTACCTCCCTACCTCCCTCCCTACACCCTACCTCCCTCCACCCACCCCCCTAGTCCCTTCCCTACCTCTCCGCCCTACCTCCCTCCACCCACCCCCCTAGTCCCTTCCCTACCTCCCTCCACCCTACCTCCCTCCACCCACCCCCCTAGTCCCTTCCCTACCTCTCCGCCCCACCTCCCTCCACCCACCCCCCTAGTCCCTTCCCTACCTCCCTCCACCCTACCTCCCTCCACCCACCCCCCTAGTCCCTTCCCTACCTCCCTCCACCCTACCTCCCTCCACCCACCCCCCTAGTCCCTTCCCTACCTCTCCGCCCTACCTCCCTCCACCCAACCCCCTAGTCCCTTCACTACCTCCCTCCACCCAACCCCTAGTCCCTTCACTACCTCTCCGCCCTACCTCCCTCCACCCTACCTCCCTCCACCCACCCCCTAGTCCCTTCACTACCTCCCTCCACCCAACCTGTAGTCCCTTCACTACCTCTCTGCCCTACCTCCCTCCACCCAACCCCCTAGTCCCTTCACTACCTCCCTCCACCCAACCCCTAGTCCCTTCACTACCTCTCCGCTCTACCTCCCTCCACCCACCCCCTAGTCCCTTCCCTACCTCTCTGCCCTACCTCCCTCCACCCACCCCCCTAGTCCCTTCCCTACCTCCACCCAACCCCCTAGTCCCTTCCCTTCCTCTCCGCCCTACCTCCCTCCACCCAACCCCCTAGTCCCTTCCCTACCTCCCTCCCTCCACCCATAAAACTACATTTTTAATCATAAATTAGATTGCAGACCCCAAAGAAAAGAAGAACATAGTAACACAAGACAAACATAGGTACAGGGTAGGCATTAAATAATGAGAATATTTACATGTACCGACTGATACCGACTCAAAGTAGTCGGTGGTACACTCTGCCAAACCAAATCAAATTGTATTTGTCACATGTGCAGAATACAACAGGTGTAAACCTTACAGTGAAATGCTGACTTAAGAGCCCTTAACCAACAATGCAGTTCAAGAAATGGAAGTTAAGAAAATATTCACTAAATATATTAAAGTAAAAAATAATAAGAAGTAACAAGAAAATGACATAATAACGAGGCTATATACAGGGGGTACTGGTACAGAGTCAATGTGGAGGCTATATACAGGGGGTACCGGTACAGAGTCAATGTGGAGGCTATATACAGGGGGTACCGGTACAGAGTCAATGTGGAGGCTATATACAGGGGGTACCGGTACAGAGTCAATGTGGAGGCTATATACAGGGGGTACTGGTACAGAGTCAATGTGGAGGCTATATACAGGGGGTACCGGTACAGAGTCAATGTGGAGGCTATATACAGGGGGTACCGGTACAGAGTCAATGTGGAGGCTATATACAGGGGGTACCGGTACAGAGTCAATGTGGAGGCTATATACAGGGGGTACTGGTACAGAGTCAATGTGGAGGCTATATACAGGGGGTACCGGTACAGAGTCAATGTGGAGGCTATATACAGGGGGTACTGGTACAGAGTCAATGTGGGGGCTATATACAGGGGGTACCGGTACAGAGTCAATGTGGAGGCTCTATACAGGGGGTACCGGTACAGAGTCAATGTGGAGGCTATATACAGGGGGTACCGGTAAAGAGTCAATATGGAGGCTATACACAGGGGGTACTGATACAGAGTCAATGTGGGGGCTATATACAGGGGGTACCGGTACAGAGTCAATGTGGAGGCTCTATACAGGGGGTACCGGTACAGAGTCAATGTGGGGGCTATATACAGGGGGTACCGGTACAGAGTCAATGTGGGGGCTATATACAGGGGGTACCGGTACAGAGTCAATGTGGGGGCTATATACAGGGGGTACCGGTACAGAGTCAATGTGGGGGCTATATACAGGGGGTACCGGTACAGAGTCAATGTGGGGGCTATATACAGGGGGTACCGGTACAGAGTCAATGTGGGGGCTATATACAGGGGGTACCGGTACAGAGTCAATGTGGGGGCTATATACAGGGGGTACCGGTACAGAGTCAATGTGGAGGTTATATACAGGGGGTACCGGTAATGAGTCAATGTGCGGGGGTACCGGTTAGTTGAGGTAACTTCTAAAGTGACTATGCATAGATAATAGAGAGCGAGTAGCAGCAGTGTAAAAGACTTGGCGCTCCGGTACCGCTTGCCGTGCGGTAGCGGTTAAAACAGTCTATGACTTGGGTGTGACTGGAGTCTTTGACCATTTTTTGTGCCGTTCCTCTGACACCGCCTGGTATATAGGATGTCAGGAAGCTCGGCCCCAGTGATGTACTGGGTCGTACGCACTACCCTCTGTACCACCTTACGGTCAGATGCTGAGCAGTTGCCATACCAGGCGGTGATGCAACCGGTCAGGATACTCTCGATGGTGCAGCTGTAGAACATGATATGACAGATGAAATGAACAACTTCATCTTGTAACGTATTACACAAGTTGACTGCAGGTATTCGTGCAGGTATTCGCACATTCTGCTTTTGGCTTTGTCATTGTGGGGTATTGTGATGTCATTGTGGGGTATTGTGATGTCATTGTGGGGTATTGTGATGTCATTGTGGGGTAGTGTGATGTCATTGTGGGGTAGTGTGATGTCATTGTGGGGTATTGTGATGTCATTGTGATGTCATTGTGGGGTATTGTGATGTCATTGTGGGGTAGTGTGAAAAGTCAAGGGGTATGAATACTTTCCGAATGCGCTATAAAAATATTAAAAAATCGCCACAATTACAAAACAAGGTGACCCCTGTAAACCAGATGGAGATGGGTAAATTAGATACGCATTCAGTCTTTATATTACCGTAGCATAGGCTACGCTGCAGCAAATGTAGGTGTACCTGTCACTACAAAACAAGTTACCATGAGGAGATGATTGGTCTGCAGGCATTGTGAAATGAGCTCCACCCTGGGACGGGCAGTCTGTCCCCCCCCCACTTTGGGACGGGCAGTCTGTCCCCCCCACCCTGGGACGGGCAGTCTGTCCCCCCCCACTTTGGGACGGGCAGTCTGTCCCCCCCACCCTGAGACGGGCAGTCTGTCCCCCCGCCCTGAGACGGGCAGTCTGTCCCCCCGCCCTGAGACGGGCAGTCTGTCCCCCCGCCCTGAGACGGGCAGTCTGTCCCCCCGCCCTGAGACGGGCAGTCTGTCCCCCGGCCCTGAGACGGGCAGTCTGTCCCCCGCCCTGAGACGGGCAGTCTGTCCCCCCACCCTGAGACGGGCAGTCTGTCCCCCCCACCCTGGCAGTCTGTCCCCCCGCCCTGAGACCGGCAGTCTGTCCCCCCCACCCTGGGCGTTGATTCAGAGACCGTAGAGAAGACAGATTTAGACATCACATAATTCACCTGTTCCATTTTCAGGCCATACTGTTGATATAAATAAATTAAAATCAGTATCTCGCAGTTATTTATCATGGGAAACGGGAGTGGTTTTTTGGCGGTAAATCCCGTTAAATCTCAGTAACCGGGTTCCCGCCATTCGAACCAGGCCTAACCCCCTGTTCCCCTGACAGGAACCAGGCCTAACCCCCTGTTCCCCTGACAGGAACCAGGCCTAACCCCCTGTTCCCCTGACAGGAACCAGGCCTAACCCCCTGTTCCCCTGACAGGAACGAGGCCTAACCCCCTGTTCCCCTGACAGGAACCAGGCCTAACCCCCTGTTCCCCTGACAGGAACCAGGCCTAACCCCCTGTTCCCCTGACAGGAACCAGGCCTAACCCCCTGTTCCCCTGACAGGAACCAGGCCTAACCCCCTGTTCCCCTGACATGAATCAACTGAGAACCTGTGCAAGTCTTAATACAGTATATCCGTGACCCCAGCTTTAAAAACAGACATCCTCTGCTCTAGTCCTGACACGTCTCAGGTTAGCAACCAGTACAGAAACACCTTGTCCTTCACAACACCTGCAGCGACTGAAAGAGTACATGGAAAAACATGACCTTTAGCCTATTCCATTATGGTCATGTGACAAGAGCCTATCAGAGCCCGGATCAAAACACACAGCAGATGTGTGTCCTAAAGGGTGATCTAATTCCGTATAGAGGGCACTACTTTTGACCTACAGCCCTATTGGCCCAGGTCAAAAGTAGTGCCCTATGTAGGAAATAGGGTCCCTTTAGTACACGGCCATGGGGAACTAAAAAGGAGAGGCAACTCCCATCGATAAACTGACAAAAGTTTCTTTTTTTTTTGTAGCAAAGACTATTTAAAAAAAAAAAATGACTAACAAAATGGCATTGATAATAACTGTATAAAATTCATTATTCTAAGTTACTGTGCATAGTTGACCATCACAACTGTTGACCACAGAGCCTCCCGAGGAAAAACGGGTCAACATATACATTTACATTACATTTTACATTTTAGTCATTTAGCAGACGCCCTTATCCAGAGCGACTTACAGTAGTGAATGCATACATTTCATACATTATTTTTCTGTGCTGGCCCCCCGTGGGAATCGAACCCACAACCCTGGTGTTGCAAACACCATGCTCTACCAACTGAGCTACATGCTCAAAAAAATAAAGGGAACACTGAAATAACACATCCTAGATCTGAATGAATGAAATAATCTTATTCAATACTTTTTTCTTTACATAGTTGAATGTGCTGACAACAAAATCACACAAAAATAATCAATGGAAATCCAATTTATCAACCCATGGAGGTCTGGATTTGGAATCACACTCAAAATTAAAGTGGAAAACCACACTACAGGCTGATCCAACCTTGATGTAATGTCCTTAAAACAAGTCAAAATGAGGCTCAGTAGTGTGTGTGGCCTCCACGTGCCTGTATGACCTGCCTACAACGCCTGGGCATGCTCCTGATGAGGTGGCGGATGGTCTCCTGAGGGATCTCCTCCCAGACCTGGACTAAAGCATCCGCCAACTCCTTGACAGTCTGTGGTGCAACGTGGCGTTGGTGGATGGAGCGAGACATGATGTCCCAGATGTGCTCAATTGGATTCAGGTCTGGGGAACGGGCGGGCCAGTCCATAGCATCAATGCCTTCCTCTTGCAGGAACTGCTGACACACTCCAGCCACATGAGGTCTAGCATTGTCTTGCATTAGGAGGAACCCAGGGCCAACCGCACCAGCATATGGTCTCACAAGGGGTCTGAGGATCTCATCTCGGTACCTAATGGCAGTCAGGCTACCTCTGGCGAGCACATGGAGGGCTGTGCGGCCCCCCAAAGAAATGCCACCCCACACCATGACTGACCCACCGCCAAACCGGTCATGCTGGAGGATGTTGCAGGCAGCAGAACATTCTCCACAGCCTCTCCAGACTCTGGCACGTCTGTCACATGTGCTCAGTGTGAACCTGCTTTCATCTGTGAAGAGCACAGGGCGCCAGTGGCGAAGTTGCCAATCTTGGTGTTCTCTGGCAAATGCCAAACGTCCTGCACGGTGTTGGGCTGTAAGCACAACCCCCACCTGTGGACGTCGGGCCCTCATACCACCCTCATGGAATCTGTTTCTGACCGTTTGAGCAGACACATGCACATTTGTGGCCTGCTGGAGGTCATTTTGCAGGGCTCCCGGCAGTGCTTCTCCTGCTCCTCCCTGCACAAAGGCGGAGGTAGCGGTCCTGCTGCTGGGTTGTTGCCCTCCTACGGCCACCTCCACGTCTCCTGATGTACTGGCCTGTCTCCTGGTAGCGCCTCCATGCTCTGGACACTACGCTGACAGACACAGCAAACCTTCTTGCCACAGCTCGCATTGATGTGCCATCCTGGATGAGCTGCACTACCTGAGCCACTTGTGTGGGTTGTAGACTCCGTCTCATGCTACCACTAGAGTGAAAGCACCGCCAGCATTCAAAAGTGACCAAAACATCAGCCAGGAAGCATAGGAACTGAGAAATGGTCTGTGGTTCCCACCTGCAGAACCACTCCTTTATTGGGGGTGTCTTGCTAATTGCCTATAATTTCCACCTGTTGTCTATTCCATTTGCACAACAGCATGTGAAATGTATTGTCAATCAGTGTTGCTTCCTAAGTGGACAGTTTGATTTCACAGAAGTGTGATTGACTTGGAGTTACATTTGGTTGTTTAAGTGTTCCCTTTATTTTTTTGAGCAGTATATATATATATATATATATATATATATATATATAAAAATAACAACTGTTGACCACACACACACACACACACACACACCTGAATGAAAACCTAAACAGCCATCTTACCTGTGTGTAGTCAAAATCCGAGAGAAGAGCTATGCTTTTGATGTACTCGATTCTGAACTGGTCTTTAGGGTTGGCTAGAGTGACTGGGGGTATCAAGGTGCTCATGGCTGACACTATGGTCTAGAGGAGAGGAGAGGAGAAACACACCGCCGTTAAGATGGAGACATACAGGCTAAATGAGCTCATAAGCCCCATCTATTAAGGGAAATAGGAATGAGGGTGTCCCATCTATTAAGGGAAATAGGATTGGGGGTGTCCCATCTATTAAGGGAAATAGGAATGGGGGTGTCCCATCTATTAAGGGAAATAGGAATGGGGGTGTCCCATCTATTAAGGGAAATAGGAATGGGGGTGTCCCATCTATTAAGGGAAATAGGAATGGGGTGTCCCATCTATTAAGGGAAATAAGAATGGGGGTGTCCCATCTATTAAGGGAAATAAGAATGGGGTGTCCCATCTATTAAGGGAAATAAGAATGGCGGTGTCCCATCTATTAAGGGAAATAGGAATGGGGGTGTCCCATCTATTAAGGGAAATAGGAATGGGGTGTCCCATCTATTAAGGGAAATAAGAATGGGGGTGTCCCATCTATTAAGGGAAATAGGAATGGGGGTGTCCCATCTATTAAGGGAAATAGGAATGGGGTGTCCCATCTATTAAGGGAAATAGGAATGGGGGTGTCCCATCTATTAAGGGAAATAAGAATGGGGTGTCCCATCTATTAAGGGAAATAAGAATGGCGGTGTCCCATCTATTAAGGGAAATAGGAATGGGGGTGTCCCATCTATTAAGGGAAATAAGAATGGGGGTGTCCCATCTATTAAGGGAAATAGGAATGGGGGTGTCCCATCTATTAAACGAAATAAGAATGGGGTGTCCCATCTATTAAGAGAAATAAGAAAGGGGGTGTCCCATCTAACACTGAGGATGCATCCCAAATGGTACCTTATTTCCTAGTGCCCTGGGTTATGGTCAACAGTAATGCACCCTATCTATCTATCTATATCTATATACACATTCACATTATATATATATACACACACACACACACACACACACACACACATATATATACACACACACACACACACACACACACACATACACATATATATATAATATATATATATATACACACACACACATACACACACACATATAGGGAATAGGGTGCTATTTGGGGCACACAGAATAATCTTGTAAACCACTAGTTTACTTAAAACAGGACACAGATTAACGCTAGTCTACTCACCACTATCGCATCCTTCACGTTTTTCTGAATATCTTGTATTTTCTGTTTCTTTTCTCTGGTGAAGCAGGACAGAACACAGGCGTTAGGAGATAATAACCAACAAATAACCAACAAAGATATCATCATCATCATCACAATATTCCTCATCTATGAACCTAAAGATCCCACTATGAATGCTGGGTAGTTCCTCTCCAGTTCTACGCCCTGTGGCTCAGTTGGTAGAGCATGGTGTTTGCAATGCCAGCATGGTGTGTGTGCAACGCCAGGGTTGTGGGTTCGATTCCCACGGGGGGCCAGTACAAAAAACAAACAAGAAAAAAAAATGCATGAAATGAAATGTATGAAATGTATGCATTCACTACTGTAAGTCGCTCTGGATAAGAGCGTCTGCTAAATGACTAAAATGTAACTGTAATGTTAACACACTAGAGTTGGTACGTGTTCAGACAGTAAGATATCTCTACCAGTACAACTGTAGTCCTATGTAACTCAGACAGACAGTAAGATATCTCTACCAGTACAACTGTAGTCCTATGTATCTCAGACAGACAGTAAGATATCTCTACCAGTACAACTGTAGTCCTATGTATCACAGACAGTAAGATATCTCTACCAGTACAACTGTAGTCCTATGTATCTCAGACAGACAGTAAGATATCTCTACCAGTACCACTGTAGGCCTATGTAACTCAGACAGACAGTAAGATATCTCTACCAGTACAACTGTAGTCCTATGTAACTCAGACAGACAGTAAGATATCTCTACCAGTACAACTGTAGTCCTATGTATCTCAGACAGACAGTAAGATATCTCTACCAGTACAACTGTAGGCCTATGTAACTCAGACAGACAGTAAGATATCTCTACCAGTACAACCGTAGGCCTATGTAACTCAGACAGACAGTAAGATATCTCTACCAGTACAACCGTAGGCCTATTAACTCAGACAGACAGTAAGATATCTCTACCAGTACAACTGTTGGGATATGTAACTCAGACAGGCATAGACCTCTATCACAGGCACAGAAGGCCTTGCAGCAAAAAACATTAGCCATAGACCCTAGGCCTATCTCCAATAATAGTCAATATAGCTATGACATACATAAGTACATAACAGTAAACAATGTGACTGCGGTAATAAGTCAGTCGGTCAGGGGAGATGTCATGCCTCACGTACGGAAGCCTATATGTGTCTGCTGTAAGCAGAGAGAGAATTTTAAGATGCTTTATGGGGAACCAGACCACTGGTAGAGCTAGTCGCCTGGCTGTACAGTACACTGTGTGTTGGTCTCTGATAGAGGGGGCCTAGGCTCTGCAGTAGTGCCGGAGGAAAACCTATTCTCGGTAGTGTCACTCACAGGCAGGGAGTCTCTGATGATAACAAAATATGGTTATGAAATAGGTATATATGGGCCTATATGTCAAATGGTGATTCAGTATGGGCTTTCTCATAACAGCCAGAAGAGGACTGGCCACCCCTCATAGCCTGGTTCCTCTCTAGGTATTGGCCTTTCTAGGGGAGTTTTTCCTACCCACCGTGCTTCTACACCTGCATTGCTTGCTGTTTGGGGTTTTAGGCTGGGTTTCTGTACAGCACTTTGAGATATCAGCTGATGTAAGAAGGGCTTTATAAATACATTTGATTTGATTTGATGTGGATGCATGTACTCACTCTGCGTTAAAACCATTGACGTGCAGAATCCTCATCTGCTTCACAATAGTACTTTTCCCGGACTCTCCAGCACCTTCGGGAATGAAGCGAACAGGACTAAATGTTACAATATGTATGCTGATAACTGAACAATTAAAAAAAAAAGTCTGTTCTCCCCCCTACGATTCCTTTATACCCGCAACCAACTGGACCTTCCTTCGGCATCAACACTAATTTTTGATTCAACCCCCCCCCCCCCCCAAAAAAATTTCAAAAAATAAAAACTTGAATCATTGAAATAACAAGAGGATACATACACAAGAGAAGGAAGGTTTTCTGGAAACAGGCGAAGTGTTTCTCTCTCAGTATTTGATCTAAATGTCTATTCGGTCTCTTTAACTCAGCACTGCCTCTTTCTGTTGTACCAGGAAGCAGCCATGAACCGAGCCACAAAAACCTTCCATCGCCACAATGTAACAACGCTGCTGCTCGCTCACACACCGACAATCCGCTTACATATTATTTGATCATTTCTGTGAGAAGGGTAGGGGGGCCATTATAATCACATATAATCACATATAGTCACATTATAATCACACAACCACCAGACCTCCCAGTGGCCAGCTATCAGTCCTGAAAACGACGAGAGGGAAGAGACTATCCGTCTGCACAGGTTGGGTCGTTCTGTCGACCGAGAGAAATGAACGAGAGTTGGCTAGTCCGTTTAATTGACCCTGACCTCGGGTTTAGGTTCTCAATCGTAGCCTACAAAAACTAAAATAATATCCCACTATAAAACAGGTTATCATGTCACCTACACAAAAACAACACAATCTAAAACAACAAAACCTGGGAGCAGCAACGTGATCATTTCTAGCCCTTCACAAAAAAGTTTTGCTACCAACTCATATCACTTCTTCCATTTGATTTTCAGTATAGTCCTGTCATCTGATAAATTATCCACGGGATTATGTTTTCTATCGTGCGCCTGTGCAACAGAGCCCCTCCGATGCCCTCCGCCGATAAACCCCACCGAAGGAGAGAGACCCTCCGCTCCTAAAGAGTTCCCCAGCACCCGTGGGAAAGCGGGTCCCGAGCACCGCGGTTATTCTCCACACTGGTGCGGTTATTCTCCACACTGGTGCGGTTATTCTCCACGCTGGTGCGGTTATTCTCCACACTGGTGCGGTTATTCTCCACGCTGGTGCGGTTATTCTCCACGTTGGTGCGGTTATTCTCCACGCTGGTGCGGTAATTCTCCAAGCTGGCAAGCAACTGACAGTTCACCCCCTATACCGGAGAACGGAGTAGAGCATTGCGCATATTCACAGATGTTTACTGGAAACGGCCGGTTCACATGGTTACTGCATAGCACGGCATGATAGAGTGTGTGTTTGTTTTAGCAGGTTTCTATTTTAATAGATGTTACATTCTATCTCATAATGAAGAATAATTATCATGAGATGTCATTTTAACTGTAGCAATAGAAACGGATAAAATCAAATATCAGACACATGACTGACCGTCACTACATCCTCCTCCACCGTTACTACATCCTCCACCACCGTTACTACATCCTCCACCACCGTCACTACATCCTCCTCCACCGTCACTACATCCTCCTCCACCGTTACTACATCCTCCACCACCGTCACTACATCCTCCTCCACCGTCACTACATCCTCCTCCACCGTTACTACATCCTCCACCACCGTCACTACATCCTCCTCCACCGTCACTACATCCTCCACCGTCACTACATCCTCCTCCACCGTTACTACATCCTCCACCACCGCCACTACATCCACCTCCACCGTCACTACATCCTCCACCGTCACTACATCCTCCTCCAACGTTACTACATACTCCACCGTGACTACATCCTCCTCCACCGTCACTACATCCTCCTCCACCGTCACTACATTCTCCTCCACCGTCACTACATCCTCCACCGTTACTACATTCTCCTCCACCGTCACTACATCCTCCACCGTTACTACATCCTCCACCGTCACTACATCCTCCACCACCGTCACTACATCCTCCTCCACCGTCACTACATCCTCCTCCACCGTCACTACATCCTTCACTACATCCACCGTCACTACATCCTCCACCGTTACTACATCCTCCACCGTCACTACATCCTCCTCCACCGTTACTATATCCTCCACCGTCACTACATCCTCCTCCACCGTTACTATATCCTCCACCGTTACTACATCCTCCACCACCGTCACTGCATCCTCCTCCACCGTCACTACATCCTCCTCCACCGTCACTACATCCACCGTCACTACATCCTCCTCCACCGTTACTACATCCTCAACCGTTACTACATCCTCCCCCACCGTCACTACATCCTCCTCCACCCTCACTACATCCTCCACCGTCACTACATCCTCCACCGTCACGACATCCTCCTCCACCGTCACTACATCCTCCTCCACCGTTACTACATCCTCCACCGTTACTACATCCTCCTCCACCGTCACTACATCCTCCACCGTTACTACATCCTCCACCGTTACTACATCCTCCACCGTCACTACATCCTCCTCCACCGTCACTACATCCTCCACCGTCACTACATCCTCCTCCACCGTTACTATATCCTCCACCGTCACTACATCCTCCAACACCGTCACTGCATCCTCCACCGTCACTACATCCTCCATCGTTACTACATCCTCCTCCACCAGTCACTACATCCTCCACCACCGTCACTGCATCCTCCACCATCACTACATCCTCCACCGTCACGACATCCTCCTCCACCGTCACTACATCCTCCACCATTACCGTCACTACATCCTCCACCGTCACTACATCCTCCACCGTTACTACATCCTCCACCGTCACTACATCCTCCACCGTCACTACATCCTCCACCGTTACTACATCCTCCACCGTCACTACATCCTCCACCGTCACTACATCCTCCACCGTCACTACATCCTCCACCGTCACTACATCCTCCACCATTACCGTCACTACATCCTCCACCGTCACTACATCCTCCACCGTTACTACATCCTCCACTGTCACTACATCCTCCACCGTTACTACATCCTCCACCGTCACTACATCCTCCACCGTCACTACATCCTCCACCGTCACTACATCCTCCACCGTTACCGTCACTACATCCTCCACCGTCACTACATCCTCCACCGTCACTCCATTATTTTGAACATAAATAAGCCGCACATGTCTATAAGCCGCAGGTGCCTACCGGTATATTGAAACAAATTAACTTTACACAGGCTTTAACGAAACACGGCTTGTAACAAAAATAAATAGGCTTTAACGAAACACGGCTTGTAACAAAAATAAATAGGCTTTAACGAAACACGGCTTGTAACAAAAAATTCAAAAAACTCGATTTAATCTAAACAGTAAACAAAAAAGTTGTTTGACCTTAACCCGTTCGGCAATTTCATTGGTCTAATGAAAGCTTCATGCCGCCAAAAAACTGAGCACGTCACAGAATGTGTTTTTTTGGAGAAAAAAAAATTGAAAGCGGGAAAAATCCATATATTAGCCGCGTCATTGTTTAAGCCGCGATGTTCAAAGCGTGGGAAAAAAGTTGCGGCTTATAGTCCGGAATTTACGGTACTCAAATATATTATTAAACTGAAAGTGAGAAACTTTTTGTTCTCTTCTTCTTAATCTGTTAATATCATCACATTTTGTTTAAATAACTATAATAAAGTGGCTAGAACTGATTATAAACATCCTGAACTGAACTCACTGTCCCAAATGGCACCCTATATCCTATATAGTGCACTACCATAGGGCGCTGGTCAAAAGTAGTGCACTATATAGGGGAATAGGGTGCAATTTGGGATGCAGGGCTATCCTTTATACCAGTGGTTCCCAAACTTTTTATAGTCCCGTACCCCTTCAAACATTCAACCTCCAGCTGTAACCCCTCTAGCACCAGGGTCAGCGCACTCTCAAATGTTGTTTTTTTGCCATTATTGTAAGCCTGCCTCACACACACACACACACACACACACACACACACACACACACACACACACACACACACACACACACACACACACACACACCACACACACACACACACACACACACACACACACACTATACGATACATTTATTAAACATAAGAATGAGTGTGAGTTGTCTCAACCCGGCTCGTGGGAAGTGACAAAGAGCTCTTATAGGACCAGGGCACAAATAATAATAATCAATAATTTAGCTCTTTATTTAACCATCTTACATATAAAACCTTATTTGTAAATCGAAAATTGTGAATAACTCACCACAGGTTAATGAGAAGGGTGTGCCTGAAAGGACGCACATAACTCTGCAATGTTGGGTTGTATTGGAGAGAGTCTCAGTCTTAAATCATTTTCCACACAGTCTGTGCCTGTATTTAGTTTTCATGCTAGTGAGGGTCGAGAATCCACTCTCACATAGGTGGAATTCCCGCGAGAGAGTAACGGTTAACGTGATTGGATGTCCATTATTTGACTAGGCTTCCTGTATTTGACATTGTGTTGTTATTTCGCTGAACACTAGATGGTTTAATGTTATTTTTGGCAGTGAAACGAGGCGACTCAGGCGAGAGAAAACAAACCTCACCCAAATGTACAGACCCATTGGACAATATAAACGTGACACATTTTTATTTGCCGTACCCCCGACAGCATTGAATACCTGCTTGATACCAATGGTAGGATCAATAGGGCTATCTCATGAAAGGTGCAAACTGTTAATGCCAGCTTCAATAACTTGATGTTAATTATCATCGGCTACTGTCGCTACCGGCAACATCATCGGCTACTGTCGCTACCGGCAACATCATCGGCTACTGTCGCTACCGGCAACATAACATGCAGCGGTAGCAAAAGGTCAGTGTTGATGGTCAATGATAAAAACCCTCTTAGTGAGAACAAGCAAAGTTCACCTGCTCTTAATTACACAAGTGCCATTCCAGGAGGGTTGAGGAAGGTGTTTTGGTTGGTGGCTGGAGATCGAAGATACCCCTATTCATATGGACCATAGGTATCAAGCACCTTCTAGATCACAATCATAGATGTTATCCAACGAAGACAGCTACTCTTCCTGGGGTCCGACAACATGACGAAAGACAGAAAATACAATTTATATTTATTTAAAAACATTATCGTAGACATTACAGGCATTACTACATAGACTGAGTGTTCAAAACATTAGGAACACCTGCTCTTTCCATGACATAGACTGACCAGGTGAATCCAGGTGAAAGATATGATCCCTTATTGAGGTCACTTGTTAAATCCACTTCAATCAGTGTAGATGAAGGGGAGGAGACGGGTAAACAAAGGATTTTTAAGCCTTGAGACAATTGAGACATGGATTGTGTATGTGTGTCATTCAGAGGGTGAGTGGGCAAGACTAAATATTGAAGTGTATTTGAACGAGGGTATGGTAGTAGGTGCCAGGCGCACCGGTTTGTGTCAAGAACTGCAACGCTGCTGGGTTTTTCACACTCAACAGTTTCCTGTGTGTATCCAGAATGTTCCACCACCCAAAGGACATCCAGCCAACTGGACACAACTGTGGGGAAGCATTGGAGTCAACATGGGCCAGCATCCCTGTGGAACGCTTTCAACACTTTGTAGAGTCCATGTCCTGATGAATGGAGGCTGTTCTGAGAGGGGGGGTGCAACTCAATATTAGGAAGGTGTTCTTAATGTTTTGTCCACTCAGTGTAAACATTATGCCTTAACTAGGACAGACAGAGGAGAGGCGTTGTGAAGTGTTTTATTCGTTTTTTTTAAAAAGCACATTTTTGCGTTTTGTTAGAGTTATTTGAGATGGGAGTTCCATGTGATCGTGGCTCTATATAATACTGTGCCAAGGGCTGGGCTCGGGCTCGGTTTTACGAGAGGCGACAAGGGGGCTTTGGTCCCGGAGTTGAAACTTGTGCCTGCTCAGTTTTAGATTTGTCCCTATATAAAAAAAAAAGTGCAAATAGTTTAAATGAGCAACTGTGTGAATAGGTATGACTCCTAAAAAGTCATAAAAAATGGGAGAAAACGCTGCTCATCTGTGAATAAAATGATACGCCTCCGCCTGAAATATTTGATTTTAATTTAAGGGTCAAGTTTACAGTTGAAGCTGGTTCATTCAACTCTACAGAGTTTAGTTAGCGTCTTAATTAGCTGTAAAAAAAAAAACGTTAGTTTTATTAGCCTCTTTAGCTAGCTCAAACCAGCTAATTTACCACAGCTACCATGGATATCAGAAATTGGCTTCACCAAAGTTCCCAAAACAAAGCTAAAAAGGAGGAGAGCCACCGAGGACCCCGCCAAACTCAGCAGCGAAGACGCCGCCAAACTCCACCCACCTTTGTCTAATAAATTCAAAGATAAAGGGAGCTTTTCCTAGCCACAGTGCTTCTACATCTGCATTGCTTGCTGTTTGGGGTTTTAGGCTGGGTTTCTGTACAGCACTTTGTGACATCGGCTGACTTAAAAAGGGCTTTATAAATACATTTGATTGATTGATAAACATCTCCACAACATGATGCTGTCACCACCATGCTTCACCGTAGGGATGGTGTCAGGTTTCCCCCAGATGTGACGCTTGGCAATTAGGGCAAAGAGTTCAATCTTGGTTTCGTCAGACCAGAGAATCTTTTTTCTCATGATCTGAGAGTATTTAGGTGCCTTTTGGCAAACTCTAAGTGGGCTGTCATGTGCTTTCTATTGAGGAGTGGCTTTTGTCTGGCCACTCTACCATAAAGGCCTGATTTGAGGAGTGCTGCAGAGATGGTTGTCCTTCTGGAAGGTTCTCCCTTCTCCACAGAGGAACTCTAGAGCTTTGTCAGAGTGACCATCGAGTTCAATTCCATGTGGCCTAACATGAACTAACAATGGATTCCCTGCTTCCTTTCCTGGAATCAGTGGTGAGCTTGGCCGGCCACCAAATCAGAACACAGTAGGCCTATCAAAGTATACCAGACAAAGTCAAGCGGTTTGAATGTAAAATGAAGCCAGACTGATAAGCAGGAAACCCTCATCAAGGTGGCGATCATGAACACTGGAATACTAGTCATATTCTAAGAGCTTAGACATTCTAGAATATTAACAGTGATCAATTCTAGATTCCAGTTCCAAAACAGCCCACATCAAAATGACGACTCATGGAATTGTAATATCAACCATTTACTTAAGTACTTCCTTCTGACTGTATTGTTACTCAAGGAAACAGCTGCCGGCCACTACTACAAACAGATAAAGTGACTCAGATTAGCAGGGCCGGCACACCTTGGCCTGGCTGAAATGTAACACAATTTGGAAGGTGTCCACTTTCAGAGAAACAGAGGCAACACACCTCACTATACCATACCTCACCATACCACACCTCACCATATCTCACTATACCACACCTCACCATACCCACACCTCGCCATATCTCACCATACCACACCTCGCCATATCTCACTATACCACACCTCACCATACCCACACCTCACCTCACCATACCACACCTCACTATACCACACCTCACCATACCTCACCTCACCACACAACACCTCACAACACCACCCCTCACCACACCTCACCATACCACACCTCACTATACCACACCTCACTATACCACACCTCACCACACCTCACCTCACCACAAAACACCTCACAACACCAACCCTCACCACACCTCGCCATACCACACCTCACCATACCTCAACATACCACATCTCACCATACCTCACCATACCACACCTCACAACACCTCGCCATACCACACCTCACTATACCACACCTCACCATACCACACCTCACCACACAACACCTCACAACACCACCCCTCACCACACCTCACCATACCACACCTCACAACACCTCGCCATACCACACCTCACCATACCACACCTCACCATACCATACCACACCTCACCACACAACACCTCACAACACCACCCCTCGCCATACCACACCATACCACACCTCACCATACCACACCTCACCATACCACACCTCACCATACCTCAACATACCACACCTCACCATACCACACCTCACCACACCTCACCATACCACACCTCACAACACCTCACCAAACCTCACCCACACCTCCACACCATACCACACCCACACCTCACAACACCTCACCATACCTCACCACACCCCACAACACCTCACCATACCTCACCATACCTCACCTCACCACATCTCACCATACCTCACCTCACCACAACTCACCATATCTCACCTCATCTCACCATACCTCACCACACCTCAACATACCACACCTCACCACACCTCACCATACTTCACCTCACCACACCTCACCATACCACACCACACCTCACCACATCTCACCATACCACACCTCACCTCACCACACCTCACCAAACCCTACCACACCTCACCATACCACACCTCACCATACCACACCTCACCACACCTCACCACACCTCACCATACCACACCTCACCATACCTCACCATACCACACCTCACTATACCATACCACACCATACCTCACCACACCCACACCTCACCATACCACATCTCACTATACCATACCTCACCACAACCTCACCGACCGTCCTCACCCAGCACCAACAAAAGCCCTTACTTTGTATGAACACTTGGGGTGAAATGGTACCCTATTCCCTATGTAGTGCATTACTTTTGACCAGGGCTATGGCTGTCTGTCTGAAATGGTACCCTATTCCCTATGTAGTGATGGACTCTGGTCAAAAGGAGTGAACTCCTTTAGGCCAGGCCTCCATATTGAACTCCTTTTGGCCAGGCCCCCCCATATTGAACTCCTTTTGGCCAGGCCCCCCCATATTGAACTCCTTTTGGCCAGGCCCCCCCATATTGAACTCCTTTTGGCCAGGCCCCCCCATAGTGAACTCCTTTTGGCCCCCCCATATTGAACTCCTTTTGGCCAGGCCCCCCCATAGTGAACTCCTTTTGGCCAGGCCCCCCCATATTGAACTCCTTTTGGCCAGGCTCCCCCATAGTGAACTCCTTTTGGCCAGGCCCCCCATAGTGAACTCCTTTAGGACAGGCCCCCCATAGTGAACTCCGTTTTGGCCAGGCCCCCCCATAGTGAACTCCTTTTGGCCAGGCCCCCCCATAGTGAACTCCTTTTGGCCAGGCCCTCCCATAGTGAACTCCTTTAGGCCAGGCCCCCCCATATTGAACTCCTTTAGGCCAGGCCCCCCCCCATAGTGAACTCCTTTAGGCCAGGCCCCCCCATAGTGAACTCCTTTTGGCCAGGCCCCCCCATAGTGAAGTCCTTTAGGCCAGGCCCCCCCATATTGAACTCCTTTAGGCCAGGCCTCCCATAGTGAACTCCTTTTGGCCAGGCCCCCCCATAGTGAACTCCTTTAGGCCGGCCCCCCCATAGTAAACTCCTTTAGGCCCCCCCCATAGTGAACTCCTTTTGGCCAGGCCCCCCCATAGTGAACTCCTTTAGGCCAGGCCCCCCCATATTGAACTTCTTTTGGCCAGGCCCACCCATATTGAACTCCTTTTGGCCAGGCCCCCCCCATAGTGAACTCCTTTTGGCCAGGCCCCCCCATATTGAACTCCTTTTGGCCAGGCTCCCCCATAGTGAACTCCTTTTGGCCAGGCCCCCCATAGTGAACTCCTTTAGGCCCCCCCATAGTGAACTCCTTTTGGCCAGACCCCCCTATATTGAACTCCTTTTGGCCAGGCCCCCCCCATAGTGAACTCCTTTAGGCCAGGCACCCCCATATTGAACTCCTTTTGGCCAGGCCCCCCCCATAGTGAACTCATTTAGGCCAGGCCCTCCCATAGTAAACTCCTTTAGGCCCCCCCATAGTGAACTCCTTTTGGCCAGGCCCCCCCATATTGAACTTCTTTTGGCCAGGCCCACCCATATTGAACTCCTTTTGGCCAGGCCCCCCCCATAGTGAACTCCTTTAGGCCAGGCCCCCCCATATTGAACTCCTTTAGGCCCCCCCATATTGAACTCCTTTTGGCCAGGCCCCCCATATTAAACTCCTTTTGGCCAGGCCCCCCATAGGGATTAAGGTGCTATTAGGGACTCTGGAGGGGACCAAGGAAGGGGACCAAGGAAGGGGCCTGTAGTTTCTCAAGGAAACCCAACTGGGCCCTCTGTTCGCTGTAGCTCAGGGTCCATATATCAAGCATCTGATTTAGGATCAGTTTTGCCTTTCTATATATATATATAAAATGAATGAAATGACATAGACAGGTAAGGGACCTGATCCTAGATCAGCACTCCTACTCTGCGATGCTTGATACATACGGCTCCATAAGGGGCCCTTGGGCAGACTTGGTCAGACTTGGACAGACTTGGACAGACTAGGAAAGACTTGGTCAGACTTGGACAGACTTGGACAGACTAGGTCAGACTAGGAAAGACTTGGTCAGACTCGGAAAGACTTGGTCAGACTTGGACAGACTAGGTCAGACTTGGACAGACCTGGTCAGACTAGGTCAGACTAGGACAAACTAGGTCAGACTTGGTCAGACTTGGACAGACTAGGTCAGACTTGGACTGACTAGGTCAGACTTGGACAGACTTGGACAGACTAGGACAGACTAGGAAAGACTTGGTCAGACTTGGTCAAACTGGGTCAGACGACAGCAATATAAATATGACCACTGAGGCCATGGACTGAATGACGAGCCTTAGCCCAGACTACTGTAATGGGTGAGATGGCACAATAACCCAGTGACAGGCAGGACAAACCCCTGTCAACTTAGTGTTGAAGTGGTTCTCAACAAACAGATGGGAGTAGAGGACTGTCAGTTAAAAGTTCATAGGTGTTAATGAATGAGTTATACATGATGTATTCACTAGTAATTAACTGGCCACTACTTATAAAATAACTTTAAAAACCCTACTTTAAAAAAGCGTAATGTAAAGTGCTAACCAACTTTTAAAATGCTAAAGTGGATGCGTTCCCTCCTACTATTTGCCACCATAGTTTGGCCCTAGCTGTACTGAAACTAGGCCAAATACTGGTACATATAACTGAATCAACACAGAGACTCCATCTACAGCTTTGAGTCTTGTATTAAACTACTAGGCTACTTTATACTGATTTCTTTGATAAAAGCCACTGGCTTCTCTGAGTGAAACCTTTGGCCCTCTAGGAATGAAAACCACAACCCCCCCCATCTGAACAGTTACAGTCCAACCCCCCCATCTGAACAGTTACAGTCCAACCCCCCCATCTGAATAGTTACAGTCCAACCCCCCCATCTGAACAGTTACAGTCCAACCCCCCCATCTGAACAGTTACAGTCCAACCCCCATCCAACCCCCCCATCTGAACAGTTACAGTCCAACCCCCCCCATCTGAACAGTTACAGTCCAACCCCCCCCATCTGAACAGTTACAGTCCAACCCCCCCCATCTGAACAGTTACAGTCCAACCCCCCCCATCTGAACAGTTACAGTCCAACCCCCCCATCTGAACAGTTACAGTCCAACCCCCCCATCTGAACAGTTACAGTCCAACCCCCCCCCATCTGAACAGTTACAGTCCAACCCCCCCCATCTGAACAGTTACAGTCCAACCCCCCCCCATCTGAACAGTTACAGTCCAACCCCCCCCATCTGAACAGTTACAGTCCAACCCCCCCCCATCTGAACAGTTACAGTCCAACCCCCCCCATCTGAACAGTTACAGTCCAACCCCCCCATCTGAACAGTTACAGTCCAACCCCCCCCCCATCTGAACAGTTACAGTCCAACCCCCCCCCCCCATCTGAACAGTTACAGTCCTACCCCCCCATCTGAACAGTTACAGTCCAACCACCCATCTGAACAGTTACAGTCCAACCCCCCCCCATCTGAACAGTTACAGTCCAACCCCCCCATCTGAACAGTTACAGTCCAACCCCCCCATCTGAACAGTTACAGTCCAACCCCCCCCCATCTGAACAGTTACAGTCCAACCCCCCCCATCTGAACAGTTACAGTCCAACCCCCCCCATCTGAACAGTTACAGTCCAACCCCCCCATCTGAACAGTTACAGTCCAACCCCCCCATCTGAACAGTTACAGTCCAACCCCCCCATCTGAACAGTTACAGTCCAACCCCCCCCCATCTGAACAGTTACAGTCCAACCCCCCCCCCCATCTGAACAGTTACAGTCCAACCCCCCCCCATCTGAACAGTTACAGTCCAACCCCCCCCATCTGAACAGTTACAGTCCAACCCCCCCATCTGAACAGTTACAGTCCAACCCCCCATCTGAACAGTTACAGTCCAACCCCCCCATCTGAACAGTTACAGTCCAACCCCCCCCATCTGAACAGTTACAGTCCAACCCCCCCCCATCTGAACAGTTACAGTCCAACCCCCCCATCTGAACAGTTACAGTCCAACCACCCCCATCTGAACAGTTACAGTCCAACCACCCCCATCTGAACAGTTACAGTCCAACCCCCCCATCTGAACAGTTACAGTCCAACCCCCCCCCCATCTGAACAGTCACAGTCCAACCCCCCCCCCCCCCCCCCCCATCTGAACAGTTACAGTCCAACCACCCATCTGAACAGTTACAGTCCAACCCCCCCCCCCCCCCATCTGAACAGTTACAGTCCAACCCCCCCATCTGAACAGTTACAGTCCAACCCCCCCCCATCTGAACAGTTACAGTCCAACCCCCCCATCTGAACAGTTACAGTCCAACCCCCCCCCATCTGAACAGTTACAGTCCAACCCCCCCCCATCTGAACAGTTACAGTCCAACCCCCCCCATCTGAACAGTTACAGTCCAACCCCCCCCCCATCTGAACAGTTACAGTCCAACCCCCCCCCCCCCATCTGAACAGTTACAGTCCAACCCCCCCCATCTGAACAGTTACAGTCCAACCCCCCCCATCTGAACAGTTACAGTCCAACCCCCCCCCCATCTGAACAGTTACAGTCCAACCCCCCCCCCCATCTGAACAGTTACAGTCCAACCCCCCCCCCCATCTGAACAGTTACAGTCCAACCCCCCCCATCTGAACAGTTACAGTCCAACCACCCATCTGAACAGTTACAGTCCAACCCCCCCATCTGAACAGTTACAGTCCAACCCCCCCCCCCATCTGAACAGTTACAGTCCAACCCCCCCCCCCCCCCCCATCTGAACAGTTACAGTCCAACCCCCCCCATCTGAACAGTTACAGTCCAACCCCCCCCATCTGAACAGTTACAGTCCAACCCCCCCCATCTGAACAGTTACAGTCCAACCCCCCCCATCTGAACAGTTACAGTCCAACCCCCCCCCATCTGAACAGTTACAGTCCAACCCCCCCATCTGAACAGTTACAGTCCAACCCCCCCCATCTGAACAGTTACAGTCCAACCCCCCCCATCTGAACAGTTACAGTCCAACCCCCCCCATCTGAACAGTTACAGTCCAACCCCCCCCATCTGAACAGTTACAGTCCAACCCCCCCATCTGAACAGTTACAGTCCAACCCCCCCCCCCCCATCTGAACAGTTACAGTCCAACCCCCCCCCCCCCCATCTGAACAGTTACAGTCCAACCCCCCCATCTGAACAGTTACAGTCCAACCCCCCCATCTGAACAGTTACAGTCCAACCCCCCCCCCATCTGAACAGTTACAGTCCAACCCCCCCCATCTGAACAGTTACAGTCCAACCCCCCCATCTGAACAGTTACAGTCCAACCCCCCCATCTGAACAGTTCAGCCGTTTCAGAGAGAGAGAAAGAGGAATAAGGTGGACAACCAGTGATTTATAAGGACCTGATGAAGTCATCTTTCCCACATCACTGACACACTGGGTAATATTTAGGTGATGAAGCCATCTTTCCCACATCACTGACACACTGGGTAATATTTAGGTGATGAAACCATCTTTCCCACATCACTGACACACTGGGTAATATTTAGGTGATGAAGCCATCTTTCCCACATCACTGACACACTGGGTAATATTTAGGTGATGAAACCATCTTTCCCACATCACTGACACACTGGGTAATATTTAGGTGATGAAGCCATCTTTCCCACATCACTGACACACTGGGTAATATTTAGGTGATGAAACCATCTTTCCCACATCACTGACACTCTGGGTAATATTTAGGTGATGAAGCCATCTTTCCCACATCACTGACACTCTGGGTAATATTTAGGTGATGAAGCCATCTTTCCCACATCACTGACACACTGGGTAATATTTAAGTGATGAAGCCATCTTTCCCACATCACTGACACACTGGGTAATATTTAGGTGATGAAACCATCTTTCCCACATCACTGACACACTGGGTAATATTTAGGTGATGAAGCCATCTTTCCCACATCACTGACACACTGGGTAATATTTAGGTGATGAAGCCATCTTTCCCACATCACTGACACACTGGGTAATATTTAAGTGATGAAGCCATCTTTCCCACATCACTGACACACTGGGTAATGTTTAGGTGATGAAGCCATCTTTCCCACATCACTGACACTGACTGGGTGATATATATGGACATAGTAACAGGCACTATGTATAAAGGCCAAGGGTGGTGTGGATAGTAGGGAGTAGAGGAATTATTATTATTATTTAACCAGGTAGGCCAGTTGAGAACAAGTCCTTTATTTAACCAGGTAGTCTAGTTGAGAACAAGTTCTCATTTACAACTGCGACCTGGCCAAGATAAAGCAAAGCAGTGAGCAATAGGGTCTTAAGCCACCTGTATATCCTTATATTTTATAATCATTTAACACTTTATATTTGTTAAATGCATCGGTTTAGGTGTGTGTGTGTGTGTGTGTGTGTGTGTGTGTGTGTGTGTGTGTGTGTGTGTGTGTGTGTGTGTGTGTGTGTGTGTGTGTGTGTGTGTGTGTGTGTGGGATACCATTTGACATGGATAATAGCGCGACATAAGCAATAGACAGCACTGGAATAGCCGACATGACCGCTGTGGGCATGTGAAAGGCTGCCGTTCATAACACAAGGGACAGATGGTTAATATAATAATGTTGCCATCCTACCCAGTAATAGCAGCCGATGAGTATGTTTGTATTCCCGTTTGAGCTCCTTTAACGCCCTGTCAATGTTCTTACTGATTTTCTTCGCCTCTCTCTCGGCCTCCTTCTCCTCCACCAGCAGTTTGTCCCAGTTTTTCTGGTTTTCAGTGCTGGTTGTTTTCTGTAGTAACTGTAAGCGTCGACTACGGTCCTTTCCCGTTCCCTTACCTCCTCCTCCTCCTCCTCCTCCCCCGTTCTGTATGAGCACTACATCGGTACCCGTGTTGTCGGTACCGCGGGGCTCCCCGGGTGGAAACTTGACTAGGTCCCCATGGCGTACTTGTCCGCTACCGTCTCGTAGCGACGAGGTCTCGACATATCCACCTGTGTCCTCTTGATGAGATCCCCCGGTTCGGTAAGGTACAGCTGGTTCCGGAGGCTGATCCGAGTCCGAGGTACCGTTCGATATAGACCCGCTCAGGTCCCCGAAGAGCCGGGGACGCAAACTGTAGCACAGCCCCATGTCGATGGTGTAGACAAGATTTTTTTTTTTCCCCTTTTTTTTGTAACTGTGGTATTTCATAAATTAAAATGTTTTAAAAATAAATTAAAGTTACACTGGAGTTCAACTATTGCGATTTGAATTCTAATTTGATCCAAAATCGTGAATGAATTATGCTCCGACATTTGCTATATGTCATTTAGTATTTTTTTTCACGTCAGCCTGCGCTCCGTACTTAGCGGATCACCTGATCCTTACCGGACACTGCGGGTCCACCTTACCGTAAGTAAACCAAAAGCAAATCCACGGAGAAAAATCATGCCATCCGTTGTGCAATTGCACAAAATCTTCAAGCCCCCTTTTTTAGAGGAAAGACACACTACGTCATATTTAGGCTAGGCCATTTCGAGAGTGCTGGACATTGATTTCTAATTCACACAAGAAGACAACACCAGTGTCTGTGATTGCCCGTAGTAGTCTTTTTTTGATCATGATTACGGCTAATCCTGAATGAATCGTGAATAATTATGATTGAGAAAGTTAGAGGGTCAAAGATCATATCCCCAAGACATGCCAACGTCTCACCATTACCATATAACGGGAGGTTATCATGTCTTGGGGGATATGATCTTTGACCCTCTTAACTTTTACACATCATTATTCACGATTCATTCATGATTATCCATAGTCATGGTAACATCCACATGAACGGAGAATATTTTATTCGTATTTACAATAGGCAGAACGTACCGCAGACTCAGCTGATTTGTGAAGTTGCTGAAGGCAAAACTGAAAATAGTCTCTGCACATTTCTTTAATTGTGGCTCAGCTTTCAGTCAGTCGACCTTAATCAGAGCCTACCGGTATAAAGTCACATTTTTTACATTTTAGTCATTTAACAGACACTCTTATCCAGAGCGACTTACAGTAGTGAATGCATATATTTCATTTCATTTTCTTCGTACTGGTCCCCGGTGGGAATCGAACCCACAACCCTGGTGTTGCAAACACCATGCTTTACCAACTGAGCCACACGCAATCAGGGGTAATGGCAGACACCCGTGATAATCTAAAGTTCCCACAAAGGGCCACTAGATTTCACATCATATAGAAATACCAATGCTAGATAGAACAGGACATATTATAGCTGCATTTCTACTAGAACAAAACGCGTGCACATAAAGAATGAAGTGTTAGTACGAAGGACCCATACTCTCTGAGAGGTGTTAGTACGAGCGACCCATACTCTCTGAGAGGTGTTAGTACGAAGGACCCATACTCTCAAAGAGGTGTTAGTACGAAGGACCCATACCCTCAGAGAAGTGTTAGTGCGAAGGACCCATACTCTCAGAGAGGTGTTAGTACAAAGGACCCATACTCTCAGAGAGGTGTTAGTGTGAAGGACCCATACTCTCAGAGAGGTGTTAGTACAAAGGACCCATACTCTCAGAGAGGTGTTAGTGTGAAGGACCCATACCCTCAGAGAAGTGTTAGTACGAAGGACCCATACTCTCAGAGAGGTGTTAGTACAAAGGACCCATACTCTCAGAGAGGTGTTAGTACAAAGGACCCATACTCTCAGAGAGGTGTTAGTACAAAGGACCCATACTCTCAGAGAGGTGTTAGTACAAAGGACCCATACTCTCAGAGAGGTGTTAGTACGAGCGACCCATACTCTCAGAGAGGTGTTAGTGCGAGCGACCCATACTCTCGAGAGGTGTTAGTGCGAGCGACCCATACTCTCAGAGAGGTGTTAGTGCGAGCGACCCATACTCTCAGAGAGGTGTTAGTGCGAGCGACCCATACTCTCAGAGAGGTGTTAGTGCGAGCGACCCATACTCTCAGAGAGGTGTTAGTGCGAGCGACCCATACTCTCAGAGAGGTGTTAGTGCGAGCGACCCATACTCTCGAGAGGTGTTAGTGCGAGCGACCCATACTCTCAGAGAGGTGTTAGTACGAGCGACCCATACTCTCAGAGTGGTGACAGTACGAGCGACCCATACTCTCAGAGAGGTGTTAGTGCGAGCGACCCATACTCTCAGAGAGGTGTTAGTGCGAGCGACCCATACTCTCAGAGAGGTGTTAGTGCGAGCGACCCATACTCTCAGAGAGGTGTTAGTGCGAGCGACCCATACTCTCAGAGAGGTGTTAGTACGAGCAACCCATACTCTATGAGAGGTGTTAGTACGAGCGACCCATACTCTCAGTGGTGTTAGTACGAGCGACCCATACTCTCAGAGTGGTGTTAGTACGAGCGACCCATACTCTCAGAGTGGTGACAGTACGAGCGACCCATACTCTCAGAGTGGTGACAGTACGAGCGACCCATACTCTCAGAGAGGTGTTAGTACGAGCGACCCATATTCTCAGAGTGGTGACAGTACGAGCGACCCATATTCTCAGAGAGGTGTTAGTTTGAGCGACCCATACTCTCAGAGAGAGATACAACAGCAAAGAAAGAAAAGGAAAACAAAATATAAATGCAACATGTAAAGTGTTGGTCAAAAGTAGTGCACTATGTAGGGAATAGGGTGCCATTTGAGACACATTCTACATACATACTCTTCTTAGTCGTATGGCTGAGCCCATTATAGTGTAGCTAGCATCGTTCCAGTCACAGCCTCTGTGTACTACACCATGTGATGGATCAACATGTAGCTAGCTAGCATCGTTCCAGTCAGTGTACTGTACAATAATTCAGCATGACCTTCATTACATGTTTGTTATTCTAGAGTGAGTTCTTTATTCAACAACAACTAGATTGAGTGAGTTGTTTACCAATATAAAATTATAATTTTATTTCTAACTCAGCCAATGAGTTCAACATATCCATACCTTATTTCTGGAAGATAACATTTGTCCGTATATCAAATATTTTTTGGGTGGGGTGGTACAGTCTGAACATTTGTTCAACATCTAAACATGATAAGAAGTCCTTATCAATGTTTTCCTAGCTGTCATGAGGACATCGCTCTGATTTAGATTTATTGTCATGTATGTGTTAAATGTTAAATCTTTTTTTTTGTGTGTCATCTTTATAAATTATTTACAACGCTATAACATTCACAGAAAGATAGTAAAGCCTTCTTCGGCCGTACATGTAAGCTTCAAATTAGACAAACGTAGCTAAATATCGATATTTTCATTCATTATATGCTTGTCTTGAAAGGTTTCAATTGTACATGTTTCTTTGCAATGATAATGATATAAATTCAGATATCAAATAACTGTGTATATAAACCACAAACATTGAATATAAAAAAAAACGGTGAAATTCCTATATTCTTCACATTTATGAATCATGTGGTCTCCTGAACATTTCCACTGCAGTCTTCCCCAGCATCAGTACACTAGAAAAAAAGAGGAACATTTATTACATCTACATTTTAGTCATTTAGCAGACGCTCTTATCCAGAGCAACTTACAGTAGTGAATACATACATTTCAATTCATTTCATTTTTCCCCCCCGTCTATGTTCTGGGATTAGTGGAAGAACAGTCAGCTCATTTACAAACATTGGAATGTCTGCCATGCTAGGGGTGTTACCATTCCCTCTACCTGTCTACCATGGTGGGGGTGTTACCATTCCCTCTACCTGTCTACCATGGTGGGGGTGTTACCATTCCCTCTACCTGTCTACCATGGTGGGGGTGTTACCATTCCCTCTACCTGTCTACCATGGTGGGGGTGTTACCATTCCCTCTACCTGTCTGCCATGGTGGGGGTGTTACCATTCCCTCTACCTGTCTGCCATGGTGGCGGGTGTTACCATTCCCTCTACCTGTCTGCCATGGTGGCGGGTGTTACCATTCCCTCTACCTGTCTGCCATGGTGGGGGTGTTACCATTCCCTCTACCTGTCTACCATGGTGGGGGTGTTACCATTCCCTCTACCTGTCTACCATGGTGGGGGTGTTACCATTCCCTCTACCTGTCTACCATGGTGGGGGTGTTACCATTCCCTCTACCTGTCTACCATGGTGGGGGTGTTACCATTCCCTCTACCTGTCTACCATGGTGGGGGTGTTACCATTCCCTCTACCTGTCTGCCATGGTGGCGGGTGTTACCATTCCCTCTACCTGTCTGCCATGGTGGCGGGTGTTACCATTCCCTCTACCTGTCTGCCATGGTGGGGGTGTTACCATTCCCTCTACCTGTCTACCATGGTGGGGGTGTTACCATTCCCTCTACCTGTCTGCCATGGTGGGGGTGTTACCATTCCCTCTACCTGTCTGCCATGGTGGGGGTGTTACCATTCCCTCTACCTGTCTGCCATGGTGGGGGTGTTACCATTCCCTCTACCTGTCTGCCATGGTGGGGGTGTTACCATTCCCTCTACCTGTCTACCATGGTGGGGGTGTTACCATTCCCTCTACCTGTCTACCATGGTGGGGGTGTTACCATTCCCTCTACCTGTCTACCATGGTGGGGGTGTTACCATTCCCTCTACCTGTCTACCATGGTGGGGGTGTTACCATTCCCTCTACCTGTCTACCATGGTGGGGGTGTTACCATTCCCTCTACCTGTCTGCCATGGTGGGGGTGTTACCATTCCCTCTACCTGTCTGCCATGGTGGGGGTGTTACCATTCCCTCTACCTGTCTGCCATGGTGGGGGTGTTACCATTCCCTCTACCTGTCTACCATGGTGGGGGTGTTACCATTCCCTCTACCTGTCTGCCATGGTGGGGGTGTTACCATTCCCTCTACCTGTCTGCCATGGTGGGGGTGTTACCATTCCCTCTACCTGTCTACCATGGTGGGGGTGTTACCATTCCCTCTACCTGTCTACCATGGTGGGGGTGTTACCATTCCCTCTACCTGTCTACCATGGTGGGGGTGTTACCATTCCCTCTACCTGTCTACCATGGTGGGGGTGTTACCATTCCCTCTACCTGTCTACCATGGTGGGGGTGTTACCATTCCCTCTACCTGTCTACCATGGTGGGGGTGTTACCATTCCCTCTACCTGTCTACCATGGTGGGGGTGTTACCATTCCCTCTACCTGTCTGCCATGGTGGGGGTGTTACCATTCCCTCTACCTGTCTGCCATGGTGGGGGTGTTACCATTCCCTCTACCTGTCTGCCATGGTGGCGGGTGTTACCATTCCCTCTACCTGTCTGCCATGGTGGCGGGTGTTACCATTCCCTCTACCTGTCTGCCATGGTGGGGGTGTTACCATTCCCTCTACCTGTCTACCATGGTGGGGGTGTTACCATTCCCTCTACCTGTCTACCATGGTGGGGGTGTTACCATTCCCTCTACCTGTCTACCATGGTGGGGGTGTTACCATTCCCTCTACCTGTCTACCATGGTGGGGGTGTTACCATTCCCTCTACCTGTCTACCATGGTGGGGGTGTTACCATTCCCTCTACCTGTCTGCCATGGTGGCGGGTGTTACCATTCCCTCTACCTGTCTGCCATGGTGGCGGGTGTTACCATTCCCTCTACCTGTCTGCCATGGTGGGGGTGTTACCATTCCCTCTACCTGTCTACCATGGTGGGGGTGTTACCATTCCCTCTACCTGTCTACCATGGTGGGGGTGTTACCATTCCCTCTACCTGTCTACCATGGTGGGGGTGTTACCATTCCCTCTACCTGTCTACCATGGTGGGGGTGTTACCATTCCCTCTACCTGTCTACCATGGTGGGGGTGTTACCATTCCCTCTACCTGTCTACCATGGTGGGGGTGTTACCATTCCCTCTACCTGTCTACCATGGTGGGGGTGTTACCATTCCCTCTACCTGTCTACCATGGTGGGGGTGTTACCATTCCCTCTACCTGTCTACCATGGTGGGGGTGTCATAGCGTTCCATTCCACCAGGGGTGGCCAATCTATTTTATCCACAGAGGGCCAGTGTGAGTGCAGGTTTGTGTTCCAACCAAGCATTAACAGGCATAATTCAAAGCAAAACCAAAGTTATTGGGCCTAAACATCAGATTGTTAAAATGGATTTTCAGTCTGACCCAGAAGTCGCCCGAAAAAACGACACCAATATTCTCTACAGAATGTTTCAATACAATGATATGTGCAGGTTGTACAAGCTGTAGGTCCTTCTGATGACAGGAGGTGGAGATAAGGTATCCACATTAAAGTGTTGTTTACCTGACTTTTTGCGCTCGCAGGTAGGTAGGTTATGTTGCTTGTATTTTCAATCTCTTGATGAATTGCGTGTGATGAACAATATGTAAACAATAGCCGAATGTAACCAAACCAGTCCACCTAAGCACGTTTCCTCGCAATCAGCAAGAATTGTTTGCCTTTCGGTCTGTGGTTAGATTAGTCTCAGCCATATTGTGCAAGTGTTTGTCAATGCGAATTGCATCAGTATTGGAAATAAAAAACGGAAATAAAAACCGATAACCAGACCAGCATAGTGAAGGTTGGTTTGATAACATTTCCCTGTGGATATTTTGTATCAGATTACCTCCGACAGAGGGATAAAATCGTCAGGACAACAGGTCAAGTAAGTTGAAATGAAGTTTGTTCAACATTCTGATTTGTAATGGGACTGTTTGGGAATGCTGAGCCTACATGTGAGAGATGAGTGTGTAAGTATTTCCCTCTCAGACTCTAAAAAACAAAATGGGGTTTAGATTTTCCATGGTTTAAATAACAGAAGCTTTAATGAGACATGATGTCCAATCCACAGTACCTTACTATTGTCATCAGACCAGCTGGCATGAACTTCCAGGAATTTACAAACCTCATTCCCATGACAATGGCCAGTGTTCCTGATGTACCTATTTACACAGTGAGAAGAAATGTTTATACTGCAGTGTAGCTGTTTTGAACACTCACTAAACATCAACTAACCTACACGTAAGGACATGTCATGTTATTGATAACAAGCCAAAAGTTTGTCCCACTCACCTAGAGAAAGCCTGGCATCTTTAGGATTCTGAGACATCAGGAAGGCACCAACTCCAGCTAAAAACCCAAAGAAAAGTCCTGCAACCAGTGAAGTTACGCTTCCTGGTATGGGAACAAATCACACAGCATATTGATGAATAACTACTTCCATGCACAATTCTATCAATATTTCTTAATAACAGCTGACTTTCAAATAAATACTTGGTAAAGTCAACAAACATTTGGAGGAAGTGTGTAATCATCCATACCTGCTTTTACATAGCCCATGATTCCTCCTGCCGAGACTAATGCAGCGTAGCTATAACCTATCCAATCTTGAGACATTGTCACGTCTTGTCTAAAACTAATAAGGTTAAAGTATTGTCAAAACTCACGGTAAACTTTTATCTGAGACAATTCAACTACAACGTAACATTTCAGTGCCACAAGTCGAATTTCGCTGTCCCGGAAGTGTTATGGATTTCAAAATAAAAGTGCCAACACTTTGAGATTCTTCTTCTTCTCTGAAACGTTATGGCATACCACAACTATTGTTGTATTGCCGCCACCAACTGCTCCATTACGGAGAAGAGAGAGAAAAAAAAACATGAATCCACAGGTATTATTAAAAAAAAAACGTCATAAAACATCCCACTTCTTCAGTCATTCAACAACTCTCCAACTCCCCATTCTGGCTCAGGGGCCTGCGAGTGTAGGACCGCACCAGACACAACTCGGATGTTAAAGTCTTTTAATTCATGTCAACGTTCCTATACTTCATTTAGCCCCAATTGAGCAGTGCTCGTTTACCACCATTGCTATAAAAGTAACAAAGTCCTCCTTGTTCACATGAAGAATGTCTGTGTCCGGCTGGTGACAGGAACTCTCTGCAGGTTGCAAGGAATGCAAAACCACCAGCAATGAGACCTCTAGAGCTACTCGTTCTTCCTACCCTTTTTGACAGCCTCGCATAGGAGTTATAATAATAACTGCCCATATTCTGGCAACCTCGGGGTTTCTTTCACCCTCCTGGTACATTTATCTGATTTCGTTTCATGATCTCCACCACAGTTATAACATTTTCCTCCTTGTTCATTCTCTTGTGCCAAACAATCTCCTTTATAATGATGTTTCCCCACATCTCGGCTTCTCCGGTCTGCATACACGTTGATACACGCTCCACAGGTTTTACAGCTTGGTAGCCTACATTACAAAGATCAGGGGAATAAACGCGTTAATAACAGTGTAGTTCATATATCCTCGGATAGTGAGGAAACTTCTCAAAACACAAAAAAACAACGAGAACTCTTCTACTTCTTATCATTTTACCATCCGATTTATTCTGAGTGCATCGACCACTAGATACATTTTCTTCAGTAGAGAGCAACGTTGAATTTTTCCGCTTCTGCAGAAATGACTCATTTTGACAGGTGCACTACATGGTAAATCAAAGCGCATAACATCCTAGCCATCAGTTTCCGTGAGACCCAACTCACAGTTCTTCTGATCAACAGATACATTTAAAACATTTGAATAATAATCTAAACAATTCTTCTTCTCGTGATTTTCACAGATTTAACTTTCCCATAGAGGAAGAGGTGAAGCGAAAAAGGGTTTTATAAGGATGGGCCCAAAAATCTGTCTTCTCCAACAGGTGCCGTATTTTAATCTCACCAAGCGAGGAGTTTTTGGACGGAGGTCAATGAGTGTCGAATTTGGTTAATAACAAAAAAAATGTATGGTTTATTTGCAACATGTGGTTTATTTGATCGAGTAGAAGTTTCGCTCTGCTTAAATTGTTACAAGTTTACTGATATAAGTCGCTCCAGACGAGAACGCATCTAAATATAGTCACTCTTGTTGATTATGTGCGTCAAGGCATTATTCCACCGGGACTAAATCAGAGCACAGGTGATTTCTGGGAGAGCTGGTGTGCCATCCTGAACAAATGCTCTATTGATTTAATGACATTAATTGTTGACCAGTTGAGAAAGGATTTTATTGAAATGGAAAAACACGATTGAAGATAAACGCTGATGATGTACTGATAATTGCATAATCAACGAACTGATGAAAACTAACCAAGCACTCCGGGATAAGTTGTCTACAGAAATAAAGCAGTTAAAAAATCAAGAAATTCAACCACAAAAAAAGACAAGGCCGAGGACAAAGTCTTCTTCTGGAGAAATCCTGACTGGATGTCATGCTCCTCCTCTCCATGACAGACGCAAGAGGGAGGCCTCTTCCTTCTATCCACTCCCGTCTGACCAACGCAAAACAACCAGCGTCTCATCGGTTTCCAGTGCCATTCTTTTTATCCAACGAGAGACAGGGCCGACCGGAGCGCGGAGGTGGTGGCCGACCGGTGCGCGGAGGCGGTGGCCGACCGGAGCGCGTACCGACGAGATGTCTTACCCGACGGGGTAAGTAGAAACAACGACCAGAGGCAGAGGACACCGTTCACACGGTCCCAGAACCCATGGAAACATCCGTTTATAGGAAAACTTTAGCTCCTCAAATCGTGATATTTCTACTGAACATGTAGGTTGCTCACCTGCACATAATCCGACTCCTTTTAGAATAGTTATTTTGAATCTCCAGCCAATCGCAATCACTTTATTGAGACATATTGCAGACTAGTTGAAAAATATGTTGTTGATCTACTTAAGAACAAACAGGAGTACAAATCTTTCCATAATTTACCTAAGAATGAAAAACAAGCTTTGCTTGATTTACAATCTGATACGTCAGTCCTTACCCGCAGTGGCGGTTCTAGACCATTTCAACTGGGGGGGCCAAGCTGGGGCCAGTTGTACTGTTAGAGGGGCCAGTTACATTAGACGTTATTGTTGTCATATCGTTTTCTTCACTGCATTGCAGGCAATAGACCATGTTCATAATCATTAGTGTTCCGCGTTGCCACTGTCTAATAACGGATGTAAAAAAAAGAACAATAGCAAAAATTACTTATGTAAAAATTATTTCATACCCCACAATTAGGGGGGCCACAAGGGGGTCCAAAATTGTTGTCACAGGGGCACTGCCCCCCCCCCCAGAACCACTAGTGCTTACCCTCCCTGCTGATAAGGGTGGGTCGGTTGGTCAATCCGATACGTCAGTCCTAACCCTCCCTGCTGATAAGGGTGGGTCGGTTGGTCAATCCGATACGTCAGTCCTAACCCTCCCTGCTGATAAGGGTGGGTCGGTGGTACTCTTGGATAGGACAGTTTATGTAAATGTGTGTCATAGACAACTGTTTGACAACACCTTTTACCAGAAACTCAGAAGTGACCCCACTTCCCAATTTCAGAACACTGTCTTTACGGTCCTAGATGGGTATTTCAGTTCTGGTCAAATCACCAAAAAATAACACTACTTTTTGGCTATTCAACACCATAAAATTGCCACTTTATATACTTTGCTGAAATTAAACAAGAATGTTACAAAACCTCCAGGGCGCCCTATTGTAGAGGGCATTGATGCAGTATCGGCCCCTCTATCGCTGATGCAGTATCGGCCCCTCTATCGCTGATGCAGTATCGGCCCCTCTATCGCTGATGCAGTATCGGCCCCTCTATCGCTGATGCAGTATCGGCCCCTCTATCGCTGATGCAGTATCGGCCCCTCTATCGCTGATGCAGTAACGGCCCCTCTATCGCTGATGCAGTAACGGCCCCTCTATCGCTGATGAAGTAACGGCCCCTCTATCACTGATGCAGTAACGGCCCCTCTATCATTGATGCAGTAACGGCCCCTCTATCACTGATGCAGTAACGGCCCCTCTATCATTGATGCAGTAACGGCCCCTCCATCGACTTTTGTTGACTTTTTTTATTAGACCACTCGCAGAACAGCTCCCCTCCTAAAGGACACCAGCAGTATGATCTCAGAACAGCTCCCCTCCTAAAGGACACCAGCAGTATGATCTCAGAACAGCTCCCCTCCTAAAGGACACCAGCAGTATGGTCTCAGAACAGCTCCCCTCCTAAAGGACACCAGCAGTATGATCTCAGAATAGCTCCCCTCCTAAAGGACACCAGCAGTATGGTCTCAGAACAGCTCCCCTCCTAAAGGACACCAGCAGTATGATCTCAGAACAGCTCCCCTCCTAAAGGACACCAGCAGTATGATCTCAGAATAGCTCCCCTCCTAAAGGACACCAGCAGTATGATCTCAGAACAGCTCCCCTCGTAAAGGACACCAGCAGTATGATCTCAGAACAGCTCCCCTCCTAAAGGACACCAGCAGTATGATCTCAGAACAGCTCCCCTCCTAAAGGACACCAGCAGTATGGTCTCAGAACAGCTCCCCTCCTAAAGGACACCAGCAGTATGATCTCAGAACAGCTCCCCTCCTAAAGGACACCAGCAGTATGGTCTCAGAACAGCTCCCCTCCTAAAGGACACCAGCAGTATGATCTCAGAATAGCTCCCCTCCTAAAGGACACCAGCAGTATGGTCTCAGAACAGCTCCCCTCCTAAAGGACACCAGCAGTATGATCTCAGAACAGCTCCCCTCCTAAAGGACACCAGCAGTATGATCTCAGAACAGCTCCCCTCCTAAAGGACACCAGCAGTATGATCTCAGAACAGCTCCCCTCCTAAAGGACACCAGCAGTATGGTCTCAGAACAGCTCCCCTCCTAAAGGACACCAGCAGTATGATCTCAGAACAGCTCCCCTCCTAAAGGACACCAGCAGTATGGTCTCAGAACAGCTCCCCTCCTAAAGGACACCAGCAGTATGATCTCAGAACAGCTCCCCTCCTAAAGGACACCAGCAGTATGATCTCAGAACAGCTCCCCTCCTAAAGGACACCAGCAGTATGATCTCAGAATAGCTCCCCTCCTAAAGGACACCAGCAGTATGATATATCTTATTGAATCCCTTGATCGTCTCCCTGATAATACTTTTGTTAGTTACTTTTGATGTTGAGTCGTTATACACAAATATTCCACACAAGGGCAGTATTGAAGCTATGGAACATTTTCTTCTGCAACGTGACCCAAATGAATTATCTTCCAGTGCCTGCATTATAACATTGGCTGAAATAGTACTCACAAACACAACTATTTCATGTTTCTAAATTATAATTTTTTATTCAGACGAAGGGTACTGCTATGGGATTCCCCCCATGGCTCCTAACTATGCTAATTTGTATGTGGGTTACATGGATAAACAGTCAGTTCTCAATCCTGGAGAAAATGTTTTCTTGCCTAACATTATTATTTGGAAACGGTATATTGATGATATTTTTGTTCTGTGGAGGAGTGATGCAAAACAGCTCCATGCTTTTCTTAACTCTTGTTCTGAGCACCTGAGATTTACTATGCAATCTGATACACGTCAAATCAGTTTCCTTGATCTTCTGATCTTGTGTGAAGATAATGTTCTATACACTGATCTTTACAGGAAACCTACTGATCTTTACAGGAAACCTACTGATCTTTACAGGAAGCCTACTGATCTTTACAGGAAACCTACTGATCTTTACAGGAAACCTACTGATCTTTACAGGAAGCCTACTGATCTTTACAGGAAACCTACTGATCTTTACAGGAAACCTACTGATCGTAACAGGAAACCTACTGATCTTTACAGGAAACCTACTGATCTTTACAGGAAACCTACTGATCGTAACAGGAAACCTACTGATCATAACAGGAAACCTACTGATCTTTACAGGAAACCTACAGATTTTTACAGTAAACCTACTGATCGTAACAGGAAACCTACTGATCTTTACAGGAAACCTACTGATCTTTACAGTAAGCCGACTGATCTTTACAGTAAGCCTACTGATCTTTACAGTAAGCCGACTGATCTTTACAGTAAGCCTACTGATCTTTACAGGAAACCTACTGATCGTAACAGGTTGTTGAGGGCTTATAGATGTCAAAAACAATTTGCCCTACATCCAATTCTGTCGAATCAAAATAATTTGCAGAAATATGGCTGAGACGCAACGAAAATTCAAGGAGGGGTACAAAAATGGTCAGATTAATACTGCCATTGAGAAAATCCTAAATAAATCGAGACATGATCACTTTCAAGGACACTTTCGCAAAAAGCAGCATTCTTGTGTTCTAACTACCCGCTATTCAAAGCGCTCTGAACAAATGAAGGGAATCGTTCACAAACATTGGCACATTCTAAGATCCGATGACAGTATCGGTAATGTGTTTTCAGACCCTCCCTTGGTCGTGTTCTCGCGGGGAAGAAATCTCAGAGATCAATTGGTAAACTCTGATTTACCACCCCAAGATATCCCTGCACAACATGTATTTGTGCTCCTACTGGATGGAAACTACCAAGTGTAATGGCTGTTCTCAATGCAATGGCACTTTATAAATGTAGATCCTTCAAACACCCCCAAACAGGGAAACAGATCCCAATCAAAGGTGTTATTACGGGCTCCACTAAGGCAGTTATTTATCTTATAACTTGTCCTTGTGGTAAAAATGATGTGGGTAAAAAAACGAATCTCCGATCATCATTAGGTGCAAAAAGTCGACGTACCCAGTTGCAGCCCACTTTCTGTAAGCGAAACACCCCATGTCGTCTCTACGTTATATTGGCATCGAACAGGAGAGGAAGTGACCTCGACAATTTATTACTAAATGAGAGGCTACCTGGATCTTTCATTTAAAGACCCTTGCTCTCTTCGGTCTCAACGTAGACTTTGATCTGAAGCCATTTCTGTGATTATTGTGATTTAGGCTATTCATTGTAAATGTTCGTAGGCTTATGTAGTCAAATTGTATCTTTGATCGTATGCTATCCATTCACGTTTTTTATATGTTCTAATTATATCTGTAAATTAACCAATGATATCAAGCCACACCCGGCCTTAATTACAGACACCTGTGTGCCTCCTTTGACACTATATAAACTAGTGACCTGCAGAGTTTGACAGCATGTCTGTCAAACCGTTGTTTATTATTGCATCTGAGCACCTAGACTGAGGCTCTCCTTTTCTTTTCCAGGTGTTCTACTCAGCTAGCCAGCACCTCTCCTAAACTGGTGTTCTACTCTGTTAGCCAGCACCTCTCCTAAACAGGTGTTCTACTCAGCTAGCCAGCACCGCTCCTAAACAGGTGTTCTACTCAGCTAGCCAGCACCTCTCCTAAACTGGTGTTCTACTCAGCTAGCCAGCACCTCTCCTAAACTGGTGTTCTACTCAGCTAGCCAGCACCTCTCCTAAACTGGTGTTCTACTCTGTTAGCCAGCACCTCTCCTAAACTGGTGTTCTACTCAGCTAGCCAGCACCTCTCCTAAACTGGTGTTCTACTCAGCTAGCCAGCACCTCTCCTAAACTGGTGTTCTACTCAGCTAGCCAGCACCTCTCCTAAACTGGTGTTCTACTCTGTTAGCCAGCACCTCTCCTAAACAGGTGTTCTACTCTGCTAGCCAGCACCTCTCCTAAACAGGTGTTCTACTCAGCTAGCCAGCACCTCTCCTAAACTGGTGTTCTACTCTGTTAGCCAGCACCTCTCCTAAACAGGTGTTCTACTCAGCTAGCCAGCACCTCTCCTAAACTGGTGTTCTACTCTGTTAGCCAGCACCGCTCCTAAACAGGTGTTCTACTCAGCTAGCCAGCACCTCTCCTAAACAGGTGTTCTACTCTGTTAGCCAGCACCTCTCCTAAACAGGTGTTCTACTCTGTTAGCCAGCACCTCTCCTAAACAGGTGTTCTACTCTGTTAGCCAGCACCTCTCCTAAACAGGTGTTCTACTCTGTTAGCCAGCACCTCTCCTAAACAGGTGTTCTACTCTGTTAGCCAGCACCTCTCCTAAACAGGTGTTCTACTCAGCTAGCCAGCACCTCTCCTAAACAGGTGTTCTACTCTGTTAGCCAGCACCTCTCCTAAACAGGTGTTCTACTCTGTTAGCCAGCACCTCTCCTAAACAGGTGTTCTACTCTGTTAGCCAGCACCTCTCCTAAACAGGTGTTCTACTCTGTTAGCCAGCACCTCTCCTAAACAGGTGTTCTACTCTGCTAGCCAGCACCTCTCCTAAACAGGTGTTCTACTCTGCTAGCCAGCACCTCTCCTAAACAGGTGTTCTACTCAGCTAGCCAGCACCTCTCCTAAACAGGTGTTCTACTCTGCTAGCCAGCACCTCTCCTAAACAGGTGTTCTACTCCGCTAGCCAGCACCTCTCCTAAACAGGTGTTCTACTCCGCTAGCCAGCACCTCTCCTAAACAGGTGTTCTACTCCGCTAGCCAGCACCTCTCCTAAACAGGTGTTCTACTCTGCTAGCCAGCACCTCTCCTAAACAGGTGTTCTACTCCGCTAGCCAGCACCTCTCCTAAACAGGTGTTCTACTCTGCTAGCCAGCACCTCTCCTAAACAGGTGTTCTACACCGCTAGCCAGCACCTCTCCTAAACAGGTGTTCTACTCCGCTAGCCAGCACCTCTCCTAAACAGGTGTTCTACTCCGCTAGCCAGCACCTCGACTAAACAGGTGTGCGTTTCTTTCACCTCCATAAGTAAGACACCTGGCAACTTGGAGAAAAAAACAACACTTTATACTTGAGTCCTGCCCGTCGTTGACACACCTATCTGCCCTCTCATTGGCTAGAATGTTCCCACCTGATCTTACCTCCCCTGGACTGCCTTCCATTTTTTTTAATACATTTATTTTCCATTGTTTAGAGCAACCACTTAAACATCTGGTCAATATAATGGATAATTTGTGACTTTACCCATTGCTTTCTCCACCAACTTTGATATTTCACATGGATCCACTAAATTGGACACATCTTGTTTCTCCTCCCCAAAAAACGCATTCCTACTAGATATATCTGCAGCAGTAGACACATTTTCCACAACAAATTTTGCTCCTTTTTCTATTCTTTTGGACAAAAGTCCATTCATACCATAAGAGATAGATTGAGGACTTACATTTGTAGCTGTCATTACAACGTCTGCTACAGCATGGGCAGGGCCATTTAGGCCATCTTCATTTTAGAGTAGTAAAAATGCCTTCTTTACGATTGGCTGATCCGGTCCAGGAGGGATCAGCCAATGAAGTTGGACGGACCACCCAGTTTACCACATTAAAAATGGTGGAAGCACTCAATGGCGGTGTCCGTGCTAAAACGGCCTTTTAGCCACTAGAGGCCTCTATCATTCTCTATGTTTCAGCTTTATTTCCTCAGCCATCAGATTCAAGCTCCATCTCTGCTTCCGCTATCGTCATCCTTCTCGCTCATCTCCGGAGAATGGTAGCCAAAGACACTCCTGAACTTTGATATTGTAATTTCCAGGGTCTCTATTCAATCTCTATGACTGTGGCGTTACAGATAATGCGCTAGAGAATTAAGGTCATTTCCTAGTGAGCCGACATCTGCAGCGTTTACGGTGAACCAAGTCTCCGCTAAATGTGGGAACGTTGACTTTAAATTTAAATGATGAATTTCCTCCATACAGATTGAATAGAGCCCTTAACCCTCCCACTCGGAGGGGAGCCTGCTCCTTATTGGTCACAACACACCTCAACTCAATACAAATCAAATCAAATTTATTTTTATATAGCCCTTCGTACATCAGCTGATATCTCAAAGTGCTGTACAGAAACCCAGCCTAAAACCCCAAACAGCAAGCAAAGCATGTGAAAGAAGCACGGTGGCTAGGAAAAACTCCCTAGGAAAAACTCCCTAGAAAGGCCAAAAACCTAGGAAGAAACCTAGAGAGGAACCAGGCTATGAGGGGTGGCCAGTCCTCTTCTGGCTGTGCAGGGTGGATATTATAACACAACATGGTCAAGATGTTAAAATGTTCATAAATGACCAGCATGGTCAAATAATAATAATCATAGTAGTTGTCGAGGGTGCAACAAGCACGTCCGGTGAACAGGTCAGGGTTCCATAGCCGCAGGCAGAACAGTTGAAACTGGAGCAGCAGCACGGCCAGGTGGACTGGGGACAGCAAGGAGTCATCATACCAGGTAGTCCTGAGGCATGGTCCTAGGGCTCAGGTCCTCCGAGAGAAAGACAGAAAGAGAGAAGGAGAGAATTAGAGAGAGCATATTTAAATTCACACAGGACACCGGATAAGACAAGAGAAATACTCCAGATGTAACAGACTGACCCTAGCCCCCCGACACATAAACTACTGCAGCATAAATACTGGAGGCTGAGACAGGAGGGATCAGAAGACACTGTGGCCCCATCCGATGATACCCCCGGACAGGGCGAAACAGGCAGGATATAACCCCACCCACTTTGCCAAAGCACAGCCCCCACACCACTAGAGGGATGTCTCCAACCACCAACTTACCGTCCTAAGACAAGGCCGAGTATAGCCCACAACGATGTCCGCCATGGCACAACCCAAGGGGGGGCGCCAACCCAGACAGGAAGACCACGTCAGTGACTCAACCCACTCAAGTGACGCACCCCTCCCATGGACGGCATGGAAGAACACCAGTAAGCCAGTGACTCAGCCCCTGTAAAAGGGTTAGAGGCAGAGAATCCCAGTGGAAAGAGGGGAACCGACAAGGCAGAGACAGCAAGGGCGGTTCGTTGCTCCAGCCTTTCCGTTCACCTTCACACTCCTGGGCCAGACTATACTTAATCATAGGACCTACTGAAGAGATAAGTCTTCAGTAAAGACTTAAAGGTTGAGACTGAGTCTGGGTCTCTCACATTGGTAGGCAGACCATTCCATAAAAATGGAGCTCTATAGGAGAAAGCCCTACCTCCAGCCGTTTGCTTAGAAATTCTAGGGACAATTAGGAGGCCTGCGTCTTGTGACCGTAGCGTACGTGTAGGTATGTACGGCAGGACCAAATCGGAAAGATAGGTAGGAGCAAGCCCATGTAATGCTTTGTAGGTTAGCAGTAAAACCTTGAAATCAGCCCTTGCCTTAACAGGAAGCCAGTGTAGGGAGGCTAGCACTGGAGTAATATGATCAAATTTTTTGGTTCTAGTCAGGATTCTAGCAGCCGTATTTAGCACTAACTGAAGTTTATTTAGTGCTTTATCCGGGTAGCCGGAAAGTAGAGCATTGCAGTAGTCCAGCCTAGAAGTAACAAAAGCATGGATTAATTTTTCTGCGTCATTTTTGGACAGAAAGGTTCTGATTTTTGCAATGTTACGTAGATGGAAAAAAGCTGTCCTTGAAACAGTCTTACAAATCCACCAGATGTTGTCCAGCTGTAAGAGGCGGGGCTATCCCCTTTAAAATGCCCCTACCTGCAGTCGGTAGTCGTCTTTCACCAGGCTGGAGACGAACTCAACACATCAGAGGGTTAACTAACACCAACCCCGTTGGATGCAGAATTCTCTACGGCTGAGCTGAAGGCCATTTAAACCTACTCCAGCCCCAAGGAGGACACTGAATATGAAATCTTCCTACACCCATCAGACAATTCCCTACAAATCATTCTCAACGTAAAAAAAACAGAGTATGGGGAAACAGGAATATTACCCAAGGCCTGGAAACACAGTGTAGCAGTCCCCATAGCGAAACCAGAGACAGATCCATCACTTACAATCGCTTACCGACCAAGTATCCTTTTCACCAGGAAGAGCATTCCACTGGACATGTACCTGTCATTAAATATGGGTGTGGTTTCACACTTATATGGAACAAATAATACTATGGTGTAAAAAGAAATCTCAAAACACAATGAGATGTCTAACCAGGTACTGATGAGGGGCAATGAGATGTCTAACCAGGTACTGATGAGGGGCAATGAGATGTCTAACCAGGTACTGATGAGGGGCAATGAGATGTCTAACCAGGTACTGATGAGGACAATGAGATGTCTAACCAGGTACTGATGAGGGGCAATGAGGTATCTATCAAGGCACTGATGAGGGGGCAATGAGATGTCTAACCAGGCGCTGATGAGGGGCAATGAGATGTCTAACCAGGCACTGATGAGGGGCAATGAGATGTCTAACCAGGTACTGATGAGGGGCAATGAGGTGTCTATCAAGGTACTGATGAGGGGGCAATGAGAGGTCTAACCAGGTGCTGATGAGGGGCAATGAGATGTCTAACCAGGTACTGATGAGGGGCAATGAGATGTCTAACCAGGTACTGATGAGGGGGTAATGAGATGTCTAACCAGGTACTGATGAGGGGCAATGAGATGTCTAACCAGGTGCTGATGAGGGGCAATGAGATGTCTAACCAGGTACTGATGGGGGGCAATGAGATGTCTAACCAGGTACTGATGGGGGGCAATGAGATGTCTAACCGGGTACTGATGAGGGGCAATGAGATGTCTAACCAGGTGCTGATGAGGGGCAATGAGATGTCTAACCAGGTACTAATGAGGGGCATTGATATGTCTAACCGGGTTCTGATGGGGGGAAATGAGATGTCTAACCGGGTACTGATGAGGGGCAATGAGATGTCTAACCAGGTGCTGATGAGGGGCAATGAGATGTCTAACCGGGTACTGATGAGGGGCAATGAGATGTCTAACCGGGTACTGATGAGGACAATGAGATGTCTAACCAGGTACTGATGAGGGGCAATGAGATGTCTAACCGGGTACTGATGAGGGGCAAGGAGATGTCTAACCAGGTACTGATGAGGACAATGAGATGTCTAACCAGGTACTGATGGGGGGGCAATAAGATGTCTAACCAGGTGCTGATGAGGGGCAATGAGATGTCTAACCAGGTGCTGATGAGGAGCAATGAGATGTCTAACCAGGTACTGATGAGGACAATGAGATGTCTAACCAGGTACTGATGAGGGGCAATGAGGTATCTATCAAGGCACTGATGAGGGGGCAATGAGATGTCTAACCAGGCGCTGATGAGGGGCAATGAGATGTCTAACCAGGCACTGATGAGGGGCAATGAGATGTCTAACCAGGTACTGATGAGGGGCAATGAGGTGTCTATCAAGGTACTGATGAGGGGGCAATGAGAGGTCTAACCAGGTGCTGATGAGGGGCAATGAGAGGTCTAACCAGGTGCTGATGAGGGGCAATGAGATGTCTAACCAGGTACTGATGAGGGGGTAATGAGATGTCTAACCAGGTACTGATGAGGGGCAATGAGATGTCTAACCAGGTGCTGATGAGGGGCAATGAGATGTCTAACCAGGTACTGATGGGGGGCAATGAGATGTCTAACCAGGTACTGATGGGGGGCAATGAGATGTCTAACCGGGTACTGATGAGGGGCAATGAGATGTCTAACCAGATACTGATGAGGGGGCAATGAGATGTCTAACCGGGTACTGATGGGGGGCAATGAGATGTCTAACCGGGTACTGATGAGGGGCAATGAGATGTCTAACCAGGTGCTGATGAGGGGCAATGAGATGTCTAACCAGGTACTAATGAGGGGCATTGATATGTCTAACCGGGTTCTGATGGGGGGAAATGAGATGTCTAACCAGGTACTGATGAGGGGCAATGAGATGTCTAACCGGGTACTGATGAGGGGCAATGAGATGTCTAACCAGGTACTGATGAGGACAATGAGATGTCTAACCGGGTACTGATGAGGACAATGAGATGTCTAACCAGGTACTGATGAGGGGCAATGAGATGTCTAACCGGGTACTGATGAGGGGCAATGAGATGTCTAACCAGGTACTGATGAGGACAATGAGATGTCTAACCAGGTACTGATGGGGGGGCAATAAGATGTCTAACCAGGTACTGATGAGGGGCAATGAGATGTCTAACCAGGTACTGATGAGGGGCAATGAGGTATCTATCAAGGCACTGATGAGGGGGCAATGAGATGTCTAACCAGGTGCTGATGAGGGGCAATGAGATGTCTAACCAGGTGCTGATGAGGAGCAATGAGATGTCTAACCAGGTACTGATGGGGGCAATGAGATGTCTAACCGGGTACTGATGAGGGGCAATGAGATGTCTAACCGGGTACTGATGAGGGGCAATGAGATGTCTAACCGGGTACTGATGAGGGGCAATGAGATGTCTAACCAGGTACTGATGGGGGGCAATGAGATGTCTAACCGGGTACTGATGAGGGGCAATGAGATGTCTAACCGGGTACTGATGAGGGGGCAATGAGATGTCTAACCGGGTACTGATGGGGGGCAATGAGATGTCTAACCGGGTACTGATGGGGGGCAATGAGATGTCTAACCGGGTACTGATGAGGACAATGAGATGCCTAACCAGGTACTGATGAGGGGCAATGAGATGTCTAACCAGGTCTGATGAGAGGCAATGAGATGTCTAACCGGGTACTGATGGGGGGCAATGAGATGTCTAACCGGGTACTGATGAGGGGCAATGAGATGTCTAACCAGGTGCTGATGAGGGGCAATGAGATGTCTAACCGGGTACTGATGAGGGGCAATGAGGTATCTATCAAGGTACTGATGAAGGGCAATGAGATGTCTAACCAGGTACTGATGGGGGGCAATGAGATGTCTAACCGGGTACTGATGAGGGGCAATGAGATCTCTAACCGGGTACTGATGAGGGGCAATGAGATGTCTAACCAGGTACTGATGAGGGGGCAGTGAGATGTCTAACCAGGTACTGATGAGGGGCAATGAGATATCTAACCAGGTACTGATGAGGGGCAATGAGATGTCTAACCGGGTACTGATGAGGGGCAATGAGATGTCTAACCGGGTACTGATGAGGGGCAATGAGATGTCTAACCGGGTACTGATGAGGGGCAATGAGATGTCTAACCGGGTACTGATGAGGGGCAATGAGATGTCTAACCGGGTACTGATGGGGGGCAATGAGATGTCTAACCGGGTACTGATGGGGGGCAATGAGATGTCTAACCGGGTACTGATGAGGACAATGAGATGCCTAACCAGGTACTGATGAGGGGCAATGAGATGTCTAACCAGGTCTGATGAGAGGCAATGAGATGTCTAACCGGGTACTGATGGGGGGCAATGAGATGTCTAACCGGGTACTGATGAGGGGCAATGAGATGTCTAACCAGGTGCTGATGAGGGGCAATGAGATGTCTAACCAGGTACTGATGAGGGGCAATGAGGTATCTATCAAGGTACTGATGAGGGGCAATGAGATGTCTAACCAGGTACTGATGGGGGGCAATGAGATGTCTAACCGGGTACTGATGAGGGGCAATGAGATCTCTAACCGGGTACTGATGAGGGGCAATGAGATGTCTAACCAGGTACTGATGAGGGGGCAGTGAGATGTCTAACCAGGTACTGATGAGGGGCAATGAGATGTCTAACCAGGTACTGATGAGGGGCAATGAGATGTCTAACCGGGTACTGATGAGGGGCAATGAGATGTCTAACCGGGTACTGATGAGGGGCAATGAGATGTCTAACCGGGTACTGATGGGGGGCAATGAGATGTCTAACCGGGTACTGATGGGGGGCAATGAGATGTCTAACCAGGTACTGATGAGGGGCAATGAGATGTCTAACCGGGTACTGATGAGGGGCAATGAGATGTCTAACCAGGTGCTGATGAGGGGCAATGAGATGTCTAACCAGGTACTGATGAGGGGCAATGAGGTATCTTTCAAGGTACTGATGAGGGGCAATCTAATACACCTCCATAGTCTCATCAGACTCTAGCCTGGTAGTACAGAATCTAATACACCTCCATAGTCTCATCAGACTCTAGCCTGGTAGTACAGAATCTAATACACCGCCATAGTCCCAGACTCTAGCCTGGTAGTACAGAATCTAATACACCGCCATAGTCCCAGACTCTAGCCTGGTAGTACAGAATCTAATACACCTCCATAGTCTCATCAGACTCTAGCCTGGTAGTACAGAATCTAATACACCTCCATAGTCCCAGACTCTAGCCTGGTAGTACAGAATCTAATACACCTCCATAGTCCCCAACTCTAGCCTGGTAGTACAGAATCTAATACACCTCCATAGTCTCATCAGACTCTAGCCTGGTAGTACAGAATCTAATACACCTCCATAGTCTCATCAGACTCTAGCCTGGTAGTACAGAATCTAATACACCGCCATAGTCCCAGACTCTAGCCTGGTAGTACAGAATCTAATACACCGCCATAGTCCCAGACTCTAGCCTGGTAGTACAGAATCTAATACACCTCCATAGTCTCATCAGACTCTAGCCTGGTAGTACAGAATCTAATACACCTCCATAGTCCCAGACTCTAGCCTGGTAGTACAGAATCTAATACACCTCCATAGTCCCCAACTCTAGCCTGGTAGTACAGAATCTAATACACCTCCATAGTCTCATCAGACTCTAGCCTGGTAGTACAGAATCTAATACACCGCCATAGTCCCAGACTCTAGCCTGGTAGTACAGAATCTAATACACCTCCATAGTCTCATCAGACTCTAGCCTGGTAGTACAGAATCTAATACACCTCCATAGTCTCATCAGACTCTAGCCTGGTAGTACAGAATCTAATACACCTCCATAGTCTCATCAGACTCTAGCCTGGTAGTACAGAATCTAATACACCTCCATAGTCTCATCAGACTCTAGCCTGGTAGTACAGAATCTAATACACCGCCATAGTCCCAGACTCTAGCCTGGTAGTACAGAATCTAATACACCGCCATAGTCCCAGACTCTAGCCTGGTAGTACAGAATCTAATACACCTCCATAGTCTCATCAGACTCTAGCCTGGTAGTACAGAATCTAATACACCTCCATAGTCCCAGACTCTAGCCTGGTAGTACAGAATCTAATACACCTCCATAGTCTCATCAGACTCTAGCCTGGTAGTACAGAATCTAATACACCTCCATAGTCCCAGACTCTAGCCTGGTAGGTAGGTGGCAGTAATTTACCTGATTCTAGTACGCACACCGCCATAAATCCCCAACGGAGAAATAATATATTTCAATCAAAACCAGCATGGACTACTAGAGAATTACATTATTGACTGTTTTGCATGAGTGTAGTGGCCAAGGTACTATGATCTACATTTAGATCGTTTGATTGGTTGTGCATACAAGTGCACTTACTTCCCTTATTTGCTAAATTGTGCAACACGGAGTATTTTAGTTTGTTTACCCTTTATTTATCATGTGCCTCTGTTTAATAGTAACATTGTGTTTCTGTTTGTACCCAGACATCTTCTATTAAATATTAACATTGTGTTTCTGTTTGTACCCAGACATCACCATCTTTCATGACCTGTCAGTTTTGATATTTAAAACCTACCAAAAGGTTAACAAATTTGTTCTATACTGAACCAAAGCATAAAAATGCAACATGTAAAGTGTTGGTCCCATGTTTCATACGCACAAAAAGCTTATTTCTCTCCAGTTTTGTTAACAAATTTGTTAGGTGTGGCATATCAAGAAGCTGATTAAACAGCATGATCATTACACAGGTGCACCTTGTGCCGGAGACAAAGGCCACTAAAATGTGCAGTTTCATCACAACACAATGCCACAGATGTCTCAGGTTGAGGGAGTGTGCAATTGGCATGCTGACTACAGAGCTGTTTGTCGAGAATTGAATGTTAATTTCTCTACCATAAGCCACTGTCATTTTAGAGAATTTGGCAGTATGTTCAACCAGCCTCACAACCGCAGACCACGTGTATGCATCGTGTGAGTGAGCGGTTTTGCTGATGTCAACATTGTCAGAGTCCCATGGTGGCATTGGGGTTATGGTATGGGCAAGCATAAGCAACGGACAATGAACACAATTGCATTTTAAATCGATGGCAATTTGAATGCAGAGATACCCTGAAGAGATTCTGAGGCCCATTGTCGTGCCATTCATCCGCCTCCATCACCTCATGTTTCAGCATGATAATGCACAGCCCCATGTCTCAAGGATCTGTACACAATTCCTGGAAGCTGAAAATGTCCCAGTTCTTCCATGGCCTGCATACTCACCAGACATACCACTCATTGAGCATGTTTGGGATGCTCTGGATCAACATGTAGGACAGCGTGTTCCTGTTCCCACCAACTTCGCGCAGCCATTGAAGTGGAGTGGGACAACATTCCACAGGCCACAATCAGCAGCCTGATCAACTCTATGTGAAGATATGTCTTGCTGCATGAGGCAAATGGTGGACACACCAGATACGGACTGGTTTTCTGATCCACACCCCTACTTATAAAATATGTGTGTGACCAACAGAAGTACATCTATATTCCCAGTCATGTGAAATCCATAGATTAGGACCTAATGAATTGATTTCAATTGACTGATTTCCTTTAATGAACTGTAACTCAGTAATATCTTAGAAATTGTTGCATGTTGCATTTATTTTTGTTCAGTAAAAATAAAGGCCCAAAAGACAATGCACTCTCTCCCTCGTGTTCTTAGACAATCTATCGGACAATCCAACTCCCATCCACTCACCTATTTTCACTTTGTATTATAACTAATTTTCATTGTTATGTTTTGATAGGAGTCCATTGTCATCATCAGTTTGATAATATGCATAGATAATGCGACGACAGTACGAGGACATACAAGCTGTTTATAAAGGTCTGTCACCACCTCCTAGTGGCCAAATGTCATTGTCACATAGATCTATAAGACCACATTATATACAAAATCTCTACACCAAAAATACCAGCCTGGTCTCAGACTAGACGTAACATAGTAAATGTAAATCCGGGACACTCAAGTTAGTATTATATGTTACGTTTTGGTATGGTTACATAAGACGGATCGTTACTTAAGGCAAAAAACAAAAGTAGGGTGGTTGATCAAGGTAAATGGCTGGGCATATAACGCAAACATCTAGTAACCCAAAGGTTGTGAGTCAATCTCATCCTAGACAACTTTAGCAACTACTTCCTAGCTATTTAGCATGTTAGCTAACCCTAACCCTTTCAGCTACATTTTGCCCTAACCCTTTAACCTAACTCCTAAACTTAACCCTAACCCCTAGACTAGCTAACGTTAGCCACCTAGCTAGAATGTAACATAGCGTATATTTAGCAAATTCATAACATATAATAAAAAGTGTAACTCGTAACATACACAAAATGGGTGATAGACATCCACAAATTAATACATACGAAACGTAACATATCATACTAAATGGTGCATCTCAGATTTACATATAGAATAATACAAAATGACCTGACACCAGGTTGAAAATACATTTTTTTTTATTAAGTTTTCAGCTTTTTTTCCCCACCATCTTTTTTCTTCTTGGGTGAAGCATCTTCCTCTTGGACCACTTCCACAGTCGAGATCCTGACCCTCTTCCTCTTCCTCTCAAGCTCCAGTACATCCTTGGCGTCTGTTGGGGATGAAGGAAAACAAACACATGATATTATCATGCTATATTGTAAAAAAAAATAATAATAAATACATTTTAAAAAATGCATTTAAAAGCACGAAAATATTTTTTTGTACATCAGTTTCTATAAAAAAGAGAGACCTTAATGTTAAGGGTTTCTATAGTATTTGAGTTTCCTAAAACTCTTGTACATCCAGCTATTCCACATATTAGATCTAGTCCAACACATTGTAATAGAATAGAAAACAGAATAACTTTAGTTGTGGCAAGTCATGCAGCAACATTCACACAAATGCCATACAAGACAAACATATATGTCACAAGAACCAATAAATCATTCAAAATTGGTAGTAGGACCAAGCCATATTAAGGCTAACAGGGCTCCTCCACCCAGTAGAATCAAGCCATATTAAGGCTAGCAGGGCTCCTCCACCCAGTAGAATCAAGCCATATTAAGGCTAGCAGGGCTCCTCAACCCAGTAGAATCAAGCCATATTAAGGCTAACAGGGCTCCTCCACCCAGTAGAATCAAGCCATATTAAGGCTAACAGGGCTCCTCCACCCAGTAGAATCAAGCCATATTAAGGCTAGCAGGGCTCCTCCACCCAGTAGGACCAAGCCATATTAAGGCTAGCAGGGCTCCTCCACCCAGTAGTCTGGGTTCTATGGGGTGTGCATCTTTCTCTTTCAAGACGATCCAATGCGTATCTAGACACATGGGCTCCGATACTTTTTAGTTTGAAATGAGTCGGTGGGATTAACACATTTATTTTCATTCTAAATTAAAATGTGCTGCTGATGGAGATCATGAGCTGGACCCCGCCCCTGAGCTGGACCCCGCCCCTGAGCTGGACCCCGCCCCTCTGTGTGTAAATTATGTATATGGTGTACAGTGCCCCCAGAAAGTATTCACACGAATGGACTAAAATTAATAAAATTAAGATTTTGTGCTACTGGCTTTCACACAATACCACACGTCAAAGTGGAATTATGTTCAGACATTTTTACAAATTAATAAAAAATGAAAAGCTTAAATGTCTTGAATCAATAATTATTCAACCCCTTTGTTATGGCACGCCTAAATAAGTTCAGGAGTAAAAATCTGCTTTAGTCACATACGTTGTTATTTTATTTAACTAGGCAAGTCAGTTAACCTCTTACATCTAGACGTTCCGCTAACGGAACACCTGCTCCAATATCCAATGATAGGCGTGGCGCGAATTACAAATTCCTCAAAAATACAAAAACTTCAATTTTTCAAACATATGACTATTTCACAGCATTTTAAAGACAAGACTCTCCTTTATCTAACCACACTGTCCGATTTCAAAAAGGCTTTACAGCGAAAGCAAAACATTAGATTATGTCAGCAGAGTACCAAGCCAGAAATAATCAGACACCCATTTTTCAAGCTAGCATATAATGTCACAAAAAACAAAACCACAGCTAAATGCAGCACTAACCTTTGATGATCTTCATCAGATGACAACCCTAGGACATTATGTTATACAATGCATGCATGTTTTGTTCAATCAAGTTCATATTTATCTCAAAAACCAGCTTTTTACATTAGCATGTGACGTTCAGAACTAGCATACCCCCCGCAAACATCCGGTGAATTTACTAAATTACTCACGATAAACATTCACAAAAAACATAACAATTATTTTAAGAATTATAGATACAGAACTCCTCTATGCACTCGATATGTCCGATTTTAAAATAGCTTTTCGGTGAAAGCACATTTTGCAATATTCTCAGTAGATAGCCCAGCCATCACGGCTAGCCATTTAGACACCGACCAAGTTTAGCCCTGATCAAACTCCGATTTACTATTACAAAAGTTTCATTACCTTTGTTGTCTTCGTCAGAATGCACTCCCAGGACTGCTACTTCAATAACAAATGTTGGTTTGGTCCAAAATAATCCATCGTTATATCCGAATAGCGGCGTTTTGTTCGTGCGTTCCAGACACTATCCGAAATGGTAAAGAAGGGTCGCGCGCATGGCGTAATTCGTGATAAAAAAATTCTAAATATTCCATTACCGTACTTCGAAGCATGTCAACCGCTGTTTAAAATCAATTTTTATGCCATTTTCCTCGTAGAAAAGCGATAATATTCCGACCGGGAATCAACTTTTCGGCAAACAGAGGGGAAAAAAAAATCACAAAGACGGGGGCAGCCAGGTCACGCGCCTAAGCCCAGAGTCCCTTGATCGGCCACTTGAGAAAGGCGATAATGTGTTTCAGCCTGGGGCTGAGATGACGACATTCAGGTTTTTCCCGGGCTCTGAGCGCCTATGGACGAAGTGGGAAGTGTCACGTTAGAGCAGAGATCCTTAGTAAATGATAGAGATGGAAAAGAAGTTCAACAAATGGTCAGACAGGCCACTTCCTGTAAAGGAATCTCTCAGGTTTTGACCTGCCATTTGAGTTCTGTTATACTCACAGACACCATTCAAACAGTTTTAGAAAATTTAGGGTGTTTTCTATCCATATATAATAAGTATATGCATATTCTAGTTACTGGGTAGGATTAGTAACCAGATTAAATCGGGTACGTTTTTTTATCCAGCTGTGAAAATACTGCCCCCTAGCCATAAGAGGTTAAGAACAAATTCTTATTTACAATGACTTCCTACCCCGGGCAAACCCAGACGACGCTGGGCCAATTGTGCGCCGCCCTAATGGGACTCCCAATCACAGCCTGATGTAAATTAATTAGCCTGACTAGCTGGAACTCCTGAAGGAAAAATGTTTTATTTCCACAATTTCCAAAAGCTAACCAAACAATAACATGACTTTTACGAGACGCGTTTGTACCGTCATGTGCATTAGTAGCACCATTTCTTACTTATTTACATTAGTTTTTACTTACACTTGTATGTTGACTTCTCCATTGATTATGTTTTTAAGTTTTGGCGTACTTTTCTTAGCGGATATACAATCGTTGCGAATTGAATTATGGGGAGTTTCAGGCCCGGGACTGAACATAATTGTACACTCGCAAACTCGACTAAAAACGAGGGCTGAGGTCCTTACGTTGCTAACTTCCCTTGCTTGGCTAATCATTTGGACCGCCTTCCAAGATGGCGACGGGGATTCCCTAAGGGCATAAGGCGAGGGTAAGTGAACGAGTCTTATGAGTTTGAGTCGCAGCCCACGTTATGGAAAGAGGTGTTCCTACGGTTTTGTACACGGTGTACATTGGAGTTGCTTACCAAGACGACACTGAATGTTCCTGAGTGACAGTTTTGACATAAATTGGCTTATAAATCTATGGCAAGACTTGAAAATAGCTGTGAAGCAATGATCAACCACCAACTTCAATTAGACATATTAGCATACCCCTAGAGCATCGAGCCAGCGGGGTGGTGGCACTGGAATCCTCATCTCTCCCAAGTGGACATTCTTTCTCCCCTGACCCATCTGTCTATCTCCTCATTAGAATTCCATGCTGTCACAGTTACCAGCCCTTTCAAGCTTAACATCCTTATCATTTATCGCCCTCCAGGTTCCCTTGGAGAGTTCATCAATGAGCTTGACGCCTTGATAAGTTCCTTTCCTGAGGATGGCTCACCTCTCACAGTTCTGGGTGACTTTAACCTCCCCACGACTACCTTTGACTCATTCCTCTCTGCCTCCTTCTTTCCACTCCTCTCCTCTTTTGACCTCACCCTCTCACCTTCCCCCCCTACTCACAAGGCAGGCAATACACTTGACCTCATCTTTACTAGATGCTGTTCTTCCACTAATCTCATTGCAACTCCCCTCCAAATCTCCGACCACCACCTTGTATCCTTTTCCCTCTTGCTCTCATCCAACACTTCTCACTCTGCCCCTACTCGGATGGTATTGCGCCGTCCCAACCTTCGCTCTCTCTCTCCCGCTACTCTCTCCTCTTCCATCCTATCATCTCTTCCCTCTGCTCAAACCTTCTCCAACCTATCTCCTGATTCTGCCTCCTCAACCCTCCTCTCCTCCTTTGATTTTCTCTGTCCCCTATCCTCCAGGCCGGCTCGGTCCTCCCCTCCTGCTCCGTGGCTCGACGACTCACTACGAGCTCACAGAACAGGGCTCCGGGCAGCCGAGCGGAAATGGAGGAAAACTCGCCTCCCTGCGGACCTGGCATCCTTTCACTCCCTCCTCTCTACATTTTCCTCTTCTGTCTCTGCTGCTAAAGCCACTTTCTACCACTCTAAACTCCAAGCATCTGCCTCTAACCCTAGGAAGCTCTTTGCTACCTTCTCCTCCCTCCTGAATCCTCCTCCCCCTCTCTGCGGATTACTTCGTCAACCATTTTGAAAAGAAGGTTGACGATATCCGATCCTCGTTTGCTAAGTCAAACGACACCGCTGGTCCTACTCACACTGCCCTACCCTGTGCTTTGACCACTTTCTCCCCTCTCTCTCCAGATGAAATCTCACGTCTTGTGACGGCCGGTCGCCCAACAACCTGCCCACTTGACCCTATCCCCTCCTCTCTTCTCCAGACCATTTCCGGAGACCTTCTCCCCTTCCTCACCTCGCTCATCAACTCATCCTTGACCGCTCTGGCAACGTCCCTTCCGTCTTCAAGAGAGCGAGAGTTGCACCCCTTCTGAAAAAACCTACACTCGATCCCTCCGATGTCAACAACTACAGACCAGTATCCCTTCTTTCTTTTCTCTCCAAGACTCTTGAACGTGCCGTCCTTGGCCAGCTCTCCTGCTATCTCTCTCTCAGAGTGACCTTCTTGATCCTAATCAGTCAGGTTTCAAGACTGGGCATTCAACTGAGACTGCTCTTCACTGTGTCACGGAGGCTCTCCGCACTGCTAAAGCTAACTCTCTCTCCTCTGCTCTCATCCTTCTAGACCTATCTGCTGCCTTTGATACTGTGAACCATCAGATCCTCCTCTCCACCCTCTCCGAGTTGGGCATCTCCGGCGCGGCCCACGCTTGGATTGCGTCCTACCTGACAGGTCGCTCCTACCAGGTGGCGTGGCGAGAATCTGTCTCCGCACCATGCGCTCTCACCACTGGTGTCCCCCAGGGCTCCCTCTCCTATTCTCGCTATACACCAAGTCACTGGGCTCCGTCATATCCTCACATGGTCTCTCCTATCATTGCTATGCAGACGACACACAATTAATCTTCTCCTTTCCCCCTTCTGATAACCAGGAGGCGAATCGCATCTCTGCATGTCTGTCAGACATATCAGTGTGGATGACGGATCACCAGGTCAAGCTGAACCTCGGCAAGACGGAGCTGCTCTTCCTCCCGGGGAAGGACTGCCCGTTCCATGATCTCGCCATCACGGTTGACAACTCCCTTGTGTCCTCCTCCCAGAGTGCTAAGAACCTTGGCGTGATCCTGGACAACACCCTGTCGTTCTCCACTAACATCAAGGCGGTGACCCTATCCTGTAGGTTAATGCTCCACAACATTCGCAGAGTTTGACCCTGCCTCACACAGGAAGCGGCGCAGGTCCTAATCCAGGCACTTGTCATCTCCCATCTGGATTACTGCAACTCGCTGTTGGCTGGGCTCCCTGCCTGTGCCATTAAACCCCTACAACTCATCCAGAACGCCGCAGCCCGTCTGGTGTTCAACCTTCCCAAGTTCTCTCACGTCACCCCGCTCCTCCACTGGCTTCCAGTTGAAGCTCGCATCCGCTACAAGACCATGGTGATTGCCTACGGAGCTGTGAAGGGAACGGCACCTCCATACCTTCAGGCTCTGATCAGGCCCTACACCCAAACAAGGGCACTGCGTTCATCCACCTCTGGCCTGCTCGCCTCCCTACCTCTGAGGAAGCACAGTTCCCGCTCAGCCCAGTCAAAACTGTTCGCTGCTCTGGCACCCCAATGGTGGAACAAGCTCCCTCACGACGCCAGGACAGCGGAGTCAATCACCACCTTCCGGAGACACCTGAAACCCCACCTCTTTAAGGAATACCTAGGATAGGATAAAGTAATCCTTCTACCCCCCCCCCCCCCTTAAAAGATTTAGATGCACTATTGTAAAGTGGTTGTTCCACTGGATATCATAAGGTGAATGCACCAATTTGTAAGTCGCTCTGGATAAGAGCGTCTGCTAAATGACGTAAATGTAAATGTAGACAGTCCAATACCGTGAGAGGTGGTAGGTTCCGTTTTGACCTCCGGGAGAGGCTCCTGTAGAGTGGTGGGCTTCCACACGGCCAGACAGGTTAACCTAGCTGTTGTATTCACCTTCCCCAGGAGGACCGGAGGCTCCAAGGACTGGAACACAACAGACAACCACTGGATCACATACACAGTATTAGTGCCATCGTGCTCAACTCTTGGAATCGTCACGGTTACTTAAGACTAGCGGCGACACAGACAACAATGAATATAGATGACGTCACTGATGAATAATACAATGACGTCGTCATTAGAGCAACGTTACTGTTCTTCAACCCTGGAAACCCCCTTTCTAGTCCTACCAGAGACGGTGTGTAAATGCTTGGTCTCGTCCAACAGAGACGGTGTGTAAATGCTTGGTCTAGTCCTACCAGAGACGGTGTATAAATGCTTGGTCTAGTCCTACCAGAGACGGTGTATAAATGCTTGGTCTCGTCCTACCAGAGACGGTGTATAAATGCTTGGTCTCGTCCTACCAGAGACGGTGTATAAATGCTTGGTCTCGTCCTACCAGAGACGGTGTGTAAATGCTTGGTCTCGTCCTACCAGAGACGGTGTGTAAATGCTTGGTCTAGTCCTACCAGAGACGGTGTGTAAATGCTTGGTCTAGTCCTACCAGAGACGGTGTGTAAATGCTTGGTCTAGTCCTACAGAGACGGTGTGTAAATGCTTGGTCTAGTCCTACCAGAGACGGTGTATAAATGCTTGGTCTAGTCCTACCAGAGACGGTGTATAAATGCTTGGTCTAGTCCTACCAGAGACGGTGTGTAAATGCTTGGTCTAGTCCTACCAGAGACGGTGTGTAAATGCTTGGTCTAGTCCTACCAGAGACGGTGTGTAAATGCTTGGTCTAGTCCTACCAGAGACGGTGTGTAAATGCTTGGTCTCGTTCTACCAGAGACGGTGTGTAAATGCTTGGTCTCGTCCTACCAGAGACGGTGTGTAAATGCTTGGTCTCGTCCAACAGAGACGGTGTGTAAAAGCTTGGTCTCGTCCTACCAGAGACGGTGTATAAATGCTTGGTCTAGTCCTACCAGAGACGGTGTATAAATGCTTGATCTCGTCCTACCAGAGACGGTGTATAAATGCTTGGTCTCGTCCTACCAGAGACGGTGTATAAATGCTTGGTCTCGTCCTACCAGAGACGGTGTATAAATGCTTGGTCTCGTCCTACCAGAGACGGTGTGTAAATGCTTGGTCTCGTCCTACCAGAGACGGTGTGTAAATGCTTGGTCTCGTCCTACCAGAGACGGTGTGTAAATGCTTGGTCTAGTCCTACAGAGACGGTGTATAAATGCTTGGTCTAGTCCTACCAGAGACGGTGTATAAATGCTTGGTCTAGTCCTACCAGAGACGGTGTATAAATGCTTGGTCTAGTCCTACCAGAGACGGTGTATAAATGCTTGGTCTAGTCCTACCAGAGACGGTGTATAAATGCTTGGTCTAGTCCTACAGAGATGGTGTGTAAATGCTTGGTCTTGTCATGCAGGGCTCTCGTGGAAGACCCCTTGGTCTCAATAGGACACCCCTGCCTAAATAAAATACAAATTCCACCTACAGGCCATTGAGGGCCACAGTGAACGAAAGCAGAGAACAGGTAGACAGGTGGTACATACCTCAAGGTTAAGTTTCCACATTTTGATGAAGCCATCGTTTGATGCCGTCACCAGAACACAGAAGTCATCCATGGTGAAACTGTCCACTGATTTCACCCTGCCAGGAGGTAAAGACAATATTCTTCACAACTTTTCACAAAAATGCCAAGAAAACATCCAAGAACTCTATTAAATCATACAATTAGTGTACATAAAATGATTACAGGAGGGAAGGAGCGAAACTATAGATATTAATTCTACATACCTGGTTTCATGAGCCTCAAACTCACAGAGCACCTTCTGAGTGTTGACGTCACACAGCCTGACTGTCTCGTCGTCCCCGGCTACGGCCAGGATGTAATTCTGATGAGACAAACAAACCAGTCACTCCATACAGAGGGATAATAAATTTAAAACAGCTACTTGCAAGTGGCTTCCCTTCTCAAATCTCATTCATCCATCCGTTTTCTTTACTGTTCTGCGTGTATGTGTGTTCTACTGTGCATTTACCTAGAGTGTAGTGTAGTGTGTATCAAATCAAGTGACCACCATTAACCTGCATCTTGACTGTCACAAATATAGCATGTGTATTAAGCATTACTCTTAATATTGCTCACCATTGTGTTGATAATCCTGAACTAAATGTAAAACTTTAGTGATGTTACATTATCCTTAACAAAAGCCCCAGAACCCCAGCCTTCTCGGTTAGAGCCCCAGAACCCCAGCCTTCTCGGTTAGAGCCCCAGAACCCCAGCCTTCTCTGTAAGAGCCCCAGAACCCCAGCCTTCTCTGTAAGAGCCCCAGAACCCCAGCCTTCTCTGTAAGAGCCCCAGAACCCCAGCCTTCTCTGTAAGAGCCCCAGAACCCCAGCCTTCTCGGTAAGACCCCCAGAACCCCAGCCTTCTCGGTTAGACCCCCAGAACCCCAGCCTTCTCGGTTAGACCCCCAGAACCCCAGCCTTCTCGGTTAGACCCCCAGAACCCCAGCCTTCTCGGTTAGACCCCCAGAACCCCAGCCTTCTCGGTTAGACCCCCAGAACCCCAGCCTTCTCGATAAGAGCCCAGAACCCCAGCCTTCTCGATAAGAGCCCAGAACCCCAGCCTTCTCGATAAGAGCCCAGAACCCCAGCCTTCTCGATAAGAGCCCAGAACCCCAGCCTTCTCGATAAGAGCCCAGAACCCCAGCCTTCTCGATAAGAGCCCAGAACCCCAGCCTTCTCGATAAGAGCCCAGAACCCCAGCCTTCTCGATAAGAGCCCAGAACCCCAGCCTTCTCGATAAGAGCCCAGAACCCCAGCCTTCTCGATAAGAGCCCAGAACCCCAGCCTTCTCGATAAGAGCCCAGAACCCCAGCCTTCTCGATAAGAGCCCAGAACCCCAGCCTTCTCGATAAGAGCCCAGAACCCCAGCCTTCTCGATAAGAGCCCAGAACCCCAGCCTTCTCGATAAGAGCCCAGAACCCCAGCCTTCTCGATAAGAGCCCAGAACCCCAGCCTTCTCGATAAGAGCCCAGAACCCCAGCCTTCTCGATAAGAGCCCAGAACCCCAGCCTTCTCGATAAGAGCCCAGAACCCCAGCCTTCTCGATAAGAGCCCAGAACCCCAGCCTTCTCGATAAGAGCCCAGAACCCCAGCCTTCTCGATAAGAGCCCAGAACCCCAGCCTTCTCGATAAGAGCCCAGAACCCCAGCCTTCTCGATAAGAGCCCAGAACCCCAGCCTTCTCGATAAGAGCCCAGAACCCCAGCCTTCTCGATAAGAGCCCAGAACCCCAGCCTTCTCGATAAGAGCCCAGAACCCCAGCCTTCTCGATAAGAGCCCAGAAGCCTAGCCTTCTCGATAAGAGCCCAGAACTCACAGTGAGGAACTTGATGGATGAAATCCTCTTGGGGTTGATGATGGTTGATGTCAGAGTCGCTGTTTCCAGGTTATAAACGTCCACCTTGTCGCTGACCACTACCACATACTTATCCCCCTCAGGAGACCACTTCACTATCACCGCATCTAGGAGAGAGAGAGTTAGAGATTTAAAAAAATAGCCATGATTATTTTACAAATACAAAAATGTGTCAAATACTGAAGCATGTGTAAAGGTCAGATGGAGCGATGTCTTACTCTGTTTTATGTTTTTGATGAAAGCCGATCTTCCATCGATTAGATTCCACGTCCTGCAACAACAAAACAAAAAACTGTCAACTTTAGTTCCTAGAGAATGTTCCAAAACACCTACAACAAGAACCAAAATGTCCTCAAAACAGAAAGCAAACCTGAGTGTCTTGTCTGTGCCGACAGTCAGGGCCAGTTTCCCTGAGGGATGGACGGACAGTGACGTAACTTGACCTCTTGAGGAGAAGAAATACAACATGTACGTTAGTGCTGGGGTGGAACAAAGATCTGCACCATTCCCTAAGCTTACCATGACCCTGGAGTTGGAGACCATAATGGATCAACGTGTAAATCCTGTTAGTCATTAGGTTTCCATCCAATTTTCATGCAATAGTGTCTGCATTATAAATACACTGAACTAGAATATAAACGCAACATGTAAAGTGTTGGTTCCATGTTTCATGATGAAATTAAATATCCCAGAAATGTTCCATAAGCACAAAAAGCTTATTTCTCTCAAATTTTATACACTTTTTTTTTTTTACATCCCTGTTAGTGAGCGTTTCCATCAGACTGACTTGGTGCACATAAAAAAAAAGCTCAGAAATAATTTTCATGTACCAACTAAAAAAACATGAGTTTAATATATTTCCATTGCATTTTCCACAAACAGTTTTGATAAATGGCAAACTTGGCCAATGTGGTTTTCACGCATGCTCTCTAGACAACAATTTGCTGATTAATTTGACACGGCACTGGTTAGGTTATATGATGAGATGGATAAGATTACCTGGCGGCTAAACACCGATCATCATGTCACTCGTGTACAAACAAAGACCCTCTATATTTACTGGAAAGGAGCATCAAGCCCATCGTCGTCGTTCACCGCCCTGTAGCCTCACACTGAGCCTCACGCTCTTCCAAGTCGCAGTGGGAGGACCACACACGACATACCACGGGCTGACTGCACATTTACCTCCACATGATGGTTATTCGATCAACAATTGCGCAAAAAAATATTTTTTCCACCGCAATTCTTCACATAATTAAATTGTACTGATACACAAAAAAAAAAGATCCCACCAACTCGAACAAACAAAATTGTCTGTCAACGTTTATCAAATTGGATTGACACTCCATGTTTCCAGCCTACCAGATGGGGTAAAAGCCTTTTATGCTCGCTTCGAGGCAAGCAACACTGAAGCATATATGAGAGCACCAGCTGTTCCGGACGACTGTGTGATCACGCTCTCCGTAGCTTTTAAACAGATCAGCTTTCACAAGGCCGCGGGACAGGACGGATTACCAGAACGTTACTCAGAGCATACGCGGACCAACTGGCAAGTGTCTTCACTGACATTTTCAACCTCTCCCTGACTGAGTCTGTAATACCTATGTTTCAAGCAGACCACCACAGTCCCTTTGCCCAAGAAAGCTAAAGTAACCTGCCTAAATGACTACCGCCCCGTAGCACTCACATCAGTAGCCATGAAGTGCTTTGAAAGGCTGGTCATGGCTCACATCAACACCACCATCATCCCGGAAACCCTAGACACATTCCAATTCACATACCGCCCCAACGCATCCAAAGATGACGCAATCGCAAACCACACTGCCCTTTCGCACCTGGAAAAAAGGAACACCTACGTGAGAATGCTGTTCATTGACTACAGCTCCGCGTTCAACACCATAGTGCACATAAAGCTCATCGCTAAGCTAAGGACACTGGGACTAAACACCTCCTGCAACTCTACTTCCCGACGGGCCATCCTGGGTGGTAAGGGTAGGCAACAACATCTGCCACGCTGATCCTCAACACAGGGGCTCCTCAGGGGTGCGTGCATAGTCCCCTCCTGTACTCTGTTCACCCACGACTGCACGGCCAGGCACAGCTCCAACACCATCATTAAGTTTGTCGACGACACAACGGTGGGTAGGCCTGATCACCGACAACGATGAGACGTCCTATAGGGAGGAGGTCAGAGACCAGGCAGTGTGGTGCCAGGACAACAACCTCCCCCTCAACCTGATCAAAACAAAGGAGATGATTGTGGACTACAGGAAAAGGAGGGCCGAGCACGCCCCCATTCTCATCGATGGAGCTGTAGTGGAGCGGGTCGAGAGTTTCGAGTTCCTTGATGTCCACATCACCAACAAACTATCATGGTCATAACACACCAAGAAAGTCGTGAAGAGGCCATGACAACACCTTTTCCCCCTAAGGAGGCTGAAAAGATTTGGCATGGGTCCCCAGATGTTCAAAAAGTTCTAGAGCTGCACCATCGAGAGCATCCTGACCGGTTGCATCACCGCCTGGTATGGCAACTGCTCGGCATCTGACCATAAGGCGTTACAGAGGGTAGTGCGTAAGGCCCAGTACGTCGCTGGGGCTAAGCTGCCTAACATCCAGGACCTATATACCAGGCGGTGTCAGACTCCAGTCACCCAAGTCAGAGACTGTTCCCTCTGCTACCGCTAAGGCAAACTGTACCGGAGCGTCAAGTCTAGGTCCAAAAGGCTCCTTAACAGCTTCTACCCCCAAGCCATAAGACTGCTAAATAATTAATCAAATGGCCAGCGGACTATTTGCATTGACAATTCCCCCCTTTGTTTTTACACTTCTGCTATTTATTATCTATGCAGTCATTTTAGCCCTACCTACATGTACAAATTACCTCAACTAACCTGTACACCTGCACATAGCCTCGTTATTTTATTGTGTTACTTTTGTTTATTTAATAACCAAGTGCACTGTTGGTTAAGGGCTTGTCTACACAGACCTGTTGTATTCGGCCCATATGACAAATAAAATATCATTTGACTTCTGATTATTATTTATTTTATATGTCATGACTTTACGCACATTAAAAAATAAGTGGATGGAAACGTGCTTAGTTTGACAATATATTGTGAATCATGTGTCTGTCAGTGGGGCTGCAAAATTCCTGTAACTTTCCCAAAATTCAGAGGTTTTCCAGAAATCCCGGTTGGAAGATTCCAGGATTCAGAAGGGAATGAGCAGACATCCGGAATCTTCCAGCCAGGATTTCTGGAAAACCCTAAGCACTTTTGGAAGTTACCAGAATGTTGCAACCCTAATCTTTATTGACAGAGTGACAACTTACTTGTGTGCTCTGATGGACTTAAGACACTCCCAGTTCCTGGTGCTCCAAACACACAGCAGCCCGTCCTGTCCTCCACTCAGCAGGTGGGAGGTGCCATAGAACTCCAGACATGAAATGGTACCTGAACAACGATCAAAACAATGAAACGTGGCGGTCAGGGGTACTAAATTCCTCTTACAGCAGCCACAACAACTTAGGGTGACAATATTTCAACCGATATTAGTAGCTTACCATGCCTAAAGACCATGGGCCACACAATAATGTTGTTGACCATGTCAGTGACTTAATCATGTCGAAGGAATAGACAGTTAAAACGTAGCCATTGCAGTCATAAATGAATTGTGGATGAAATTAGTGAGTTATCTTCAAGATTGTCAGATTGGGACCCGATTGTTGCTGTAGCATGTGAGATTCTGCAGCTCTCAAAACCTAAACATCAGTAGACTGATTTCCAAAAAGTGGTTTTCCAGAACTTACCGTCACGATGCAGCAACATTTTTCTATGCTCTTTCCCTTACAAAAATGTTTTTCCCCTATTGGAGTAAATGGTTTCCATTGCTAAACGTTTTGATACAGTGTTCGACTAATGAATACACCCGACGCAGCAGAGCTCCATGTTCTATCCCTCTTCTTCGTGTCATATCTCTTACCGTTGTGATGCAGCAGAGCTCCATGTTCAACCCTCTTCTTCATGTCATGTCTCTTACCGTCGTGATGCAGCAGAGCTCCATGTTCAACCCTCTTCTTCATGTCGTAGATCTGGATGGTCTCGTCTCTGCTTCCTGTAGCGATATACCTCTCGCTGGTGGCCACCGCGGACACTGAGGCAGTGTGGGCATGGTGGGTGAAGTCTGCTGTGGCTGTCCACTCCTGCAGATAGACAACACAGCATGAGACCTGCTTCCAAACATCTGTCAATGAGGTTTGATCAATAGAGGCAATGAAGGTAATTATATTAGCAGTTTAGCGATGGTAGCTAACGACTTTATCAAAGGGGCAATAGAGTGATGAAGAACATTACCATCAGATGACAGTGAGTTTGGGTTAAGCTGAAGAACTGTTTGAAGATCAACACTCCCCCAATGTTACTGGAAGAGTCATGAGACTTGTAACGTTACAACTCAACACCATCCTAGCTAGCTAACAGGGTGAGGTAGGTTACAGCCACACCAACACCATCCTAGCTAGCTAGCAGAGTGGGGTAGGTTACAGCTACACCATCCTAGCTAGCTAGCAGGGTGAGGTAGGTTACAGCCAACACCATCCTAGCTAGCTAGCAGGGTAGGGTAGGTTACAGCCAACACCATCCTAGCTAGCAGAGTGAGGTAGGTTACAGTCACACCAACACCATCCTAGCTAGCTAGCAGGGTAGGGTAGGTTACAGCCAACACCATCCTAGCTATCTAGCAGGGTGAGGTAGGTTACATCCACACCAACACCATCCTAGCTAGCTAGCAGGGTAGGGTAGGTTACAGCCAACACCATCCTAGTTAGCTAGCAGGGTGAGGTAGGTTACAGCCACACCAACACCATCCGCACGAATTAGACTATAAAATAAATGAAATAATAAATAAAAAGCCCCAGTCTTATTTAATTCGACTGTTTTGTGACCGTATGGAGCACAACACCGCCAGGGATGTTAAAAGGGAGGACCTCCCTCCAACTTTCACTCCACTGGTCGCAAAAACAATGATTGACTGGCAGCTTAAACTTCTTAAAATTCAACCATTATTGGGTTAAAAAATACACATGTACATTAGTTAAAAACAGACATCCACAATCCGTAAGGTGCAAATAATTAAGAGTAAGCAGCAGTTTGAGTCACATGAATTATCTCTGTAGATATCAATAATAAGTGATATCCGTTTCGCCTGTAGGCAACACCACTGCGGGTCGACATTACCAACCAAACTGTACTCAAACTGGATAATCCTTGTTAACCAGACAGCATTACATTTGACATTTTAGTCATTTAGCAGACGCTCTTATCCAGAACGACTTACATTTCATGCATTTTTTGTACTGGCCCCCCGTGGGAATCGAACCCACAACCCTGGCGTTGCACACACCATGCTCTCACACCATGCTCTACCAACTGAGCCATTGGCAGTCGCACCATTGGAAGACATGGACTTTAGCCTCCTGCTCTTTCCCCCCTGAGATCCATTAAACACATTTGGAGTCATCATAGTGACTTATGGTCAGACTCGCTCAGGTGGAACAAACTATAAAACGTGTGCCCCTTTTTCCAATACTTATGAATGTCCTTGAGAAAACCTTTTTTTTAAGTTGTCAAAATAATTGTTTTCGCGAACATTCTTCATTTCAAATAAATCCTAGAAGTATTCGTTTACTTGTTCAAAAGTATTTGTAATCGTATTACAATTATGTTTTGCTGATAATGTAACGGATTAGCTCGTTTCGTTGTCATCCGTTACATTACTCCCCGACTCTACTAACAAACTTTAATCGGTAACGCAAAAGTAAACAGTTTAGTTTGTCATATATACACACAGGAGAATCAGGTATAAAAATAAAAAATCTGAGAAACTAAAACAACATACCTGTTCACCCGTAGACAACCGGTAACCAAAGGCGATCTGCTCGTAACTACCAGCAATGAGTTTTATTACGGGCCCCATGCTGTCCTGACGAGAAGGCTACAGTAGTTAGCTAGCTAACAAACAACCTTTCTCACGTGTTTCTGTTGAGATTATTCCAACTCTTGTCACCGGAGACAATAAAACCAGTATAGGGTAACTGTTAAAACTTACGAGTAAAACATGAGCTAACAGTAATAGTATTTTTAAACGAGCTAGAAAATATGATTTCGTGCATGAAAACACATGTCCCCCCTCCAGAGTGACAGTACGCGCATGCGTGAGGGGTAATATTCACTTCCGAGTTCGACATTCTGGGATTTCAAAATATAAGTCCAAATCATGTTGGGTGCGTCTCTTCTCGGTGATGTTTTATGCTGTCATGCAGTCAGTCATAATTTCGTTTACCTAAAAGTCAATCAGGCCTAAAGTTTGCCTAAAGTAAATCAGTCCTATAATATATCAGGCCAACAGGAAATCATGCCTATAGTATATTGTGTCTATAATGAAATAATACAATAAATAGAATGAAAGATAATGAAGTGAATTTAATAAGAATTTTATTTTACCTTTATTTAACCAGGTAGGCTAGTTGAGAAAAAGTTCTCATTTACAACTGCGACCTGGCCAAGAATAAAGCAAAGCAGTTCGACACACAACAACACAGAGTTACACATGGGATAAACAAACATACAGTCAATAATATAGTAGAAAAAAATAAGAAAGTCTAAATACATAATGTGCAAATGGCGTGAGGAGGTAAGGCAATAAATAGGCCATAGTAGCGGAGTAATTACAATTTATACACACTTCTGACTCAGAAATCATGTGCAATCTCATGACTGCAATTGACCGCAAAACAGCAGGATTTTGTTAATGAAGAAAATAATACAATTGCTTAATTCAGCTGTGGTGAAACGGGCTTAAAGTCGAAAGAAGCTACTTTTCCTGTGAGTCATCTCACGGTCCTTGCTATTGTGGATCCTTGGGACATCCCTACCCCGCAGTGAAGAAGGGCTGGTATTATGGACGGGCCTTAGGGGGCCTTGTCCTCCCTACCATACCTCGTTGCCTGTCCAAATAAAATATTGAAAATAACCAGGTTTCTATCCAACCTTTTTATGCGAGTAAAGTACGTGGGATAATACATGTCATGACAGACCTGATGGTAAACAGAAAATTTGCGGGTAAACTTTATAAATGTCGATAAAACCAAATACGATAGACAAGCTGGGTTATTTTTGTGTCGGTAAAATGAATTATATGATATCCAACTCTTAACGAATTGGAAAGGAAAGTTTGCACTGTTCAGGTGCTGGCTTCCACTAAACTAAATTGATGTTTTGCCAAAATTATATGATTAAATAATAATTCTAAATATTTAACCAGAGATTAGCTTCTTTTTAAGAACATAGGTGTGTTTGCTTCATATCACAACGGCCTATGCCTATATTGGATAGCCACCAATTTGGGCGACGTGTAGCAATAGGCCAAGCTGATTATTTAACTAGGCAAGTCCGTTAAGAAACAAATTCTTATTTTCAATGATGGCCTACCAGGGAACAGTGGGTTAACTGCCTTGTTCAGGGGCAGAATGACAGATTTGTATCTTGTCAGCTCGAGGATTCAAACTTGCAACCTTTCAGTTACTAGTCCAACGCTCTAACCACTAGGCTACGCTGCCATCCTATTGAGCTGTGGCTGTCATTGAAAGCATCTAAAATATGTGTTCATTAAGTTTGGTGCCCTAATGACATCATATAAAAGATAATACGACAAGATACAAGACACAATAACAAGGACATTACATAGAACATCATATAAACAAGTTATTCAAGTCAATCAATCAAAACAATTGCACAACTAGGTGAACTCACTTATCATAAGGGTTTTAAACTGCCCCAATGGGACCAGGGAATCCAAAAATGTGGAGTATTAAAACTAAAAACACATTTTCCTACAGTACCAGTCAAACGTTTGGACACACCTGCTCATTCAAGGGTTTTTCTTAATTTTTTCTACTATTTTCAGTGAAAACTTCAAAACTATGAAATAGCACATATGGAATCATGTAGTGTTAAAAAAAAAAAGTGTTAAACAAATCAAAATATGTTTTAGATTTGAGATTCTTCAAAGTAGCCACCCTTTGCCTTGATGACAGCGTTGTACACTCTTGGCATTCTCTCAACCAGCTTCATGAGGTAGTCACCTGGAATGCATTTCAATTAACAGGTGTGACTTGTTAATTTGTGGAATTTCTTTCCTTCTTAATGCGTTTGAGCCAATCAGTTGTGTTGTGACAAGGTAGGGGTGGTATACAGAAGATAGCCCTATTTGGTAAAAGACCAAGTCCATATTATGGCAAGAACCGCTCAAATGATCAAAGAGAAACGACAGTCCATCATTACTTTAACACATGATAGCCAGTCAATGCAGAAAATGTCAAGAACTTTTAAAGTTTCTTCAAGTGCAGTTGTGAAAACCATCAAGCACTATGATGAAACTGGCTCTCATGAGGACCGCCACAGGAAAGGAAGACCCAGAGTTACCTCTGCTGCAGAGGATACGTTCATTAGAGTTACCAGCCTCAGAAATTGCAGCCCAAATAAATGCTTCAGAGTTCAAGTAACAGACTCATCTCAACATCAACATGTTCAGAGGAGACTGTGAAATAAGGCCTTCATGGTCGAATTGCTGGAAAGAAACCACTACTAAAGAATACCAATAATAAGAAGAGACTTGCTTGGGCCAAGAAACACAAGCAATGGACATTAGACCGGTGGAAATCTGTCCTTTGATCTGATGAGTCCAAATTAGCAATTTTTGGTTCCAACCGCCGTGTCTTTGTGAGACGCAGAGTAGGTGAATGGATGATCTCTACATGTGTGGTTCCCACAATGAAACATGGAGGAGGAGGTGTGATAGTGTGGGGGTGCTTTGCTGGTGACACTGTCTGTGATTTATTTAGAATTCAAGGCACACTTAACCAGCATGGCTACCACAGAATTCTGCAGCGATACGCCATCCCATCTGGTTTGCGCTTAGCAGTAATCTTAGTAGTAATAGTAGGGGTAGTGGTGGAAGTAGTGGTAGTAGAAGTAGTGGTAGTAGAAGTGGTAGTGGTAGTAGAAGTGGTAGTAGAAGTGGTAGTGGTAGTAGAAGTGGTAGTAGAAGTGGTAGTGGTAGTAGAAGTGGTAGTGGAAGTAGTGGTAGTAGAAGTGGTAGTGGAAGTAGTGGTAGTAGAAGTAGAAGTAGTAGTAGTAGTGGTAGTAGTAGAAGTAGTGGTAGTAGAAGTGGAAGTAGTGGTAGTAGAAGTGGAAGTAGTGGTAGTAGAAGTGGAAGTAGTGGTAGTAGAAGTGGAAGTAGTGGTAGTAGAAGTGGAAGTAGTGGTAGTAGAAGTGGAAGTAGTGGTAGTAGAAGTGGAAGTAGTGGTAGTAGAAGTGGAAGTAGTGGTAGTGTTAGTAGTGGAAGTAGTGGTAGTGTTAGTAGTGTTAGTAGTGGTAGTGTTAGTAGTGGTAGTGTTAGTAGTAGTAGTGTTAGTAGTAGTGGTGTTAGTAGTAGTGGTGTTAGTAGTAGTGGTGTTAGTAGTAGTGGTGTTAGTAGTAGTGGTGTTAGTAGTAGTGGTGTTAGTAGTAGTGGTGTTAGTAGTAGTGGTGTTAGTAGTAGTGGTGTTAGTAGTAGTGGTGTTAGTAGTAGTGGTGTTAGTAGTAGTGGTGGTAGTAGTAGTGGTGGTAGTGGTGTTAGTAGTAGTGGTGTTAGTAGTAGTGGTGTTAGTAGTAGTGGTGGTAGTGGTGTTAGTAGTAGTGGTGGTGGTGGTGGTGTTAGTAGTGGTGGTGGTAGTGGTGGTAGTGGTGGTAGTGGTGGTAGTGGTGGTAGTGGTGGTAGTGGTGGTAGTGGTGGTAGTGGTGGTAGTGGTGGTAGTGGTGGTAGTGGTGTTAGTAGTGGTAGTGGTGTTAGTAGTGGTAGTGGTGTTAGTAGTGGTAGTGGTGTTAGTAGTGGTAGTGGTGTTAGTAGTGGTAGTGGTGTTAGTAGTGGTAGTGGTGTTAGTAGTGGTAGTGGTGTTAGTAGTGGTAGTGGTGTTAGTAGTGGTAGTGGTGTTAGTAGTGGTAGTGGTGTTAGTAGTGGTAGTGGTGTTAGTAGTGGTAGTGGTGTTAGTAGTGGTAGTGGTGTTAGTAGTGGTAGTGGTGTTAGTAGTGGTAGTGGTGTTAGTAGTGGTAGTGGTGTTAGTAGTGGTAGTGGTGTTAGTAGTGGTAGTGGTGTTAGTAGTGGTAGTGGTGTTAGTAGTGGTAGTGGTGTTAGTAGTGGTAGTGGTAGTGGTAGTGGTAGTGGTAGTAGTAGTGGTAGTGGTGGTAGTAGTGGTAGTAGTGACAGTGGTGGTAGTGGTAGTGGTAGTAGTAGTGGTAGTAGTAGTAGTAGTGGTAGTGGTGGTAGTAGTGGTAGTAGTGACAGTGGTGGTAGTGGTAGTGGTGGTAGTAGTAGTGGTAGTAGCAGTAGTGGTAGTGGTGGTAGTAGTAGTGGTGGTAGTAGTGGTGGTAGTAGTAGTGGTGGTAGTGGTGGTGGTGGTAGTGGTGGTGGTAGTGGTGGTAGTGGTGGTGGTGGTAGTGGTGGTGGTAGTGGTGGTAGTAGTAGTAGTGGTAGTGGTAGTAGTGGAGGTACTGGTGATAGTAGTAGCAGTGGTGATAGTAGTAGCAGTGGTGATAGTAGTAGCAGTGGTGATAGTAGTAGCAGTGGTGATAGTAGTAGCAGTGGTGATAGTAGTAGCAGTGGTGATAGTAGTAGCAGTGGTGATAGTAGTAGCAGTGGTGGTAGTAGTAGCAGTGGTGGTAGTAGTAGCGGTGGTTGTAGTAGTGGTGGCGGTAGTAGTGGTGGCGGTAGTAGTGGTGGCGGTAGTAGTGGTGGCGGTAGTAGTGGTGGTGGTGGTAGCAGTAGTAGTAGTAGTAGTGGTGGTGGTAGTAGTGGTAGTAGAGGTGGTAGTAGTGGTAGTAGAGGTGGTAGTAGTAGTAGTGGTAGTGGTAGTAGTGGTGGTAGTAGTAGTAGTGGTGGTAATAGTGGTAGTAGTAGTAGTGGTGGTAATAGTGGTAGTAGTAGTAGTAGTAGTAGTAGTAGTAGTAGAAGTAGTGGTGGTAGTAGAAGTAGTGGTGGTAGTAGAAGTAGTGGTGGTAGTAGTAGTGGTGGTGGTAGTAGAAGTGGTGGTAGTAGAAGTGGTGGTAGTAGAAGTGGTAGAAGTAGTGGTGGTGGTGGTGGTAGTAGTAGTGGTGGTGGTAGTAGAAGTAGTGGTGGTGGTGGTAGTAGTGGTGGTGGTGGAAGTAGTATTGTGTGGTAGTAGTAGTAGTAGTGGGTGTGGTAGTAGTAGTGGTGGTGGTAGTAGTAGTGGGTGTGGTAGTAGTAGTAGTAGTAGTAGTAGTAGTGGTGGTGGTAGTAGTGGTAGTAGTAGTAGTGGTAGTAGTAGTAGTAGTGGTGGTAGTAGTAGTAGTAGTAGTAGTGGTAGTAGTAGTAGTAGTGGTAGTAGTAGTGGTGGTAGTTGTAGTGGTGGTGGTAGTTGTAGTGGTGGTGGTAGTTGTAGTGGTAGTTAGCATCGGGCTTAAACTGTCAAACTATCAATCAAATATTGTGATTGATGAGGGGGTGGTACTTCGAACCTAGTATTTGAATTTCACACCCACTGTTCTGAGTGGCCGGGGCATTAACACATGTTGTATATAAATATCCCACCCACTGTTCTGAGTGGCCGGGGCATTACCACATGTTGTATGTAAATTTCACACCCACTGTTCTGAGTACAGTATTGTGGATGGGAGGAGGGGGTCCTAGTGTCTGTTTGCAGTCAGACATGTTGTGAAAGGTGTTGGTTGGAGTGAAAGAGAATATTGTGTTGCTCAAGGGGCTATTATTGTATTGGGGCCTATGGTGACACGGTGGGGGTTGACGTGATGAGTTAGTTAGGATGGGAGTTCCATGTCTGGGCAGAACGCCTATACTCCATGGTCCAATTTCATTAACCAGTGAGAATGTTTAAAGTTGTGATGGGCTAGTCAGTAGGGGTAGAGGGTGGGGTTGTGTGTATTGGTGGGGAGGGGCTGGTGATGTGGGTCTGGACACTTAAAAAAACAAAAAAATGCAAATCTGGTGATTTATGAGTGGGCGGGACTTCACACCAGGATGTACATATCACGCCAACTGTTCTGAGTGGCTTAGAATTCAAAACAACACATACCGGTTTTTCACATTCCACCGTGGTGATACTCAGGGTCTGACTGAAACTAGGTATACCCAGTCGGTCAAGCATCCGCTATGGAGGTTAAAGGTCGATGCACCTGAGAAATCTATCAACAGGTCTGGTCTACCCAGTACCACCAAGCGGGTCAACAGGTCTGGTCTACCCAGTACCACCAAGCGGGTCAACAGGTCTGGTCTACCCAGTACCACCAAGCTGGATCAGACCAAATGAAGAAGACATGAAGTTTGCCACGAGTTCTTCTGCCATATCCAGACATGTTGGGGCACGAGTGGATAGTTTCAGACAGCTTAGTCTGTGGTTATTTAAACTGACCCTGGAGACATGTGTGAGGGCTTGTTGTATAATCCTGTCTATTGGGCTATATGGAAAAACAAAACACCTTTTTTGATCAAGTAGAGTCCTTGGTCCATTATGGGACAACGATGTGTTACGTCCTTGGACAGTGGATCAGGACATTTGAGGAGGCTAAGGACTATTGTGACTTTTGATCAAGTTTGTAGGTGGAGAGGATGGGGGGGTTTGGTTTGGCATGTTGAAACATGTTTGGTGTTTAGGGTAGGGTTTTGGTTGGTGGCCTGTTGCAACTGTTTTTGAAAGGAGTGTATTTTGGGGGGGGGGGGGGGGGGGGGGTTGAAATCCAACATTGTAATTAAACTGTTTGAGGGTAGACTTATGCCTCCTTGAGCATTCACACCTGGCCCAGTGGGGAATCAACAAGCAGTTCCCTGAGCAGTCACACCTGACCCAGTGGGGAATCAACAAGCAGTTCCCTGAGCATTCACACCTGGTCCAGTGGGGAATCAACAAGCAGTTCCCTGAGCATTCACACCTGGTCCAGTGGGGAATCAACAAGCAGTTCCCTGAGCATTCACACCTGGCCCAGTGGGGAATCAACAAGCAGTTCCCAGAGCAATGACAACTGGCCCAGTGGGGAATCAACAAGCAGTTCCCAGAGCATTAACACCTGGCCCAGTGGGGAATCAACAAGCAGTTCCCAGAGCATTCTTACCTGGCCCAGTGGAGAATCAACAAGCAGTTCCCTGAGCATTTCTACCTGGCCCATTGGGGAATCAACAAGCAGTTCCCAGAGCATTCACACCTGGCCCAGTGGGGAATCAACAAGCAGTTCCCTGAGCATTCACTTCTGGCCCAGTGGGGAATCAACAAGCAGTTCCCTGAGCATTCACACCTGGCCCAGTGGGGAATCAACAAGCAGTTCCCAGAGCATTCTCATCTGGCCCAGTGGGGAATCGACAAGCAGTTGTGTGGACTTCAGAGCGTTGACGTTACCGTTTTTTTTTTAAATCACTTACATTTTCACAACTGTAAGCACATCAATCAAATAATGTTTTAAAACTCTAAGCACATTTTCAATTGACTGAGTACATCAAACCGAGTGATCAAAAACACTGACACTGTATATGACATGAATTCTATATGGAATTGCATATTTGGACAGTAGTTCACCCCCAGAAGCCTTTGGAAGGGTTAAACATGTATCAGTATTGTTTCGCTGTCACTCTAAGACAGCCCCTCTCTAGTCCCTTTGTAAATGGAGGAACGGTGTGTCTGGACTGGTAGCTGTAACCTGGTTACACTTACATTTTAGTCATTTAGCAGACACTCTTATCCAGAGCAACTCACAGTAGTGAATGCATACATTTTTTTTTTTTTTTTTCATACTGGTCCTCTGTGGGAATTGAACCCACAACCCTGGCATTGCACACACCATGCTCTACCAACTGAGCCACACGGGTTAGAGTACTATGAACACAGATATAATTATACAATTACATTTCTAAGCTCAAGAAGGCTCTCACACACACACAACCCCCCCCCCCAGAATGTATTACCCCTTCATCTTTGATGTTACAGACCAACAATAGTAGCCTGCCTCTGACTTTATCAGAAACTTGCCCATACTGGTATATAAATTCCATATAATACCAACCAACCTCTTGCCACGTCCGGACCAGTAATAGGGGTTATTTGTTATTGTGGTTTGGTCAGGACGTGGCAGGGGGTGTTTGTTTCATGTGGTTTAGGGTGTGTTTTGTGTATGTGTTTAGGTAGAGGGGGTATTTGATTTATTAGTCCGGGGTTTGTTAGTCATTGTTCTATGTTAGAACATAGTATATTTCTATGTTTCTATCTAGTCTTTTGTATTTCTATGTTTAGTTAATTGGGGTTGGACCTGCAATTGGAGGCAGCTGGTTATTGTTGCCTCTGATTGAGGGTCCTATAATTAGGAGTTTGTTTTTCATGGGTTTTTGTGGGAGATTGTGCTTGTTTAGCTGTGTGCCTGACAAGACTGTCCAGTTTGTTTTTGTTTGTGTTTTCCTTCTTCACCTAATAAAAAAGAAGATGAGTATATATTTTCCCACTGCGTCTTGGTCTTTACCCTGTGACACCTCTTGACCTTGGGGTGGTTTATATATTTAATGTATTATTACTGCCGTTGTAGCATGTTAACATATTTAAGATGACACCATGTAATTATTGCTACCATTTATCATGATTGTATGTTACCAGGGTAGAACACGGGTTAAAATAATGGTATTGCCGTAATCCATATCTACCATGGTATTATTTAGGTGTGTGGCAGTACCATCATACTTCAAGGCTAAAACTATGGTACATTTCCATGAGTCGGACAATACCACGGTATAAGGTAAAGTACAATGGTACGTTTTTTGTAAGAGTCAAAAGTTGGATTCCTATCGGCCTAATGGAAGACTAAACTACAGTACCCAGTCAAACGTTGACAAACCTACTCATTCAAGGGTTCCTTTATTTTTTTCTAGTTTCCACATTATAGAAGAATAGTGAAGACATCAAAACTATGAAATAACACCTGAAATCATGTAGTAACCCCAAAAAAAGTGTTAAATCTAATTATATTTTCTTCAAAGCTACCCTTTGCCTTGATGGCAGCTTTGCACATTCTTGGCATTCTCTCAACCAGCTTCACCTGGAATGCTTTTCCAACAGTCTTGGAGTTCCCACATATGCTTACTTGTTGGCTGCTTTCCTTCACTTAAGGTTGGGTGATTGTGGAGGCCAGGTCATCTGATGCAGCACTCCATCACTCTCCTTCTTGGTCAAATAGCCCTTACACAGCCTGGAGGTGTTTGGTCATTGTCCTGTTGAAAAACAAAAGATAGTCAAATGATAGTGGGTGTGATATTTACATACAACATGTGGTAATGCCCCAGCCACTCAGAACAGTGGGTGTGACATTTACATCCTGGTGTGAAATTCAAATCCTAGGCAGAAGTCTCACCCCTTCATCAATCACAATATTTGATTGATAGTAGTAGTCGGGCTTAAACCACCACTGCTACTACTGCTTCTATCATCACTAGTAGTCTTCATATCCTCACGTGGTCTCTCCTATCATTGCTATGCGGATGACAAGTATTTTTCACTCTCTAATCTCCCATTTCTGCGTGCCTGGCAAATATCTCAGGTTGGATGTCGGCCCACCACCTCAACGAAACGGAGGTTCTCTTCCTCCCGGAGAAGGCCTGTCCGCGCAAAGACCTCTGCATCACGGTTGACAACTCCACAGTGTCGCCCTCCCAGAGTGCAAAGAACCTTGGCGTGACCCTGGACAACACCCTGTCATTCTCTGAAAACATCCAAATAGTGACCCGCTCCTGCAGGTTCACGCTCTACAACATCCGTAGAGTACGACCCTACCTCACACAGGAAACAGCGCAGGTCCTAATCCAGGAACTTATCCTCTCTGTCTGGACTACTGCAACTCTCTGTTGGCCTGCAACTTATCCAGAACGCAGCAGCCCGCCTGGTGTTCAACCTTCCCAAGTACTCTGTCACCCCGCTCGTCCGTACACTCCACTGACCTCCAGTCGAAACACGCATCCACTACAAGACCATTATTACGTTCTCCCCTCGGGTGTAGCTCGTCTGAGGAGGAGACGTAAATGCCTGGGCCTAAACACACCAGGTAATACAGATGAAAAGGGAAGAAATGTGGGGTGCAATGAGCGATAAATAAATCAGACCACAACCAGAACTCAATTTTAACCCTCAGGGGATGTTTAGTGAATTAGTTAAATAAACAATAACACACCCATAAATAATTAATAAGAAACAAAACAACCACAACAAGGGAAGGTAAGAGAAGGGAAATGTTTGGGTTCGGGGTCCAAGTAATGAAAATAAACAAAAGGTCCCTCCTCTTCTACACACCTAATCCTTCCTAACACACTCTAAACCCTAACCCACTGTCCTACCTGGTTCCAAGAAAAATACAAGGGTGACACCCGCCCGGCTAACCTAGTGTATAAAACAATGGGTTATCTACGTGAGAATGTACACCCATGGGCAGATCTACCTTTTCCCCTTCTCCAGGACCTAGGTAGGGTGGAGCGCCTCAGGAGGACAGGCTGAAACACAAGGAAATTAACACAAATAATCAAACAAAAAACAAGTGTCCTCTCTCTCTCCCCCTCCTCTCTTCTCTTCTCACACGGCAAACAGATATCCTCTCTGTAATCAGCTACAGCCACGCCCACCATCGTTAGCCGCAACTCGGTACACCTGTAATGCCCAAGACAAACACACTAGCAGGGGAAAAATGGGGAACAAGAAAAACGTAACACGTAACAACCATGGTGCTTACCTATGGAGCAGCCCGTCCCTACCTTCAGGCTATGCTCAAACCCTACACCCCCCCCCCAACCCGAGCACTCTGTTCTACCACCTCAGGTTTCTTGGCCCTCCAACGCCTCATGGGAAAAGACATCGGAGTGGTATATATAGGGGGAATAATCAGGGAAGTGATAAGGTCCAGGTGTGCATAATGACGAGGTACAGGTGTGTGTAGTGATGGGTTGCCAGGTGTCCGTAGTGAAGGGTTGCCAGGTGTGTGTAATGAAGGGTTGCCAGGTGTGCGTAATGAAGGGTTGCCAGGTGTGTGTAATGAAGGGTTGCCAGGTATGTGTAATGATGGGTTGCCAGGTGTGTGTAATGAAGGGTTGCCAGGTGGGTGTAATGAAGGATTGCCAGGTGTGTGTAATGAAGGTTTGCCAGGTGTGTGTAATGAAGGGTTGCCAGGTGTATGTAATGAAGGGTTGCCAGGTGTGCGTAATGAAGGGTTGCCAGGTGTGCGTAATGAAGGGTTGCCAGGTGTGCGTAGTGATGGAATGCCAGGTGTGTGTAATGAAGGGTTGCCAGGTAAGTGTAATGAAGGGTTGCCAGGTGTGCGTAATGAAGGGTTGCCAGGTGTGCATAGTGATGGGTTGCCAGGGGTGTGTAATGAAGGGTTGCCAGGAGTGCGTAATGAAGGGTTGCCAGGTGTGCGTAGTGATGGGTTGCCAGGTGTGTGATGAAGGGTTGCCAGGTGGGTGTAATGAAGGATTGCCAGGTGTGTGTAATGAAGGGTTGCCAGGTGTGTGTAATGAAGGGTTGCCAGGTGTATGTAATGAAGGGTTGCCAGGGGTGCGTAATGAAGGGTTGCCAGGGGTGCGTAATGAAGGGTTGCCAGGTGTGCGTAATGAAGGGTTGCCAGGTGGAGGTAATGAAGGGTTGCCAGGTGGGCGTAATGAAGGGTTGCCAGGTGTGTGTAATGAGGGGTTGCCAGGTGTACGTAATGAAGGGTTGCCAGGTGTGCATAATGAAGGGTTGCCAGGTGGGCGTAATGAAGGGTTGCCAGGTGGGCGTAATGAAGGGTTGCCAGGTGTCCGTAATGAAGGGTTGCCAGGTGTGTGTAATGAAGGGTTGCCAGGTGTGTGTAATGAAGGGTTGCCAGGTGTCTGTAGTGATGGGTTGCCAGGACCGGTGGTTAGTACAAAGGCGTTGTTGAGCACCGGAGAGAGGGAGTAGGAGTAGACGTGACACTAACATGTACAGTACCAGTCAAACGTTTGAACACACCTACTCATTCCAGAGTTTTTCTTTATATTTTTACTATTTTCTAAATGTTTAACTAATAGTGAAGACATCAAAACTATGAAATAACACATATGGAATCATGTAGTAACCAAAAAAAGTGTTAAACGAATCAAAATATATTTAAAGTTTTATATTCTTTACAGCAATTCGACCATGAAGGCCTAATTCACACAGTCTCCTCTGAACAGTTGATGTTGAGATGAGTCCTCTGCAGCAGAGGTAACTCTGCCTCTCCTTTCCTGTGGCGTTCCTCATGAGAGCCTGTTTCATCATAGCGCTTGTTGTGACTGCACTTGAATATATTTTCTACATTTTTTACATTTTCTGCATTGACTGACCTTCATGTCTTAAAGTAATGATGGACTGTTGTTTCTCTTTGCTTATTTGAGCTGTTCTTGACATAATATGGACTTGGTCTTTTACCAAATAGGGCTATCTTCTATATACCAGCCCTACCTTGTCACAACACAACTGATTGGCTCAAACGCATTAAGAAGTAAAGAAATTCCACAAATTAACTTTTAACAAGTCGCACTTGTTAATTGAAATGCATTCCAGGTGACTACCTCATGAAGCTGGTTGAGAGAATGACAAGAGCATGCAAAGATGTCATCGGGGCTACCGGATGAGATAGACACCTTTTTCTCACGCTTTGAGCTCAACCGAAGACTGTGAACTGCAGAGGAGAGCCACTGAGGACAAAGTGGCTCCACGGAAGATGTATGTAAGTCATTCCAACGTGTTAACCCTCGCAAAGCTGCCGAACCAGACGACATCCCTAACCGCACCCCTTCAGAGCATGTGCAGACCAGCTGGCTGTTGTGTTTTCAGACATTTTTCTCCTCAGAATCCTACTACACCAGACACAGTTAAAACACAGTTTCAGTCAAAGGAGACAGGAAAAGATGGTAGTTCTCAAACTCTAAAGAAATCCTAAACATCCTGTGTTCCCAATATGCAGGTTTGGTAGATCACATGAAAGAGAGAGAGAATTTGAAGAAGCCTTCAGACGTGCACCAATTCTTAAGAGTAGAGTTTGGAAAGAAAACACAGAGCTTCCAAGAGGTGAAGAAAGTGAAGAGACTGATAGAGCTGAGTGCTTCTGTTTGTCAGGTGAGAATTGAAGGGAATGCAAAAGGAACTGGCTTCCTTCTGTTTGACAAGTTCATCCTTACAAATGCCCATGTTGTCGAGCAAATCTATGAGCCGATAACTAACACACTGCAACAATTGGTAACAGTCACGTTTGACTTCGAAGACCTGGATGAGAGAACGCAGCAGATACCAGTGCAAAGTGAGGTTCTAGCCTATGGAAAAGTTAATTCTGGGAATCTTGACTTTGCTTTGCTGGAGCTTAGCTCAGGTCCTGACATCACCTTGCCTTCAAGCTTGCTTGACACCTTCAGCTCTCCGTTTCCAGAGGGTGGAATCTGCATCATCAGCCACCCAGAGGGCGGGGTGAAAAAGACAGACCCCTGCTTTATCATTCAATATGGAGATCGGAAACAAGCTGTAGAAAAACATGTAACAGAAAATGAGGAATTATTACATAAACAACAGATATTTCAAGGAGAACTGGGACATCAAAACATCTCCTGAGGGACACAGAAAATATTATATACACTGAGTGGACAAAACATTAGGAACACCCTCCTAACATTGAGTTGAACCCCCCTTTTGCCCTCAGAACAGCCTCCATTCATCAGGACATGGACTCTACAAGGTGTTGAAAGCGTTCCAAAGGGATGCTGGCCCATGTTGACTCCAATGCTTCCCACAGTTGTGTCAAGTTTGCTGGATGTCCTTTGGGTGGTGGACCATTCTGGATACACACAGGAAACTGTTGAGTGTGAAAAACCCAGCAGCGTTGCAAGTTCTTGACAAACTGGTGCGCCTGGCTCCTACTACCATACCCCGTTCAAAGGCACTTAAATATTTTGTCTTGCCCACTCACCCTCTGAATGGCACACATACACAATCAATGTCTCAATTGTCTCAAGGCTTAAAAATCCTTCGTTTACCCGTCTCCTCCCCTTCATCTACACTGATTGAAGTGGCTTTAACAAGTGACATCAATAAGGGATCATATCTTTCACCTGGATTAATTTGGTCAGTCTATGTCATGGAAAGAGCAGGTGTTCTTAATGTTTTGTATACTCAGTGAAGTAAAGTAAAAGTTGTAAAAAATATAAATAGCAAAGTTTAATGGGTATTATTGAATACCCATTAAACTCCTTAAGTTGTACTTTAAAGTATTTTCACTAAAGTACTTTACACCACTGATGATAACGAGTAATGAAAGTAGTGATGTGTATACTATTCTTAAAATCCAAGTTTTTAATCTAAACTGTATTATTTGTATGTTTTCATATATTAATTAGTATATATTTCGTTATTACATTCCTCAATACAGACCTGCTCTTAGGTAGATCATGATTACATTTGATGCATCGTCCATGTAACCTACTATTATTGAATCAAATTGTCACGACTTCCGCCGAAGTCAGTTCCTCTCCTTGTTCGGGCGGCGTTCGACGTCACCGGTCTTCTAGCAATCGCTGATCCACCTTTCATTTTGTCTTGTTTTCCTGCACACCTGGTTTACATCTCCTCATAATTACTGTGTGTATTTAGCCCTCTGTTCCCTCCATGTCTGTGTGGGGTATTGTTTGTCAGGTTGGCTTCCGGCTGGTTTTGTTTTGTTTTGTTTTGCTTTTATACCCATGCTTTGTGGTAGCCGGTACTTTGTACTTGGTTGTGGTACTTTGTGCTGCCTCACTTGCTCGTTGGGCATTTGTTTTGTGACGCGGTTGCGTTCTGTGGAAATTATTGTAAAGTGCTTTGTCCACTCATCTCTGCTCTGCTGCGCCTGACTTCCATGCACCAGCTACACCCACCGCCTTGACACAAATAAACCTGAGATCTTTCATCTTTCCATCCAACCACTTTCCATACGCTAGTCTGATTGTATTGTTTTCTGCCAGGAAGACATGTACTGTAACCATTTATTGTTTTAATCTTCAAAATAAAAGCACAGCTTTTCTATTGTGTTATTGTCGCACTGCTTTGCTTTATCTTGGCCAGGTCACAGTTGTAAATGAGAACTTGTTCTCAACTGGCCTACCTGGTTAAATAAAGGTGAAATAAATAAATAAGATGGTATACTTGTAAACATGTTTTATTTTCTTCAAACAGAAATTAAAATTGGGAAATGCCCCCCAAACTTGACGTATGTCCCCTGTAACCATAAAGTAATATGTTAAAAACAAGAGTACAACACTGTCAATATAATGTTTAACAATCAGGTTCCTATCATAGTCATTCTTGTTTTTAATGGATTGTCAAAATGCTTTACTTGTTTTCTTAACAGAAAATAAAATAAAAACAGCTCTCTGCTTTGTGAAAGACCAAGGACCAGTATTGAATATTCAGGACAGGAAGGAGAGCTGGTAGCAGAGAGAGACAAAATCCTGGTCCTGAATCAAATGCACTGTAATCTCTAATATAATAGTTTAGTGCAAATGATGAATGATCCAGGATTTGTAATTAGTAACTGAACCTGGGAACGAGGTTAAGGATTTGATGGAGGAGAACACAACCTAATAACAATATGGAGTCAAAAACAAAGTACACGACAATGATCAACCTTTAACATGACAGATGGTTCTGACTAGGCCCCAAATGGCCCCCTATTCCCTATATAGTGCCCTCCTAGCCCTATGGGCTCTGGTTGAAAGCAGTGCACTACATAGGGAATAGGGTTCCATTTGGGCCTCTGCTTTCAGAATCAGGGTGCGTAGATCTCCACACTACAGGTCCCTGTTGTTGCTGCTGAGTAGTTTGGGGTAGGAGGTTCCGATGGATCGCCCCTGACGATAAACCACCACCTCTAGCAGGTACTCATCCACCTTCACCACGGCCGTGGTCACCTGTACATAAACCACAAGGCTAACGAACAGTAGTTTAGTCAGCCTGGAGGGGTAATGTTACGGCTGGTCAGAACAGTAGTTTAGTCAGCCTGGAGGGGTAATGTTACGGCTGGTCAGAACAGTAGTTTAGTCAGCCTGGAGGGGTAATGTTACGGCTGGTCAGAACAGTAGTTTAGTCAGCCTGGAGGGGTAATGTTACGGCTGGTCAGAACAGTAGTTTATTCAGCCTGGAGGGGTAATGTTACGGCTGGTCAGAACAGTAGTTTATTCAGCCTGGAGGGGTAATGTTACGGCTGGTCAGAACAGTAGTTTAGTCAGCCTGGAGGGGTAATGTTACGGCTGGTCAGAACAGTAGTTTATTCAGCCTGGAGGGGTAATGTTATGCTGGTCAGAACAGTAGTTTATTCAGCCTGGAGGGATAATGTTACGGCTGGTCAGAACAGTAGTTTAGTCAGCCTGGAGGGGTAATGTTACGGCTGGTCAGAACAGTAGTTTATTCAGCCTGGAGGGGTAACGTTACGGCTGGTCAGAACAGTAGTTTATTCAGCCTGGAGGGGTAATGTTACGGCTGGTCAGAACAGTAGTTTATTCAGCCTGGAGGGGTAATGTTATGGCTGGTCAGAACAGTAGTTTAGTCAGCCTGGAGGGGTAATGTTACGGCTGGTCAGAACAGTAGTTTATTCAGCCTGGAGGGGTAATGTTACGGCTGGTCAGAACAGTAGTTTATTCAGCCTGGAGGGATAATGTTACGGCTGGTCAGAACAGTAGTTTATTCAGCCTGGAGGGGTAATGTTACGGCTGGTCAGAACAGTAGTTTATTCAGCCTGGAGGGATAATGTTACGGCTGGTCAGAACAGTAGTTTATTCAGCCTGGAGGGATAATGTTACGGCTGGTCAGAACAGTAGTTTATTCAGCCTGGAGGGGTAATGTTACGGCTGGTCAGAACAGTAGTTTATTCAGCCTGGAGGGGTAATGTTACGGCTGGTCAGAACAGTAGTTTATTCAGCCTGGAGGGGTAATGTTATGGCTGGTCAGAACAGTAGTTTAGTCAGCCTGGAGGGGTAATGTTACGGCTGGTCAGAACAGTAGTTTATTCAGCCTGGAGGGGTAATGTTATGGCTGGTCAGAACAGTAGTTTAGTCAGCCTGGAGGGGTAATGTTACGGCTGGTCAGAACAGTAGTTTAGTCAGCCTGGAGGGGTAATGTTACGGCTGGTCAGAACAGTAGTTTATTCAGCCTGGAGGGGTAATGTTACGGCTGGTCAGAACAGTAGTTTAGTCAGCCTGGAGGGGTAATGTTACGGCTGGTCAGAACAGTAGTTTAGTCAGCCTGGAGGGGTAATGTTATGGCTGGTCAGAACAGTAGTTTAGTCAGCCTGGAGGGGTAATGTTACGGCTGGTCAGAACAGTAGTTTAGTCAGCCTGGAGGGGTAATGTTAACTATGATGACTTCAGGTTGGTTCAGGGAACCAGGAGTTACCCGGCCTGAGATCTGAAACTAGCATTAGCTTCCCAAGCTAATGTCTTCTAGGGCCTAGGCTTCAGTACTACAGGCCAACAAAGTCTCAGTGGTTATCTAATAGACACAGGTTTGAACCCCGTGTGGTCACTCGCGCAACCACTCACCTTGTCAGTCGATGTGAGGAAGAGGATGGTGAAGAGGGCGACCTCGAACTCTGGGCTGACCCCGATGAAGGAGCTTCCCACAGGCTTGACCAGGCCCTTCCAGCTGAACTGCAGGTTCAGAACGTGGTCGTCCTCATCTGGCTGCACAGAGAGGTCAAACGACAGATTTTTACCTTGTCGGCTCGGGGATTAGATCCAGCAACCTTCCGGGTTTCAGGACCAACTCTCTAACCACTAGGCTACCCTGCCGCCCCTATAATAAAGGTGTTATTCATGTGTAAGATGGTATTTCAGGACGTGGACTTCCTCATCTGACTGACACACAGGGTTATTAAAGGTCACAGATGTGTTATAATGACTATAATAAACATGTGATAAACGTGTGGTGTACATAACATACGGTTATATATATATATATATATATATAATGTATGATCTGGAAGTTTACAGTGGTGCCCACAGTTTGGGTGTCTTGAAATTAGTCAGTAAAATGTAAAATACTAAAAAACACAAATGTTTAACTAATTATCAGAGCAAGACAACAACTATATAATAATAACAACAATCATAAACAACAACAACTATATAATAATAACAATCATAAACAACTATATAATAATAACAACAATCATAAACAACTATATAATAACAACAATCAAACAACAACTATATAATAATAACAACTATATAATAATAACAACAATCATAAACAACTATATAATAATAACAACTATATAATAATAACAACAATCATAAACAACTATATAATAACAACAATCAAACAACAACTATATAATAATAACAACTATATAATAACAACAATCAAACAACAACTATATAATAATAACAACTATATAATAACAACAATCAAACAACAACTATATAATAATAACAACTATATAATAACAACAATCAAACAACAACTATATAATAATAACAACTATATAATAACAACAATCATAAACAACAACTGTAGGCTACATTTCTGAAAACAAGTATGTTGTGTATAGACCTGTGAAATGTAACTCTGCTGATAACATAGGGAGATTGTTCTAGAATGTCTTACAGTGTTTCTGTTGCCCTGGGCCTTGTAACCCTTGTAGTCCACATTGCCATGCTTCTCCTGCAGATAGAACTGAACCCAGTTGTGGAACCCCGCGTCTCTCTCTCTCTCCCTCTGCGTCTCTCTCTCCCTCCCTCTGCGTCTCTCTCTCCCTCTGCGTCTCTCTCTCCCTCTGCGTCTCTCTCTCCCTCTGCGTCTCTCTCTCCCTCTGCGTCTCTCTCTCTCTCTCTCCCTCTGCGTGTCTCTCTCTCTCTCCCTCCCTCTGCGTTTGTCTCTCTCTCTCTCTCTCTCTCTCTGCGTGTCTCTCTCTCGTGTCTCTCTCTGCGTGTCTCTCTCTGCGTGTCTCTCTCTCTCTCTGCGTGTCTCTCTCTCTCTGCGTGTCTCTCTCTCTGCTGTCTCTCTCTCTCTCTCTCTCTCTGCGTCTCTCTCTCTCTCTCGTCTCTCTCTCTCTCTCTCTCTCTCGCGTCTCTCTCTCTCTGCGTCTCTCTCTCTCTCTGCGTCTCTCTCTCTCTCTCTGCGTCTCTCTCTCCGTCTCTCTCTCTGCGTCTCTCTCTCTGCGTCTCTCTCGCGTCTCTCTCTCTCTCTCTGCGTGTCTCTCTCTCTGCGTGTCTCTCTCTCTGCGTGTCTCTCTCTCTGCGTCTCTCTCTCTGCGTCTCTCTCGTCTCTCTCTCTGCGTCTCTCTCTCGTCTCTCTCTCTCGTCTCTCTCTCTCGTCTCTCTCTCTCTCTCTCTGCGTGTCTCTCTCTCTCTGCGTGTCTCTCTCTCTCTCTCTCTGCGTGTCTCTCTCTCTCTCTGCGTCTCTCTGCGTGTCTCTCTCTCTCTCTCGTCGTCTCTCTCGTCTCTCTCTCTCTGCGTCTCTCTCTGCGTCTCTCTCTCGTCTCTCTGCGTCTCTCTCTCTGCGTCTCTCTCTCTCTCTCTCTGTCTCTCTCTCGTCTCTCTCTCTCTCTCTCTGCGTCTCTCTCTCTGCGTGTCTCTCTCTCTCTCTCTCCGTGTCTCTCTCTCTGCGTGTCTCTCTCGCGTCTCTCTCTCTCTCTCTGTCGTCTCTCTCTCTGCGCGTCTCTCTCTCTCTCTCTGCGCGTCTCTCTCTCTCCCTCTGCGCGTCTCTCTCTCTCTCTCTCTCTCCCTCTCGCGTCTCTCTCTCTCTCTCTCCTCTGCGCGTCTCTCTCTCTCTCTCCCTCTGCGTCTCTCTCTCTCTCTCTCCTCTGCGTCTCTCTCTCTCTCTCCCTCTGCGTCTCTCTCTCTCTGCGTCTCTCTCTCTCTGCGTCTCTCTCTCTCTGCGTCTCTCTCTCTCTCCGTCTCTCTCTCTCTCTCTCTGCGTCTCTCTCTCTCTCTCTCTGCGTCTCTCTCTCTCTCGCGTCTCTCTCTCTCTGCGTCTCTCTCTCTCTGCGTCTCTCTCTCTCTCTCTCTCTCTCTCTGCGTCTCTCTCTCTCTCCCTCTGCGTGCGTCTCTCTCTCTCTCTCTCCCTCTGCGTGCGTCTCTCTCTCTCTCTCCCTCTGCGTGCGTCTCTCTCTCTCTCTCCCTCTGCGTGCGTCTCTCTCTCTCTCTCTCCCTCTGCGTGCGTCTCTCTCTCTCTCTCTCCCTCTGCGTGCGTCTCTCTCTCTCTCCCTCTGCGCGCGTCTCTCTGCGCGCGTCTCTCTCTCTCTCTGCGCGCGTCTCTCTCTCTCTGCGCGTCGTCTCTCTCTCTGCGCGCGTCTCTCTCTCTCTGCGCGCGTCTCTCTCTCTCTGCGCGCGTCTCTCTCTCTCTCTGCGCGCGTCTCTCTCTCTCTGCGCGCGTCTCTCTCTCTCTGCGCGCGTCTCTCTCTCTCTGCGCGCGTCTCTCTCTCTCTGCGCGCGTCTCTCTCTCTCTGCGCGCGTCTCTCTCTCTCTGCGCGCGTCTCTCTCTCTCTGCGCGCGTCTCTCTCTCTCTGCGCGCGTCTCTCTCACTCTGCGCGCGTCTCTCTCTCTCTGCGCGCGTCTCTCTCTCTCTGCGCGCGTCTCTCTCACATACATACAGGTACAACTAAAACAAGCTCAAACTCCTCACGTGTATGCTGGCATAATACATGTGAAATCCCCTCCACCACTCACCCTCCACTCCGGTCTCGGTGATAGAGCCTGAACCACATGTCATAGAGCTGTCTCTTGAACTGCTGCTGGTCTGACGGGGACCGACCCTTACTCACCAGGTACTTGTGGGCACACTGCACACACACACACACACACACACACACACACACACACACACACACACACACACACACACACACACACACACACACACACACACACACACACACACACACACACACACACACCAGGATTAGACCGACACATCAGTACACGTTGCTTTGTGTGTTGTGGAGTCCACACCTGAGACAAAGTAACAAGACAAAACATATGTCCACAATGACAGAACACCATCTGACTAAGTCATGTATGTTAAGGGCCTGTCTCCAGGAGTCCTGGCCAGAACAGACAGGTTAAGGTCCTGTCTCCAGAACAGACAGGTTAAGGTCCTGTCTCCAGAACAGACAGGTTAAGGTCCTGTCTCCAGAACAGACAGGTTAAGGTCCTGTCTCCAGAACAGACAGGTTAAGGTCCTGTCTCCAGAACAGACAGGTTAAGGTCCTGTCTCCAGAACAGACAGGTTAAGGTCCTGTCTCCAGAACAGACAGGTTAAGGTCCTGTCTCCAGAACAGACAGGTTAAGGTCCTGTCTCCAGGAGTCTCCAGAACATAGCCATGTGCTCAACCAAGCAATAAGGAGTAGACTATAACCCCCACTTTTACCTGTGGGCACAGTGAGAGACAGATCTCACACACACACTACCTTCATGACCTCGGTCTCCAGAATGGCATTGAGGAAGAGATCGTTCTCCATCAGTTCCTCAGAGGTGACGGTCTCCGACACGCCTGTAGACATCTCATAGTTGTCCAGGAGACGCATGAACACTGCACACAAGGAACATATATCCCTCTGAAGAATGCTTTGTGAAATACTGGCTATGCCTTCAATAACAGGAAGAGAGGAAAGGAGGTAGAGAGGATATGCCTTCAATAACAGGAAGAGAGGAGAGGAGGAAGAGGATATGCCTTCAACAACAGGAAGAGAAGAGAGGAGGTAGAGAGGATATGCCTTCAACAACAGGAAGAGAAGAGAGCAGGTAGAGAGGACATGCCTTCAATAACAGGAAGAGAGGAGAGGAGGTAGAGAGGATATGCCTTCAATAACAGGAAGAGAGGAGAGGAGGTAGAGAGGATATGCCTTCAATAACAGGAAGAGAGGAGAGGAGGAAGAGAGGACATGCCTTCAATAACAGGAAGAGAGGTAGAGAGGATATGCCTTCAACAACAGGAAGAGAGGAGGTAGAGAGAATATGCCTTCAACAACAGGAAGAGAGGAGAGGATATGCCTTCAACAACAGGAAGAGAGGAGAGGAGGTAGAGAGGATATGCCTTCAATAACAGGAAGAGAGGAGAGGAGGTAGAGAGGATATGCCTTCAATAACAGGAAGAGAGGAGAGGAGGAAGGGAGGATATGCCTTCAACAACAGGAAGAGAGGAGGTAGAGAGGATATGCCTTCAATAACAGGAAGAGAGGAGGTAGAGAGGATATGCCTTCAATAACAGGAAGAGAGGAGAGGAGGTAGAGAGGATATGCCTTCAATAACAGGAAGAGAGGAGAGGAGGTAGAGAGGGGGAAGGGAGGAGTGGAGGAAGGGAGAATGGAGGTAGAAAGGACTTACAGGCGTAGGTCTTGATGTTTTTCAGTTTTCCCTCGTTGACATAGGCGAACAGAGGAGCCCTAGCCATGTCTCTGGCAGTGTTACTACCCTGGGCCACGTAACCTGCCTTTCCCTGGATAGACAAACATACTGTATGGATAAGACAGTCACATCTCTAACAACACAATGAAAACTACTATGTGGGCCTGAGCTCAACCCTGAATAAGCTAAGTTTCTTCCTGTCTTTATTTGGATCGCTAGCTCCCAGTCACTTGACCTGGCTCTCTAGGGGGGGATTCAGACCAGAGTTATACCTAGATGCAACTTCATTAACCTCTCTACGGGGGATTCAGACCAGAGTTATACCTAGATGCAACTTCATTAACCTCTCTACGGGGATTCAGACCAGAGTTATACCTAGATGCAACTTCATTAACCTCTCTACGGGGGATTCAGACCAGAGTTATACCTAGATGCAACTTCATTAACCTCTCTACGGGGATTCAGACCAGAGTTATACCTAGATGCAACTTCATTAACCTCTCTACAGGGGATTCAGACCAGAGTTATACCTAGATGCAACTTCATTAACCTCTCTATGGGGGGATTCGGACCAGAGTTACACCTAGGTGCAACTTCATTAACCTCTCTACGGGGATTCAGACCAGAGTTATACCTAGATGCAACTTCATTAACCTCTCTACAGGGGATTCAGACCAGAGTTATACCTAGATGCAACTTCATTAAACTCTCTACGGGGGGATTCAGACCAGAGTTACACCTAGATGCAACTTCATTAACCTCTCTACGGGGATTCAGACCAGAATTATACCTAGATGCAACTTCATTAACCTCTCTACAGGGGATTCAGACCAGAGCTGTACCTAGATGCAACTTCATTAACCTCTCTACGGGGATTCAGACCAGAGTTACACCTAGATGCAACTTCATTAACCTCTCTATGCAATATTCTCTCTATGGGTATTCTGACCTTGAACTGAAGCATGGGGAAACGCATGTGCCAGCCAGGTATTCGTTTGGAATTAATGAATTACAGATCTCTTGCATGTAGTCATCACAAACCTGATGTTTTTAAAGAGAGTGTGTACCATTTTCAAACGTAACGCATCTCAAAAAGGAAAAAAAATTCACAAATGAATTTTAGCTTTTATAATAAAACATGTGTATTTACAGTATTACAAAAGATTGTCTGGACCTCTTTAAAGTCAGGCAGATGACATCATTACCCTCTTTCTGTTTACAAAGCCCCGCTCCACAAACGTCCAACTTCCCTAATGTCACCGGTAAGATTTAAAATGACAAGTTATCAAACCCCTTCACAGGGTTGGTTAACTCTGGAGACTCTTCTGGTTTCTAGAGATTCAGGTAGATCAGCCTTTCATTTCCTTCCACCTTTAAAAATGGAGGAATTAGTGCCTCTAGGGCGTTTCAGACGGTTGTCAGGGGACCCTCTAGGGCGTTGCAGACGGTTGTCAGGGGACCCTCTAGGGCGTTGCAGACGGTTGTCAGGGGACCCTCTAGGGCGTTGCAGACGGTTGTCAGGGGACCCTCTAGGGCGTTGCAGACGGTTGTCAGGGGACCTTTTTACTGAAGTATGCATCTTATTTTTATGATTGTGTTTCGTTTTTTGTTGTGTAGTTTAATATGTTTAGTGTATTTTGATGTGTATTGTGGTGCTATACAGGGTTCATCTGGAAAAGAGACCTCGGTCTCAGCATTGACTCCCTGTCTAAATAAATACACCTCGGTCTCGGCATTGACTCCCTGTCTATATAAAGGATCAATCCAAAGAGTTTCTAGGGCACAACATGTCCTTCAAAAGTAACTAGAATTCATATAGGCCCAATATAGGCTGCATCTCAACCAACGAAAAAAATATTTTCTGGTGCTCTTAAATTTCATGTTGTGCTCCTCAATTTCATCTCGTGCTCCTCAATTTCATCTCGTGCGCCTCAATTCAAATTAAAAAAGGTACACCGTATTTAAATGGATGGTTTTAGACCGAAGTACTGAAAAACCCCCCAGTTAACAAAAACCAAGTGGGAGGGTTTTCAGTGGTTTCATTAAATGTGTGCATAAGGTAACCACTCCTATAGAGATGGTTGATCACCTGCACAAGTTAAGTCTGAATACCAAATACTGAGAAGAGCTTAAATCAAAACACGTAGGGGAAAAAAATGCCTAAGTCTGAATCGGGCCCCGAGGTGTTTCTCCTGCTGCTGGGTGGTGCCATTCTATCTCTACCAGAGTGCTTTGCAGATAGAGTCCATTAACAAGCCAAGTAGTAGTACGGTAACCCTGACATCCGTACCTGTAAGGAGATGGTGTAGTCAGTCCCAGGTTTGAGACGGTTTGTATCCCGACTCCACAGCTGGTTCAGAACCTCAGAGAGCTCGTGGTTCACACCTTGACTAATACACAGACAGGCAATAGACACATCGATATGAACTCAAATGTATATTTTCCCCATTGCAATGCAAGAAAAAGACCCTTGCTACAGATAAAATGCTACAAAATAAAATTGTTGGGGGGGGAACAAAAGCAGAGAGATACTGCTAGGGAGATCTATGTTCCATCTCCTTCCAGTAACCTACAGAGATCTATGTTCCATCTCCTTCCAGTAACCTACAGAGATCTATGTTCCATCTCCTTCCAGTAACCTACAGAGATCTATGTTCCATCTCTTTCCAGTAACCTACAGAGATCTATGTTCCATCTCTTTCCAGTAACCTACAGAGATCTATGTTCCATCTCTTTCCAGTAACCTACAGAGATCTATGTTCCATCTCTTTCCAGTAACCTACAGAGATCTATGTTCCATCTCTTTCCAGTAACCTACAGAGATCTATGTTCCATCTCTTTCCAGTAACCTTACAGAGATCTATGTTCCATCTCTTTCCAGTAACCTTACAGAGATTTATGTTCCATCTCTTTCCAGTAACCTTACAGAGATCTATGTTCCATCTCTTTCCAGTAACCTTACAGAGATCTATGTTCCATCTCTTTCCAGTAACCTTACAGAGATCTATGTTCCATCTCTTTCCAGTAACCTACAGAGATCTATGTTCCATCTCTTTCCAGTAACCTACAGAGATCTATGTTCCATCTCTTTCCAGTAACCTACAGAGATCTATGTTCCATCTCTTTCCAGTAACCTACAGATCTCTATGTTCCATCTCTTTCCAGTAACCTACAGATCTCTATGTTCCATCTCTTTCCAGTAACCTACAGATCTCTATGTTCCATCTCTTTCCAGTAACCTACAGATCTCTATGTTCCATCTCTTTCCAGTAACCTACAGATCTCTATGTTCCATCTCTTTCCAGTAACCTACAGAGATCTATGTTCCATCTCTTTCCAGTAACCTACAGAGATCTATGTTGATACTTAGCTGAAGTCTCTGCATTGCTATAATGGTAACCTAACATAGCAGGCGTCAAAGGAAAAGGGCTGAAACTCGAGGAGGAGTTGAGAGATGGAGTGTTGTCTTGTTAAATGTCCAAAACTGGAAAATCCGGTTGTTGGGGACTAGACAGAAGCTACTATAACAGAGATAATACCGCGGAGGTTTGATAAACCAATAACAGGAAATAAACATATCCACGGGCTAACAGCCACAGCCCCATCCAGTTACCTCTGTGGCCTTGACTTCCCTTAAAATAACAACATATGGGACATTTAAAAGTCACCATTCAGTCACCATTCATTCTCATAGAAAAGACCAGTGCCCAATAGTTTTTGATTCTGGTGTTATTTTGGCCACCCCTAACCCCTCACCAGAGGACAGTCCCATAACCTCAGTGTCTAAAACAACCCAGATAGTGACAGGAAACTCCCCATCTACCAAATTATAACTACAGAATATCATTAAAATGTTGTACTATTGAAACATAGAGTTCCATTGATGCATCATGAGTTCCTCAGTAGAACAGTACAACAGCCAACGGGGCCAGACAGCGAACAGCCAACGGGGCCAGACAGCAAACAGCCAACGGGGCCAGACAGCAAACAGCCAACGGGGCCAGACAGCAAACAGCCAACGGGGCCAGAGCAAACAGCCAACGGGGCCAGACAGCAAACAGCCAACGGGGCCAGACAGCAAACAGCCAACGGGGCCAGACAGCAAACAGCCAACGGGGCCAGACAGCAAACGGCCAACGGGGCCAGACAGCAAACAGCCAACGGGGCCAGACAGCAAACAGCCAACGGGGCTAGACAGCAGGCCTGGGCTGATCTACTTCCTGTTTTGGTTTCAGAGTGTAGTTTGGTGAGCTAGTGAACATCATCCCCACATCCTGCTGCTGTTTCATTTTGGAACATCAAAAAGGACTTTTCAGCCACCGACAGCATTTAGCTGACCCAGTAATTAGCTGACCCAGCATTTAGCTGACCCAGTAATTAGCACGGAACAGTTGTTAGGCAGAAAAACTATCGTTTAAATGCATGTTGATTGCTCAACTTTATCACTTTTTTTTTGTGATGTTATATTTTTTCGTTTTGATCTTTAAATCAAAACATAGCTCGCTATGACTAATATGAATGATATAGTTGTAGATTAATTCAAATCAAACGTGCTTATTAATAGTCAGAATGTTGACCTTGCGTCTCCATATGTGAACTTCATGTAAATACAACTGGTTTTATATCTGGAACTGTCTTTGTTTGTATCTAATCAAAACTCTGTTGACATAATCAAGACCTTTTGTTGATTATTCAGGAGGATGCGTCGACAGAAACCAAGACGGATCCGGATTAAAAACCACGTCAGTAGCGGCGGTTGACATGACGTTTCCATATGGAGACGTAAGGTCAATATTCAGCATATTGTTCCTGCACTGAATGTCCGTCAACAGTTTAAATTCAACAGGAGGAAATGAAATGTTACGGCGTTAGTTTCACTAACGGGTCCCTTCAAAACAAAAAAAGTGTCATTTCAAAAGAAACATTTCCAAAGATTCAGGCTTCTATTTAAAGAGTCAATAACAGTACCAACACAGTCATATCTGAAACTGTTGTTATTTTATTTAACTAGGCAAGTCAGTTAAGAACTAATTATTATTTATAATGACGGCCTAGGAACAGTGACTGCCTTGTTCAGGGGCAGAACGACAGTTTTGTACCATGTTAGTTTGGGGAATCGATCTGGCAACTTTTCGGTTACTAGTCCACCGCTCTAACCACTAGGCTACCTGCCGTTATTAATCAGGAATCCATTTTACAACTAAAATAACAACCTTTGCACTTAAATGTGCTGTAAGGTCTACACCTGCTGTATTCGGCGCATATGACAAATACAATTTGATTTACATTAGTCTACAACTATATAACTAATATTAGTCATAGCAGGCTATGTTTGATTTAAAGATCAAACGCAAAAATATAACATCACAAAAAAAGATACAATTGAGCAATCAACATGCACTAAAACTATATATTTTTTTGTTGCCAAAAGTTAATCTATCATGATTTGCGATGGATCACTGTAATTCTACAACATGTATGCGAGAATTTAGCCTAGAATGTAACTCACCTCCGTGCCATAGTTAGTTCTTCAGTGAGTAAAGTAACTTCCGACCTCGCATCCCTTCTTCAGCAATAAACAGTTTGCATGAAAACGGTTATCTGAGCTGTCTGCCAAAAAGCCCCGGTGGGGTTTGTCCAATAACATGACAGGAAGATCAACCGCGTCTGGGCTGGCGTGGGGGCGGGGCGTGGGGGGGGGGTTGTCTGGGCGGGGCGTCTGGGCGGGGCTTGCACATTTTACACCATTCCATTGGTCCTGAAGTCTCCATCTTCCCTGTGCGCCAGGCATTGGGTGAATTTGATTATGCTGATCCGCGGGGAAAGAAACGGTGAGGGAGGAGCACTTGCTCGGTCATGCTATCAACAAGGCATGGTGCATTTTTCAGCAACAAATATAACTTCTCTTTTACATAAAATACATATATTTTTTATTTCAAACTAGTTTTTCTTTGGAAAGCAGATAAATCATTTTTTATCAAAAGTAATGACTTTAGCGTGACAACAGAATCCTACTCATTAGTCCACGTGCTTAATTACGACACTTTTGTGTTGAACCGACTTTTGTTTCGAGCCGACTTCACCGTGGGCTTTGAATGGGACACCTGGCTCAACCTGGTTCCAAAACGAATGAAATCAATGTTCACCTGGTGATAAACCCGCCTCCACGGGCGCCCGAGCCAGGTGAATCTAATCCGCTCCCTGCAGAACGGATAGGCCTGATCACGTGACACCGTTCGGCTAGAGGAGAAACGGCTGTTTTATTTATTTATTTTATTTCACCTTTATTTGTGAGAGGAGATGCTCTCCGCTTTAACAGTAGGTACAAATCAATTCAATTCAAGAGCTTTATTAGCATTGGAAACATATGTTAACATTGCCAAAGCAAGTGAAATAGATAAACAAAAGTGAAAATAAACAATAAAAAAGGAACAGTAAAACATTACACTCACAAAAGACCCAAAGGAATAGAGACATTTCAAATGTCATATTATGTCTATATACAGTGTTGTAACGATGTACAAATAGTTGAAGTACAAAAGGGAAAATAAATCAACATAAATATGGGTTGTATTTACAATGGTGTTTGTTATTCACTGGTTGCACTTTTCTTGAGGCAACAGGTCACACATCTTGCTGCTGTGATGGCACACTGTGGTATTTCACCCAATAGATAAGGAAGTTTATCAAAATTGGGTTTGTTTTCAAATTCTTTGTGTGTCTGTGTAATCTGAGGGAAATATGTGCCTCTAATATGGTGATACATTCGGCAGGAGGTTAGGAAGTGCAGCTCAGTAAGATTTCCTTAATTTTGAGTTAGTCGCGGTGGTCAGTTATTCTGCCACTGTGTACTCTCTGTTTAAGGCCAAATAGCATTCTAGTTTGCTCTGTTTTTTTGGTTAATTCTTTCCAATGTGTCAAGTAATTATCTTTTTGTTTTCTCATGATTTGGTTGGGTCTAATTGTGTTGCTGTCCTGGGGCTCTGTGGGATCTGTTTGTGTTTGTGAACAGAGCCCCAGGACCAGCTTGCTTAGGGGACTCTTCTCCAGGTTCATCTCTCTGTTGGTGATGGCTTTGTTATGGAAGGTTTGGGAATCGTTTCCTTTTAGGTGGTTGTAGAATTTAACGTCTCTTTTCTGGATTTTGACAATTAGCGGGTATCGGCCTAATTCTGCTCTGCATGCATTATTTGGTGTTTTACATTATACATAGAGTCTCAATTTGGTGTTTGCCCCATTTTGTGAATTCTTGCTTGGTGAGCGGACCCCAGACCTCACAACCATGAAGGGCAATGGGTTCTATAACTGATTCAAGTATTTTTAGCCAGATGCTAATTGGTATGCTGAATTTTATGTTCCTTTTGATGGCATAGAAGGCCCTTCTTGCCTCGTCTCTCAGATCGTTCACAGCTTTGTGGACGTTACCTGTGGCGCTGATGTTTAGGCCGAGGTATGTATAGTTTGTGTGCTCTGGGGCAGGTATTCCCCCACAGGTGTACGCACAATGCCGTCGGTGGTACGCACAATAAAAATATGATTCACATTTATTTTTTAAAACAACATATTTTTTTGTATTTTTTTTATTAAAACAGTTTTTCTTCTTCATATTTATAGCCCTCTGATTAACCAGTGTCTGCAGCCTGTTAGCACAGTGGTGATGCATTCTGGGCGTTTTAAGGAGATGAGGAGCAGCTATTCTTGGTGCTGTGTGTGTGCCCGTAAAGCATGCTGCTATCCTGGGTGTGTGTGTGTGTGTCCGTAAAGCATGCTGCTATCCGGGTGTGTGTGTGTGTGTGTGTGTGTGTGTGTGTGTGTGTGTGTGTGGTGTGTGTGTGTGTGTGTGTGTGTGTGTGTGTGTGTGTGTGTGTGTGTGTGTGTGTGTGTCCGTAAAGCATGCTGCTATTGTAGGAGAAAATTCATGACTATGGGTGATTTTCCAGTATCTAGACTGTTCTCCCAGAAGTACTAAGCAGAATCAACATAAGGTGAATTCATAGACATGTGTAAGCAGAATAAAGGCTGAGCTCAGGTGAATGAACAGAGCTGGGTCAACATGGAGTTAATCACTAGACATGTAAAAACAAGAACATAAGCAGAAAATGTATGTCTGTGCTGTTATTGGCCTACATGCCCTAGCTTTAGGGCATGTAGTTGTATTGTATACAGTTGAAGTCTTAAGTTTACATCCATTTAGTTTGGAGTCATTAAAACTCGTTTTTCAACCACTCCACAAATGTCTTGTTAACAAACTATAGTTTTGGCAAGTCGGTTAGGACATCTACTTTGTGCATGACACAAGTAATTTTCCAACAATTGTTTACAGACAGATTATTTCACTTATAATTCACTGTATCACAATTCCAGTGGGTCAGAAGTTTGCATACACTAAGTTGACTGTGCCTTTAAACAACTTGGAAAATTCCAGAAAATGATGTCATGGCATTAGAAGCTTCTGATAGGCTAATTGACATCATTTGAGTCAATTGGAAGTGTACCTGTGGATGTATTTCAAGGCCTACTTTCAAACTCAATGCCTCTTTGCTTGACATCATGGGAAAATCAAAAAGAAATCAGCCAAGACCTCAGAAAAAAAATTGTAGACCTCCACATGTCTGGTTCATCCTTGTGAACAATTTCCAAACGCCTGAAGATACCATGTTCATCTGTACAAACAATAGTACGCAAGTATAAACACCATGGGACGACGCAGCCGTCATACCGCTCAGGAAGGAGACGCGTTCGTACTTTGGTGCGAAAAGTGAAAATCAATCCCAGAACAACAGCAAAGGACCTTTTGAAGATGCTGGAGGAAACGGGTACAAAAGTATCTATATCCACAGTAAAACGAGTCCTATATCGACATAACCTGAAAGGCTGCTCAGCAAGGAAGAAGCCACTGCTCCAAAACCGCCATATAAAAAGCCAGACTACGGTTTGCAACTGCACATGGGGACAAAGAGTGTACTTTTTGGAGAAATGTCCTCTGGTCTGATGAAACAAAAATAGAACTGTTTGGCCATAATGACCATCGTTATGTTTGGAGGAAAAATGGGGAGGCTTGCAAGCTGAAGAACACCATCCCAACCATGAAGCAGAGGGGGGAGAGAGAGGGAGGGAGGGACGGAGAGGGAGAGAGAGAGAGAGACCAATGCTCCAGGCAGGGGAGGCAGTATGGCCAGACACAAACTGTATCAAGCTTCATTGGGAATATATACAGACCGCTAGTCAATTCCTGTTTCCCAAAACCCTTATTGCAACATGAGTTGAATAAGACGTTATCATATGTTTTCTTTAACGGGACACGTGACACGTCCACCGTTATGTTTGCTGATGAAGCAAAGTGTGAAATAAACATATTGACACTGTTTGACATTGTTGAGCTACTGACAACAGTAAGGAATTTACATTATCCAGATCCTAAGACCTGATATCTGACCTAAATACACCTCCATACTGTATATACCAGGTGAAGGGAGTAGGTTTGGGTGGTATACTGTATATACCAGGTGAAGGGAGCAGGTTTGGGTGGTATACTGTATATACCAGGTGAAGGGAGCAGGTTTGGGTGGTATACTGTATATACCAGGTGAAGGGAGCAGGTTTGGGTGGTATACTGTATATACCAGGTGAAGGGAGCAGGTTTGGGTGGTATACTGTATATACCAGGTGAAGGGAGCAGGTTTGGGTGGTATACTGTATATACCAGGTGAAGGGAGCAGGTTTGGGTGGTATACTGTATATACCAGGTGAAGGGAGCAGGTTTGGGTGGTATACTGTATATACCAGGTGAAGGGAGTAGGTTTGGGTGGCATACTGTATATACCAGGTGAAGGGAGCAGGTTTGGGTGGCATACTGTATATACCAGGTGAAGGGAGTAGGTTTGGGTGGTATACTGTATATACCAGGTGAAGGGAGTAGGTTTGGGTGGTATACTGTATATACCAGGTGAAGGGAGTAGGTTTGGGTGGTATACTGTATATACCAGGTGAAGGGAGTAGGTTTGGGTGGTATACTGTATATACCAGGTGAAGGGAGTAGGTTTGGGTGGTATACTGTATATACCAGGTGAAGGGAGTAGGTTTGGGTGGTATACTGTATATACCAGGTGAAGGGAGTAGGTTTGGGTGGTATACTGTATATACCAGGTGAAGGGAGTAGGTTTGGGTGGTATACTGTATATACCAGGTGAAGGGAGTAGGTTTGGGTGTTATACTGTATATACCAGATGAAGGGAGTATTTCCTTGCGTTTTTTTCTCCTCCCCCCTCTTCTCTGAGCAGAGCAGGCCCGTTGCCCTAGCGACTCGACACACAGTGTGTACACATGCTGTTACAGAGCCAGTTACAGTTTTTCCTTCAGACAAGCATGCATCAAAAACTTTGTTCATTTGCACAATGTCTCTCCTTCACATTCGCTTGTAAATGTCTAAACTCACCAAAAATGACATTCGGTTGCTCCTACCTAACTTTATGATCTGGACTGCCTGTCTTTGCAATTCATTTGTTTTCCTTTGCGCTCGTTTCCATATTTAGCCTGCAGCCTCCATGGAAATTTGCATTACTTGTGCAAATTTTGTTAGCATGGAGAGAGAGGTGGAGAGAAAGACAGGATACAGAGAGGTAGACACAGTGTGGGAGGTGTAGAGAGACAGTGTGGGAGGTGTAGAGAGACACAGTGAGGGAGGTGTAGAGAGACACAGTGAGGGAGGTGTAGAGAGACACAGTGAGGGAGGTGTAGAGAGACACAGTGAGGGAGGAGTAGAGAGACACAGTGAGGGAGGTGTAGAGACACAGTGAGGGAGGTGTAGAGACACAGTGAGGGAGGTGTAGAGACACAGTGAGGGAGGTGTGAAGACACAGTGTGGGAGGTAAAGAGACACAGTGAGGGAGGTGTGGAGAGACAGTGAGGGAGGTGTGGAGAGACAGTGAGGGAGGTGTCGAGACACAGTGAGGGAGGTGTGAGAGAGACAGTGAGGGAGGTGTGAGAGACACAGTGTGGGAGGTGTAGAGACAGTGAGGGAGGTGTAAGAGACACAGTGAGGGAGGTGTGAGAGACACAGTGAGGGAGGTGTGAGAGACACAGTGAGGGAGGTGTAGAGACACAGTGTGGGAGGTGTAGAGACACAGTGAGGGAGGTGTAGAGACACAGTGAGGGAGGTGTAGAGACACAGTAATGGAGGTGTAGAGACACAGTGAGGGAGGTGTAGAGACACAGTGAGGGAGATGTAGAGAGACACAGTGAGGGAGGTGTAGAGAGAAACAGTGAGGGAGGTGTAGATAACTGGGTTGTTTGTTTAGTTTTCCAATTTTCCCAGAAGTGGTTAGATTCTGTGGATTCTTCAATTACATTGAGCTGATTTCTGACGTTCTGTTCCATCTTTTTCCGTAGTGTATTTCTGTATTGTTTTAGTGATTCACCATAGTGAAGACGTAGGTTTTCTGGGTCTCTATGTTTTTGGTTGGACAGGTTTCTCAATTTCTTTCTTAGGTTTTTTTGCATTCTTCATCAAACCATTTGTCATTGTTGTTAATTTTCTTAGGTTGTCCGCTTGACATTTTTTTATTTGATAAGGAAGCTGAGAGGTAAAATATACCGTTTAGGTTTTCTACAGCCAAGTTTACACCTTCACTATTACAGTGAAATGTTTTGTCCAGGAAGTTATCTAGAAGGGATTGAATTTGTTGTTGCCTAATTGTTTTTTGGTTTCCACACTACTTTCCTTCCAGCTATAGCATTTCTTAATATTATTCAGCTCCTTTGGCTTTGGTGCCTCATGATTGAGTATTGCTCTCTTCAAGTAGACTGTGATTTTGCTGTGATCTGATAGGGTTGTCTTTGGACTGACTGTGAACGCTCTGAGAGACTCTGGGTTGAGGTCAGTGATAAGGTAGTCTACAGTACTACTGCCAAGAGATGAGATATAGGTGTACCTACCATAGGACTCCCCTCGAAGCCTACCATTGACTGTGTACATACCCAGCATGCGACAGAGCTTCAGGAGTGATTGTTGGTTATGTTGTCGTAGTACCAATGTAACAGTTTTGTTTCCGTCCCTCTGGGCTCGAACCAGGGACCCTCTGCACACATCAACAACTGACACCCCACGAAGCATCGTTATCCATCACGCCACAAAAGCTGCAGCCCTTGCAGAGCAAGGGGAACAACTACTTCAAGGTCTCAGAGCGAGTTACGTCACCGATTGAAACGCTATTAGCGCGCACCCCGCTAACTAGCTAGCTGTTTCACACCGGTTACACCTAGGGGGGCTTATGGGGGAGAGAATGCGGTCACCTCCAGGTAGTTGTTTGTCCCCCTGTGTGCTGAGGGTGTCAGGTTCTTGTCCAGTTCTGGTGTTTAGGTCGCCACAGACTAGTACATGTCCCTGGGCCTGGAAATTATCGACCTCCCCCTCTAGAATGGAGAAGCTGTCTTCATTAAAGTATGGGGATTCTAGTGGGAGGATATAGGTAGGATGGAGAAGCTGTCTTCATTATAGTATGGGGATTCTAGTGGTGGGATATAGGTAGGATGGAGAAGCTGTCTTCATTATAGTATGGGGATTCTAGTGGGGGGATATAGGTAGGATGGAGAAGCTGTCTTCATTATAGTATGGGGATTCTAGTGGTGGGATATAGGTAGCACACAGGAGGACATTATTCTCTGTTGAGAACATTTCCTTTTGAATTTGTAGCCAGCTGTAAAATGTTCCTGTTTTGACTAATTTAATAGAGTGAGTTAGGTCTGGTCTATATTAGCATACCCCCTGAGTCCCTTCCCTGTTTCACACCTGGTAGTTTGGTGGATGGGACTACCAGCTCTCTAACCTAGAGGGCAACCAGTGGGTCCGTCTCCTCTATACCAGGTTTCTTGTAGGATGACAATGTCTGTATTTCTGATTTCTTTGATGAAGTCCAGGTTCCTGCTCTTTAGGCCAAAGGCAGATGACCTCAGACCATGTATATTCCAGGATGAGATAGTAAAGCTTTGTGTTCCATAATGTCTAGTGTTGTTTTGGTGTGGTTTAGGCCCTGGACCATCACAGTGAGCAGAGCATGTTGAGTATCTGACACATACCTCGTAGATACATACCTCGTAGATACATACCTGAGAGATGCATACCTCGTAGATGCATACCTGAGAGATACATACCTCATAGATACATACCTCATAGATACATACCTCGTAGATACATACCTGAGAGATACATACCTGAGAGATACATACCTCGTAGATACATACCTGAGAGATACATACCTCGTAGATACATACCTGAGAGATACATACCTCGTAGATACATACCTCGTAGATACATACCTGAGAGATACATACCTCGTAGATACATACCTGAGAGATACATACCTGAGAGATACATACCTGAGAGATACATACCTCGTAGATACATACCTGAGAGATACATACCTCGTAGATACATACCTGAGAGATACATACCTCGTAGATACCCGAGAGATACATACCTCGTAGATACCCGAGAGATACATACCTCGGAGATACCCGAGAGATACATACCTCGGAGATACCCGAGAGATACATACCTCGGAGATACCCGAGAGATACATACCTCGGAGATACCCGAGAGATACATACCTGGTAGATACATACCTGAGAGATACATACCTGAGAGATACATACCTGAGAGACACATACCTTGTAGATACCTGAGAAGGGCACTCAATTTAGCATACTTAATGGTCTGCTGATGGTTGATGAGCTCCTCATTGTATTCAAGGTGGTTAGGGGTAGGCTTAGGCCCCCAGAGCCTTCATACCTGGCCCAGTGGGGAATCAACAAGCAGTCTGTACTTCACAAAGCCTTGGAAGTTACCGTTTTCTTTTTCAATCACTTTGGTACAATTTTCACAAGTATGTGGTTCAGCACAAAATCAAAACAGAACATCAGAATGGCTCATGTTTCAAAACTCTAAAAGCACATTTTCAATTGACTGAGTCACAGCAAACAAATTCACAAAGTCACTTGTTCACTGCACCAAATCACTTTCAATTAGGATACATATTCTATCTAATTATCTGCTTTTCAAAATGCAATATTCACTTTGCTTTTGATATGATATTCTAGTCATTTTAACAATACAATTAACTATCACTTTAATCAAACTGGTCAAAACTGATAAATACTAAACCAAAATTATATAGTGCCTAGTTACTGTGTATAGTTTGATAATTGCTGAACACTGTAAAAGTCTTATTTTACTCCTCATGAATATATACATTTGGCATCTATTTCTGTTTATATTTTACATTTCAGTAATTTAGAAGATGCTCTTATCCAGAGCGACTTACAGAATCAGTTAGGGTTAAGTGCCTTGCTCAAGGAAACCAAATTATATGAGCAGTTTGAGCAGTTTTATTGGGGCAGCAGCTAGCCTAGTGGTTAGAGTGGAGGGTCGGCAGCTAGCCTAGTGGTTAGAGTGGAGGGTCAGCAGCTAGCCTAGTGGTTAGAGTGGAGGGTCGGCAGCTAGCCTAGTGGTTAGAGTGGAGGGTCGGCAGCTAGCCTAGTGGTTAGAGTGGAGGGTCGGCAGCTAGCCTAGTGGTTAGAGTGGGGGGTCGGCAGCTAGACTAGTGGTTAGAGTGGAGGGTCGGCAGCTAGCCTAGTGGTTAGAGTGGAGGGTCGGCAGCTAGACTAGTGGTTAGAGTGGAGGGTCGGCAGCTAGCCTAGTGGTTAGAGTGGAGGGTCGGCAGCTAGCCTAGTGGTTAGAGTGGGGGGTCGGCAGCTAGACTAGTGGTTAGAGTGGAGGGTCGGCAGCTAGACTAGTGGTTAGAGTGGAGGGTCGGCAGCTAGACTAGTGGTTAGAGTGGAGGGTCGGCAGCTAGACTAGTGGTCAGAGTGGAGGGTCGGCAGCTAGACTAGTGGTTAGAGTGGAGGGTCGGCAGCTAGACTAGTGGTTAGAGTGGAGGGGCGTCAGGTAGCTTAGTGGTTAGAGCGTTGGGCCAGTAACCGAAAAACTGCTAGATCAAATCCCTGAGCTGACAAGGTACAAAACTGTTGTTCTGCCCCTGAAGAAGGCAGTTAACCCATTGTTCCTAGGCAGTTATTGTAAATAAGAATTTGTTCTTAACTGACTTGCCTAGTTAAATAAAAAAATATGGATGTGTCTGTAAATGCTTCATCATTCTCCATCAGCCAGTGTGCTTCAATAGGACAAAGTGTGCTACCATTATGAATGGTAGTGTACAATATTGTTAGGATTGAACTGGCTATTTGTTTGCATAGCCTATATAATATAACGGAGAAGCTATGCTACAATATTAAGTATATAAACTATGGATAAGTCAACTGCTGAAGACAAAAACTACACCCGGCAACAGGAAGTGCGTCACGAGGTTGGGACCAGCCTGCACGCCGACAATAGGATGAGTAAGTTTATACTGGAACACGGCTGGCATGGAAGCGTGAGAGGCAGCCCAAGAAATATTTTTTGGGGGGGCACACGGGTAGTTTGGCAGGGCCAGAGTTGAGACTTAAGCCAACTCTCCGTGCTTACCGGAGGCAGCGTGGTACTGGTCAGGCCCCGTGCTATGGGGTGATGAGCACGGCGGCGAGGCCGAGTATCCACAGGCTGGTGTGCTCGGTGCCAGCGTCCTGCATTTGCCGGGGGGAAGTGGGCACCCAGCCAGCACGTGCGGTGCAAATCCTGCGCTCGAGATCGCCAGTGCGCCTCTACGGCCCAGTGTATCCTGTTCCCGCTCCCCGCACTAGCCCTGAGGTGCGTGTCTTCAGTCTGGCGCCTCCAAAGCCAGCACCACGCACTAACCTTCCAGTGCGTCAGCCCAGTCCACTACGTCCTGTTCCTGCTCCTCGCACTAGCCTTGAGGTGCGTGTCTCCAGTCTGGTACCTCCAGTACCAGCCCCACGCACCAGGCCTCCAGTGCGTCAGCCCAGTCTAGTACGTCCTGTTCCCGCTCCTCGCACTAGCCTTGGGGTGCGTGTCTCCAGTCTGGCGCTTCCTAAGCCAGCCCCACGCATCAGGCCTTCAGTGCGCAGTCCCCGTCCAGAGCTTCCGACGACAGTGCCTCGTCCAGAGCTTCCGGCGACAGTGCCCCGTCCAGAGCTTCCGGCGACAGTGCCCCGTCCAGAGCTTCCGGCGACAGTGCCCCGTCCAGAGCTTCCGGCGACAGTGCCCCGTCCAGAGCTTCCGGCGACAGTGCCCCGTCCAGAGCTTCCGGCGACAGTGCCCCGTAGAGAGACGACCCACAGTCCGGAGCCGAGAGAGACGGCCCACAGTCCGGAGCCGAGAGAGACGGCCCACAGTCCGGAGCCGAGAGAGACGGCCCACAGTCCGGAGCCGAGAGAGACGGCCCACAATTCCGGAGCCGAGAGAGACGGCCCACAATTCCGGAGCCGAGAGAGACGGCCCACAATTCCGGAGCCGAGAGAGAGGGCCCACAATTCCGGAGCCGAGAGAGAGGGCCCACAATTCCGGAGCCGAGAGAGAGGGCCCACAATTCCGGAGCCGAGAGAGAGGGCCCACAGTCCGGAGCCGAGAGAGTCGCCCTACAGTCCGGAATCGGCGCAGCGAGAGTCGCTCTACAGTCCGGAATCGGCGCAGCCAGAGTCGCCCTTCAGCCCGAGGTCTCCAGCAACGCACATCAGCCCGAGGTCTTCAGCGATGCGCCATAGCCCAGAGACTTCGGGAGGGGTAATATTTAATGGGTATTTAGCGGGGGTGGACAGGTTAGGTTGGGGAGTAAGGCCGGAGCCTGAGCCACCTCCATAGTAGGTGGGTTGGGGAGGGGGGGTGTAGCACAAGAACCATCGGTGACGGTGGCCACCCTCCCTTCCCTCCCTTCCCTCCCTTTAGTTTGGGATTCTTTTTGTTTTGGGGTTATTTTGGTGTTTTTTGCATCCAGGGTCTGCACCTTTTACGGGGGGGGGGTGGTACTGTCACGTTCTGACCAGTAAAGGGGTTATTTGTTTTTGTAGTTTGGTCAGGACGTGGCAGGGGGTGTTTGTTTTATGTGGTTTGGGGTTTGTTGGGCTATTTATTATGTAAGAGGGGTGTTTGTTTTATGTGTTCCGGGTTTTTTTGGTCTATGTTAGTGTATTTCTATGTTCAGTCTAGTCTATCTATTTCTATGTTTAGTTCATTGGATGGACCTTCAATTGGAGGCAGCTGTTCCTCGTTGCCTCTGATTGAAGGTCCTATGTATAGGGGTGTTTTTGTAATGGGATTTGTGGGTAGTTGTCTCCTGTTTAGTGTCTATGCACCTGATAGGACTGTTATTGTCGTTTGTTGTTTTGTATACGTGTTTTTTTTGTTTTTCCTTCTTTTGATTAAATAAAGAAGATGAGTATGCACATTCCCGCTGCACCTTGGTCCACTTCATACGACACCCGTTACAAACTGCTTTGCTTTATCTTGGCCAGGTCGCAATTGTAAATGAGAACTTGTTCTCAACTTGCCTACCTGGTTAAATAAAGGTGAAATAAAAGAAAATTCCTTAAGTTTGGGTCAGTCACAGTGGTCAGGTATTCTGCCACTGTGTACTCTTTGTTTCGGGCCAAATAGCATTCTAGTTTGCTCCGTTTTTTTGTTAATTCTTTCCAATGTGCCAAGTAATTATCTTTTAGTTTTTTCATGATTTGGTTGGGTCTAATTGTGTTGCTGTCCTGGGGCTCTGTTTGTGTTTGTGAACAGAGCCCAAGGACCGGCTTTCTTAGTGGGCTCTTCTCCAGGTTCATCTCTCTGCAGGTGATGGCTTTGTTATGGAAGGTTTGGGAATCGCTTCCTTTTAGGTGGTTATAGAATTTAACGGCTCTTTTCTGGATTTTGATAATTAGCGGGTATTGTTGGAGCAAAACTCATGACTATGATTACATTTCCATTATTAGCAGCATCTAAGCTGTCCACTTTGAAGAGCTGAGACAGAATGGCTATATAAGGAATGGAACATATAGAATCAGGACCTGCTACCATTATAACCTATACAGCTGTCAGATGTGGGCGTTAACAAGCAAGAACTGAGATGAAGAAAGGTCTAGGGAAGCTATTTTCATATAGAGGGAGGGGACTCTATACGTTATGCAAAGACAGAATCCTATAAAGGCAGGTCTCTGTAATTTGAGAATGTAGTATTTTCATGGAGGGGCTCGGCTTTCCTACTCTGTATTAAAGTCTATATTGAATTCACAGGTTCTAGTAAAAGTGTTATATTTCTGAGTCAATATTCCACCACAGTATCGGCCACATTCTGCTCTGCATGTATTATTTGGTGTTTTACATTGTACACAGAGGATATTTATGCAGTCTCAATTTGGTGTTTGTCTCATTTTTGTGAATTCTTGCTTGGTGAGCGGACCCCAGACCTCACAACCATAAAGACAATGGGTTCTATAACTGATTCAAGTATTTTTAGCCAGATCCTAATTGGTATGTCAAATTTGATGTTCCTTTTGATGGCGTAGAAGGCCCTTCTTGCCTCGTCTCTCAGATCGTTCACAGCTTTGTGGAAGTTACCTGTGGCGCTGATGTTTAGGCCGACGTATGTATAGTTTTTTGTGTGCTCTTGGGCAACAGTGTCTAGATGGAATTTGTATCTGTGGTCCTGGCAATTGGACCTTTTTTGGAACAACATTGTTTTTGTGTTACTGAGATTTACTGTCAGGGCCCAGGTCTGAAAGAATCTGTGCAGAATATCTAGGTGCTGCTGTAGGCCCTCCTTGGTTGGGGACAGAAGCATCAGATCATCAGCAAATAGTAGACATTTGACTTCAGATTCTAGTAGGGTGAGGCCGGGTGCTGCAGACTGTTTTAGTACCCTCGCCAATTCATTGATATATATGTTGAAGAAGGTGGGGCTTATTAAGCTATATCCCTGCCTCACCCCACGGCCCTGTGGGAAGAAATGTGTGTGTTTTTCCCAAGGTTGCTGTTGATGCATATCCCACGGTAGTTATTGGGGTGAAATTTGTCTCCACTTTTGTAGATTGGGGTGATCAGTCCTTGTGTAACGGTTGTCGTCTGGAATGGAGGACCAAAACGCAGCAGGAATGTGGATGCTCATCTTGATATTTATTTTAAATAAAAAGAACACCAAAAACAACAAAACGAAGAACGCACGAACAACAAAACAGTCTCGTCAGGCTCACACGCAAAACAAGAAACAATCTCCCACCAACACTAAACCAAACACATACCCATATATAGGACTCCCAATCAGAGGCAACGAGAAAACACCTGCCTCCAATTGAGAGTCCAACCCCAATAAACCAGACATCGAAATACAAAAGACCAGAGAACACATAGAAATACAAACATAGAACATTACCCAAAAACCCGGAAATAATAAATCAAACGCCCTACTAAATAAACCACCACCTCGAACCACATAAAACAAATACCCTCTGCCACGTCCTGACCAAACTACAATAACAAATAACCCTAATACTGGTCAGGACGTGACACCTTGGCTCCAAATATTTGGGAAGATGCCAGAGCTGAGAATGATGGTAAAGAGTTTAAGTATAGCCAATTGGAATTTGTGGTCTGTATATTTTATAATTTCATTGAGGATACCATCAACCCCACAGGCCTTTTTGGGTTGGAGGGTTTGTATTTTGTCCTGTAGTTCACCCAGTGGCTTCGGGTTGTCTTTAATAGTTGATTCTAAGATTTGTATTTGATCATGTATATGTTTTTGCTGTTTGTTCTTTGTTATAGAGAAAAAATGATGTCAATTTGCCTATCAGAAGCTTCTAAAGCCATGACATAATTTTCTGGAATTTTCCAAGCTGTTTAAAGGCACAGTCAACTTAGCGTATGTAAACTTCTGACCCACTGGAATTGTGATACAGTGAATTAAAAGTGAAATAATCTGTCTGTAAACAATTGTTGGAAAAATTACTTGTGTCATGCACAAAGCAGATGTCCTAACCGACTTGCCAAAACTAGAGTTTGTTAACAAGAAATTTGTGGAGTGGTTGAAAAACAAGTTTTAATGACGCCAACCTAAGTGTATGTAAACTTCCAGGCTGAATAAACTACTATTCTGAGCAGCCATAACATTACCCCTCCAGGCTGAATAAACTACTGTTCTGACCAGCCGTAACATTACCCCTCCAGGCTGAATAAACTACCGTTCTGACCAGCCGTAACATTACCCCTCCAGGCTGAATAAACTACTGTTCTGACCAGCCGTAACATTACCCCTCCAGGCTGAATAAACTACTGTTCTGACCAGCCGTAACATTACCCCTCCAGGCTGAATAAACTACTGTTCTGACCAGCATAACATTACCCCTCCAGGCTGAATAAATTACTGTTCTGACCAGCCATAATATTACCCCTCCAGGCTGAATAAACTACTGTTCTGACCAGCCATAACATTGAAGACGGCTGCACAGTACTGTCTTTTATCGATGGCGGTTATAATATCGTTTAGTACCTTGAGCTTGGCTGAGGTGCACCGTGACCAGCTCGGAATCCGGATTGCACAGCGGAGAAGGTACGGTGGGATTCGAAATGGTCAGTGATCTGTTTATTAACTTGGTTTTCGAAGACTTCAGAAATGACAGGGCAGGATGGATATAGGTCTGTAACAGTTTGGGTCTAGAGTGTCTCCTTTGAAGAGGGGGATGACCGCGGCAGCTTTCCAATCTTAAGGGATCTCGGACGATACAAAAGAGAGGTTGAACAAACTGGTAATAGGGGTTGCAACAATGGCGGCGGATAATTTTAGAGAGGGTCCAGATTGTCTAGCCCAGCTGATTTGTACGGGTCCAGGTTTTGCAGCTCTCAGAACATCTGCTATCTGGATTTTGGTGAAGGAGAAGTTGGGGAGGCTTGGGCAAGCAGCTGCGGGGGGTGTGGAGCTGTTGGCCGGGGTAGCCAGGAGGAAAGCTTGGCCAGCCGTAGAGAAATGCTTATTGAAATTCTTGATTATCGTGGATTTATCGGTGACAGTGTTACGTACCTAGCCTCAGTGCAGTGGGCAGCTGAGAGGAGGTGCCCACTGCACTGCACCATGGACTTTACAGTGTCCCAAAACATTTTGGAGTTAGAGCTGCAGGATGCAAATTTCTGTTTGAAAAAGCTAGTCTTCGCTTTCCTGACTGACTGCGTGTATTGGTTCCTGACTTCCCTGAAAAGTTGCATATCGCGGAGACTATTCGATGTTAGTGCAGTCCGCCACAGGATGTTTTTGTGCTGGTCGAGGGCAGTCAGGTCTGGAGTGAACCAAGGGATATATCTGTTCTTAGTTCTACATTTTCTGAAAGGGGCATGCTTATTTAAGATGAGGAAATTACCTTTAAAGAGCGACCAGGCATCCTCGACTGACGGGATGAGGTCAATATCCTTCCAGGATACCCGGGCCAGGTCGATTAGAAAGGCCTGCTCGCAGAAGTGTTTTAGGGAGCGTTTGACAGTGATGAGGGGTGGTCGTTTGACCGCGGACCCATAGCGGATGCAGGCAATGAGGCAGTGATTGCTGAGCTCCTGATTGAAAACAGCAGAGGTGTATTTGGAGGGCAGGTTGGTCAGGATAAGCTCTATGAGGGTGCCCATGTTTACGGATTTAGGGTTGTACCTGGTGGGTTCCTTGATAATTTGTGTGAGATTGAGGGCATCTAGCTTAGATTGTAGGACTGCTGGGGTGTTAAGCATATCCCAGTTTAGGTCACCTAACAGAACGAACTCTGAAGATAGATGGGGGGCAATCAATTCACATATGGTATCCAAAGCACAGCTGGGAGCTGAGGGGGGTCTATAACAGGCGGCCACAGTGAGAGGCTTATTTCTGGAGAGATTCATATTTAAAATTAGAAGCTCAAACTGTTTGGGCATAGACCTGGAAAGTAAGCCTGCAAAGTTCTGTCAATCTCTGGAGTAGATTGCAACTCCTCCCCCTTTGGCAGTTCTATCTCAGAATTTTAGGTGGCCTTCCTAAGCCAGGATTCAGACACGTCAAGGACATCAGGGTTGGTGGAGTGTGCTAAAGCAGTGAGTAAAACAAACTTAGTGTCACGACTTCCGCAGGAGTCGGTCCCTCTCCTTGTTCGAGCGGCACTCGGCGTTCGACGTCACCGGCCTTCTAGCCATCGCCGATCCACTTTTCATTTGACATTTCTTTTGTCTTTGTTTTCTACACACCTGGTTTCAATTCCCCCATTACATGTTCATTATTTAACCCTCTGGTTTCCCCCATGTTTGTGTGCGTGTTTGTTCTATTGTTCAGGCTGTTACTGACGGCTGGTATATTGTTGCCGGGTTTTGTTATTTACGCCCGTTTATTTCGTGTTACCGTTATTTTTCCCGCACCATAGTATTGTGTTTATACTGGTGTTATCTTGTGTTAAATACCTTGTCCACGCATCTCAGCTCTCCTGCGCCTGACTCATTTCACCAGTTACCCACAGCCTTGACACTTAGGTAGGAGGCTTCTGATGTTAACAAAAAAAACCAAAGCTTTTTCGGTTACAGAAGTCAACAATTGAGAGTGCCTGGGGACACGCAGGGGCTGGGTTAATCTCCACATCACCCGAGGAACAGAGGAGGACTAGGATGTACGGCTAAAGGCTATCAAAACTGGTCGTCTAGTGCGTTGGGGACAGAGAATAAAAGGAGCAGATTTCTGGGCGTGGAAGAATAGATTCAGGGCATAATGTACAGACAGGGGTATGGTGGGGTGCGGGTACAGTGGAGGTAAACCCAGGCACTGAGTGATGATAAGAGAGGTTGCATCTCTGGACATGCTAGTTATGCTGGGTGAGGTGTGTGTGGGAGGTGGGACAAAGGAGGTATCTGAGGCATGTTGAGTGGAACTACGGGCTCCGAGGTAAACTAAAACAATGATAACTATCCTAAACAACAATATATAAGGCATATTGACATTTGAGAGACATAAAGCGAGGCATAAAGAAAGGTGTTGATTGATCCAGTGAAGAGCAATAGAGGGAACAGGGAAGCCGCTACTACGCTAGCACGCGGGAGACACGGCGTTTAAAGTTAAAAGGCCGGGGTAAGTAGAAGCGTCTGCTCCGACATCCGGCAATGGCCGGTTGAGGGCACAGCAGATGGAGTTACGTCGGCAGACCAGTCGTGGTGGTACGGCGGGGCACCGTGTCGACAAAGGGTCCAGGCCAGATGGCGAAAGAGTTACGGTAGTTGTAGTAATTTCGTTTGCTAGCCGGGAGATGCGCCTGGCTCGCGCCTAACTGGTGCTAGATTCGGGGCAAGGGTGTTAGCCACTATAGCCACTCGGTAGCAGCTAGCTAGCAGCGATGATCCGATGCATAGGTCCAGAGCTTACGGCAAGGATCCGGTGGAGTAGTGGATTCAAGCCGTGTTGGAGTAGAGTCCGAGAGCATCAGCTGTGTAGCCGAGTGATCACTGAGTAGGCCGGGAGGTGGACCTGGCTCAGGGCTAGCTTCGGGGCTGGGTCATTAGGTGGCAGCTAGCTAGCTGTGATGATCAGGAGTAATGGTCCAGGGTTTACGGCAGGAATCCGGCGTTGTAGTGGAGAAAACAGTCCGATGCTGGCAAGTATTATCCAGGCTAAAAAAACATCTGGTATCTGTGCAGAAGGTAAAGGCCGCTAGTAGTGGCTAACAATGACTAAATAGCTAGTAGCTAATTAGCTGCTGATGGCTAGCTCCTGATGGAGGTTCTGGCTATAAGGTCTAAAAAATAGCGGATCCGTGTCACATTGAGTGAGGCGGGTTACCGGAAGGTATATTTAATTTAAAAATGGAATAGAGATGGAAAATAAATTGAAATGTATACAAAAAAGACGTACACGAGAAGACGACAAACCACGTCTGCACTGCTACGAAATCTTGTACTTTTATTTTGTAGATTAAAACAAGCAATGGTTACAGTACATGTCTTCCTGGCAGAAAACAATACAAGCATGTTAGACTAGCGTATGTAAAACTACAATTTCCATGGAAAGATCTCAGGTTCATTGATTCGATAATCGTAGGTTACATGGATGATGCATCAAACGTAATCATGATCTGCCTAAGAACAGATCTGTATTGAGGAATGTAATAATGAAATATATACTAATTAATATATGAAAACAGACAAATAATACAGATTAGATTAAAAACTTGGATTTTAAGAATAGTATACGCATCACTACTTTCATTACTCGTTATCATCAGTAGTGTAAAGTACTTGTGTAAAATACTTTAAAGTACTACATAAGTTGTTTTATGGGATACCTGTACCTTACTTAACTATTTATATTTGACTACTTTTACTCCACTACATTCCTAAATAAAATGATATACTTTTTACTCCATACATTTTCCTTGACACCCAAAATGCTTAGCAGGACAGGAAAATGGTCCAATTCAGGAAAACATCCCTAGTCATCCCTACTGCTTCTGATCTGGAGGACTCACTAAACAGAGAACATCCCTGGTCATCCCTACTGCCTCTGATCTGGAGGACTCACTAAACAGAGAACATCCCTGGTCATCCCTACTAGCCTCTGATCTGGAGGACTCACTAAACACAAATGCATCGTTTGTAAATTATGTCTGTGTTGCCCCTGGCTATCCATACATTTTCAAAACCAGAAAATGGTACCGTCTGCTTTGCTTAACATAAGGATTTTGAAATGATTTACACTTTTACTTCTGATACTTAAATATATTTAAAATGAAATCCTTTTAGACTTTTACTCAAGTAGTATTTTACTGGGTGACTTTCACTTTTACTTGAGTAACTTTCTATTAAGGTATCTATACTTTTACTCAAATATGACAACTGGGCACTTTTTCAATTGTCATAGATATCATCCACCTCCATGGCTTCGACCCCTGTGGCGTCGACCCCTGTGGCGTCGCCTTTATCAAAGAGGAACTGGTGGAAGGTTCTCTGCTCTCCCTGATCTGTAGCTGAAGTGTTACTGTTGAACGGCAGCTTCTCCTGAAATGCCTTGACCAGGCTGGCATTATCAGACTGTGTCTTGACTCTTTCCAGCACTACGTCTAATTTCAGACTCCTCTGGCTCAGGAATCCCTGTAGTACATCAACTCTTTTCCTACGCACCGCTTGGATGATGATCTTCTCAAGTATGCCTGACAGGGGAATGGCATACTCTATGACACTCTGGGTTTTCCCTCTTTTACCCTGGTAGGAGTAGCCTGCTGTATGCATAGCTATCAGCTTGCAGTACTCGTTGAAGACCGGAGAGCCAGAGGCACCGTGGAAGAAACAGGTGTCATAAGTAATCTTTTCTGTGTCCGTCAGTAGATGTGTTTTGATGTCCCAGTTCTCCAAATATCTGTTGTTTATGACATAAAAGAATTCCTCATTTTCTGTTACATGTTTTTCTACAGCTTGTTTCCGATCTCCATATTGAATGATAAAGCAGGGGTCTGTCTTTTTCACCCCGCCCTCAGGGTGGCCGATGATGCAGATTCCCCCCTCTTGAGACGGAAAGCTGAAGGTGTCAAGCAAGCTTGAAGGCAAGGTGATGTCAGGACCTGAGCTAAGCTCCAGCAAAGCAAAGTCAAGATTCCCAGAATTAACTTTTCCATAGGCTAGAACCTCACTTTGCACTGGTATCTGCTGCGTTCTCTCATCCAGGTCTTCGAAGTCAAACGTGACTGTTACCGATTGTTGCAGTGTGTTAGTTATCGGCTCATAGATTTGCTCGACAACATGGGCATTTGTAAGGATGAACTTGTCAAACAGAAGGAAGCCAGTTCCTTTTGCATTCCCTTCAATTCTCACCTGACAAACAGAAGCACTCAGCTCTATCAGTCTCTTCACTTTCTTCACCTCTTGGAAGCTCTGTGTTTTCTTTCCAAACTCTACTCTTAAGAATTGGTGCACGTCTGAAGGCTTCTTCAAATTCTCTCTCTCTTTCATGTGATCTACCAAACCTGCATATTGGGAACGCAGGATATTTAGGATCTCTTTAGAGTTTGGGATCGCTTGCCGTGTTTGCTTCACTACCGGAGATCTACCATCTTTTCCTGCCTCCTTTGACTGCAGCTGTATTTTAACTGTGTCTGGTGTGGTAGGATTCTCAGGAGAGAGAGCTGCTTCCGATGTTCCACCAGCTGGGACGGACAGCTCTTCAGTTGGTGTGTTGTCCCAATCCTCAAGACTATCTGGCTGTGGCTGAGATACACGACGGATACGTTTTACCTTCACGACCTTGATGACGTTTCCTATCAAGACCATCAACTGGCTGGGACATCTCTGTGTCGACACCCGTCTCTGGCTCAGAAAGAACACAGCATGTTTTCAAGATGGTTTTATCAAATCGCCCATCTCTCCTCAAGGCTTGCTTCACCTTTTCCCCTTTGTATCCGTACACACAAACATACTTCACTTTCTTCCTTAGCTCTGGGTTTTTCATTACTTTCGTTTTAATATTTTGTCCACCCTCAGTTTCAACACAGAAAGTCATCAACTTGTCAGGTTGTATTTTTTGGGGGGGGTTACTCTGTTTGGAATGGGTCTGGGTATCTGAAGAACAGCCGTTTGGAACTTTGATGAAGCTGACTGTCACTAGCTCATTGTTATCAATTAAATGGCAGGGGAAATGTGTACTGACAGCTGCCCTTGGCTCTTTTTCTCTTTGGATGACAATTTCCCGTTTTGTCTTTGTCATGTTCTCTAACTCCCGGCTTGTTCGCAATGCATCCAAGACCGTTCCATGAGTATAGCATGTAACTCTGCGTTGTTGGTATCCGAAGCGGTATCGGAAGGAATGGCTTACATCATGTGCTTCTTTCTGTGACAGAAGAGATGTAAGTGTTAAGGCTCAGGGGATTAGAACCACAGTCTCCCTCTCAGGAAACCAACGTCAACCACTAGGCCAAGAGGAAATTCCCCCTTGGCCCGAGAGTGACACCGATTTTAAGACGCAGGCAGAGAGTTACTCTGCCTCACCTCCGCTACATCAGCTTGTAAAATAGAAGAATATATTAAAAAGAACTCATAATTTACTATTATTAAAGAACAGATTAGTGTTAAGCAAATACAGGCAGATGAATGCATGTCTAACCTTGATATCAGGATCCTGAGATTGGCTAGATGTTCCTTGCTGGTTGCCCAAGGATTTACTCCGATGAGAACTCTGTAATGCATGAGTTACAACATATACATAAACTACAATTACAAGAAAGGGTCATAGTGGAATCATTTCTGAAGTTTAAATTGTTAGAGGCTAGCGTTGAAAAAATGGAGGCTAGTATAGTAGCGACTGTATTATAAATACTAGTGGGATAGTAGCCGTTAGTGACTGTAGAAGTGGTGAATGGTGGTAGTGGAAGTATTAGTAGTAGTGGTGGTACGCTTTCTCCCCTGACCCATCTGTCTATCTCCTCATTTCAATTCCATGCTGTCACAGTCACTAGCCCATTCAAGCTTAACATCCTTATCATTTATCGCCCTCCAGGTTCCCTTGGAGAGTTCATCAATGAGCTTGACGCCTTGATAAGTTCCTTTCCTGAGGATGGCTCACCCCTCACAGTTCTGGGTGACTTTAACCTCCCCACGACTACCTTTGACTCATTCCTCTCTGCCTCCTTCTTTCCACTCCTCTCCTCTTTTGACCTCATCCTCTCACCATCCCCCCCTACTCACAAGGCAGGCAATACGCTTGACCTCATCTTTACTAGATGCTGTTCTTCCACTAATCTCACTGCAACTCCCCTCCAAGTCTCCGACCACTACCTTGTATCCTTTTCCCTCTCGCTCTCCTCCAACACTTCTCACTCTGCCCCAACTCAGATGGTATTGCGCCGTCGCAACCTTCGCACTCTCTCTCCTGCTACTCTCTCCTCTTCCATCCTATCATCTCTTCCCTCTGCTCAATCCTTCTCCAACCAATCTCCTGATTCTGCTTCCTCAACCCTCCTCTCCTCCCTTTCTGCATCCTTTGACTCTCTATGTCCCCTATCCTCCCGGCCGGCTCGGTCATCCCCTCCTGCTCCGTGGCTTGACGACTCACTGCGAGCTCACAGAACAGGGCTCCGGGCAGCCGAGCGGAAATGGAGGAAAACTAGCCTCCCTGCGGACCTGGCATCTTTTCACTCCCTCCTCTCTACATTTTCTTCCTGTTTCTGCTGCTAAAGCCACTTTCTACCACTCTAAACTCCAAGCATCTGCCTCTAACCCTAGGAAGCTCTTTGCCACCTTCTCCTCCCTCCTGAATCCTCCTCCCCCTCCCCGTGGATGACTTCGTCAACCATTTTGAAAAGAAGGTTGACGACATTCGATCCTCGTTTGTTAAGTTAAACGACACCGCTGGTCCTGCTCACGTTGCCTTACCCTATGCTCTGACCTCTTTCTCCCCTCTCTCTCCAGATGAAATCTTGCGACGGCCGGCCGTCCAACAACCTGCCCGCTTGACCCTATCCCCTCCTCTCTTCTCCAGACCATTTCCGGAGACCTTCTCCCCTACCTCACCTCGCTCATCCTTGACCGCTGGCTACGTCCCTTCCGTCTTCAAGAGAGCGAGATTTGCACCCCTTCTCAAAAAACCTACACTCGATCCCTCCGATGGTAGTGGTAGTAGTGTTGTAGTAGTAGTGGTAGTAGTAGTAATAGCAATGGTGGTAGTAGTGTTGTAGTAGTGGTAGTAGTAGTAGTGGTAGTAGTAGTAGTGGTGGTAGTAGTAGTGGTGGTGGTAGTAGTAGTAGTACTAGTAGTGGTGGTAGTAGTAGTGGTGGTATTAGTAGTAGTGGTATTAGTAGTATTAGTAGTAATAGTAGTGGTAGTAGTAGTAGAAGTAATAGTAGTATTAGTAGTAGTGTTATTAGTAGTAGTGGTTGTAGTAGTGTTAGTAGTAGAAGTAGTGTTATTAGTAGTAGTAGTAGTGGTATCTAGCATAAATAGTGCTAAGGGAATTTTATTGTTTGTGCTTTTCTTTTAACTAATTTCTGTCTTCTATTCATGTGAGGTTCTAGTAAGCAATTTCTGTGTTCATGCAAGTGGCTGACTACAAATCCTCACTTATCAGTAGCTGCATTTTGGCAGTACGGCCAGATCTTGTTTGGAAAACAAACAAAATATATCTCAGTTTCAAGGTCTCAGCTTAGAGAGGAGAAACCTTGTGAGGTATCACATGTTATGAACCAGTCTTGGTCTGTCACATGAATAGAAAACGATAATGATGAATTAATTATGCTAAATCATGCAAATATAACTTGTCTGTGTATAGCTGTGTATAAAACAACTGCTGGGAGAGTTCCTGATTGACATGTGTACTAGCACGCTGACAATAAACAATGATTTATTTAAAGATTGACTTTGAGTGTCCCTGTGTAAGAATGTTCACGACACAGTGTACGAAAAATAGCGTTCTAAAGAAGAATCAGAAATAAGTTGTACAATATTTTAAAGTGTAACTGCTGAAGCAAGTCACACTAATAAAAGTAATATGACAGAGTGTGTCACCTTGGCAACAGCTCCTGGAGATTGGCCAGGAGTTTGTTGTTGGTTGTTTGAAACGTTACTTGGACATGTAATCTCCTGTAATATAGAAAAACACCATCACATTCTGTAGGTTCTGGCAGTGACTCAAGTTGTAGAAAGTTGGTTTGGTAGAACTCCTTTCAAAATACCTTCAAAAATGGGTCCAGTTTCTGTTGTTTCTTCGCTCTATCCCCCATGGTCTTATGCATATGCAACAGCACAGTGATATTATGCCACCAGCACAAACAATGACGCCACTATCATATGGTAATGAGGAAACCTTCAAAATAAAAGCCCGCATTTCAACACATTGTAATATCATTAGCTGAATAATAACATAAAAATGGCCATTGATTAAAATGATTGTGCCAACAAGAAAAGGCGATAAATATTTGTTTTTAAATCTCATAAATAACTTAAGACCAATTATGAAAACTACAATGTTTATTATCCTGTTGTCTTGTCACTTTATCCCTACCTATATGCACATATCTACCTCGTACCCCTGCACATCGACTCAGTACAGGTACCCCGTGTATATAGACAAGTTATCGTACCTCATTATGGATGTATTTATTGTGTTATTATTCTTCTGTGCATTGTTGGGAAGGACCCGTTAGTAAGCATTTCACTGTTAGTCTACACCTGTTGTTTACAAAGCATGAGATAAATTAAATGTGATACTAACCAAATACAGTGCCTTGAAAAAGTATTCATATCCCTTGAATTTATTCACATTATTTTTTATTGTGTTACACAGTGGGATTGAAATGGATTTAAATTGTAATTTTTTTGTCAACAACCTACACAAAATACTCAGTAATCAATGTTCCCTCTAAGCTGCGCGTGTTTGTCTGCTGCACAGAATAAATATCAGCCCAAGGAGAGAAGCACAAGATTACATTTCACTCAACTTTCTAGTTTTCCCTGTTAGTTAACACTGTCACTGTTTACCTTTACTGTGGCAATTGTGATCGAATCAACACAACATTAGTCACTTTCAATACAACGTACCGAAACAAAACGAACTGTGAAAGAGATTCTACTATAGGCAGAACACTTCAGAGTAGGATTCTACTGCTCACTGACTCAACCCGCACAGCCCCGCTGCGGCATAACCAATCAGAGCTGCTGTAAACCTACATGTAATTATACAACTGGTGGGTCTAATCCGGAATGCTGATTGGTGAAAACCGCATTCCAGCTGTTATCTGTTCCACAAGTTACACACGGTATGGCTCGTTATATTGTTGTGTTAAAGACCTGACTTGGTTAAAAGAGACAGGCAGCTATTTAACACTCAGCGTTTAATTGAAGCGTCACGGTACGTTTCACACTGAAGCGTCACGGTACGTTTCACACTGAAGCGTCACCGTACGTTTCACACTGAAGCGTCACCGTACGTTTCACACTGAAGCGTCACCGTACGTTTCATACGAGTTAGAGAAAATAACTACATTTTTTTTTAAATCACATAAAATACCGTTGCTGACCTTGATAATCATCACATCTCTGTATTATATTTCAATCTTGTCGTTATTGGTTTTAAAAAACGAGGTAATAAGCCTTTACAGTATACTCTAACCTTGACAGAAAAGCAACACTAAAGCTTGTAAATAATGTTCTCCTTTGCTGAGGTACTGACTTGTTACACCCTCGACAACCACTGTGATTATTATTATTTGACCCTGCTGGTCATTTACGAACATTTTGGCCATGTTCTGTTATAATCTCCACCCGGCACAGAAGAGGACTCCCTCAGAGCCTGGTTCCTCTCTAGGTTTCTTCCTAGGTTTTGGCCTTTCTAGGGAGTTTTTCCTAGCCACCGTGCTTCTACACCTGCATTGCTTGCTGTTTGGGGTTTTAGGCTGGGTTTCTGTACAGCACTTTGAGATATCAGCTGATGTAAGAAGGGCTATATAAATACATTTGATTTGTTCTGAAACTTGATTATTCTGTGTGCTGACAGCCTTGCTTGTAAATAATAGTCCTAGGCCTTTACTGTATACTGCTAACTCGGTAATAGTCCTAGGCCTTTACTGTATATTGCTAACTTTGATAGATAAGCAGCACATATCGGCCTACAACTTGCAAATAATTTTCTCCATCGCTGTTCGGAAAAGCGTGATTATACTGTGTCCTAATAGCCTGGTTAATATTCATTACATTTAACTTGTAAATAAATTAGATTGTCATTTAGATTTTTTTTTTTTAATGTTTGCCTTTTGTGTGGTTGTTTTTTTTGTTGAGTGTGTAAAAAGGTATTGATTTCAGATCCATGGATAGTACTAGGTCATTTAAAGCTGTGTTGCTGGATATGTACCACAATCCCTCTCCAAAACTATCCGTATTTATTTAGTAGAGACCTGTATTTTCCACCCTAGTTTATAAGACTGGAAGTAATGTTTTTTTTCCCTCTACAAAGCCAATAAGTACCTCATTATACTGTGTATTGCAGTGAATGGTGTGGGTGGAGTGAGGAGTCATCAGTACTCTGTATTAAACCTGTTGCCCAGCAAAATAGAGATCCGTTTTAAAGTTTTGCAGATTCTATGAAGTAATTCCAATAACATACATTTGTTGTAGTGTATTTCTTTAAATATACACCAGGGCTCTCGAACCCTGTTCCTGGAGCGCTACCGTCCTGTACGTTCACTCCATCCCCAGTTGTAACTAACCTGATTCAGCTTATCTACCAGCTAATTATTAGAATCAGGTACGTTAGATTAAGGTTGGAGCGAAAACCTACAGGATGGGAGCGCTCCAGTAACAGGGGTGGAGCGCCCTGGCCTACACAACAGCTTTCAACATACCAGTATTTGTGTACATTTTTTTTTTAAAGAAATGCTGGTATAAAATACAATATTAAAAATAAAATACATCAAATTATTATTTTTTCCCCCCGAAAGTTGGTTGCAATGCTGTGAAAAACAGTTGTACTGCACAGGTGCAAAAATGTTTTATATTCCCAAAGTTCAGCATGTCTTTGCAGCGGGACTCTTATTTTGAAGAAAATAAATCTACAATCATGCCGCCAGCATAATATCCTGCTGCTAGGAGAACGGTAATCATCTACAGAAGAGTATTAGGGCCAAGCGAAGAGAAAAACAAAAAAGGATGTACTTAAAGGTCAACTTTGGGCAAAAAACAATGGCTTTAAACTGTATAATTGATCAATACCACATCATGCCAGGTCATTTAATGTTTAAAAATAACAAAATGGCTGAATAAGATATTTAGCTACATAAGTGCCATTTCTTACAGATCTCTACAGCTTCTGTCCAAAAACAAATCCTTTAAAATGAAATCAACACATACTAGAGTGGAGGCTGGTGAGGGGAGGACGGCTCATAATAATGGCTGGAACGGAGCGAATGGAATACAATTCCATCAATTCCGCTCCAGCCATTACCACGAGCCTGTCCTCCAGAATTAAGGTGCCACCAACCTCCTGTGCTGGAGGAGTTACTGGCTAGCTACAGTGGCTAGCTTAGCTAACAAACAAGCTACATTGGTTGCTGAGCGCATGACCAGAAAAACACATGGATGAACCACTAAAGCCACACCCCATATCTGTTTGAAAATTGAGAGGCAGAGTAGGACCGTTTTTCGTGCCCAAAGTTGGCCTAATTTTTTTTTTACAAATATAATTTTTAAAAAGTGCATGAATAACACTTCAAATTCTCAGAATGTTGAGAATAAAGTTGTATTATTTTGAGACAAGACTAAATTAAACTTAGAGAACAAAGTCAAAATATTTCAAGAATAAAGTGTACATTTAATTTCAAGAACATCATTCCTCCTCAGACCTTACTCCTTAACTAGTCAAGTATCAACCCTCCCCTAGTCAAGTATCACCACTCCTCCTAAACCCTCCCCTAGTCAAGTATCACCACTCCTCCTAAACCCTCCCCTAGTCAAGTATCACCACTCCTCCTAAACCCTCCCCTAGTCAAGTATCACCACTCCTCCTAAATCCTCCCCTAGTCAGTTATGGAATGAGTTCCTCATATGTATTTCGTACCATGCTGATCCCAGAGGTCATGTGATTATGGCTGAGTAAAAAAATCCTCCTGTAGCCTATTCCCTCTAAAATGTTTGACTTTATTCTCGAAATATTATTTCTACTTTATTCTCAATTTTATAAAAAATAATGTATTCTGAAAATATTTCTACTTTGTTCTCGAATTATTGCGACTTTAACTCAATTTTATTTAGACTTTTTTCTCTAATTAATTGTGACTTATTCTCTTAAGTATTTCGAGTTTTTGATAGCACCCTCCATGCAATGTATCCCTAATCCCTAATCCAGGCTGTATCACAACCGGCTGTGATTTAGAGTCCCATAGGGCGGCGCACAATTAACCCAGCGTCGTCCGGGTTTGGCCGGGGTAGACCGTCATTATAAATAAGACATTTGTTCTTAACTGACTTGCCTAGTTAAATAAATGTTAAATAAAATATATTATGATTCATTAAAGTGCTTTCCTTCTTGACTATTAGGGAGCGTTCATACCAAATTGGTTTGTTGCGGTTTTCTTTACTCTGGCGCGTTTACCCCCTTAGTTCGGACTGTTCGGTTCATTTGGACTGGTGTGAACACTATAAATGTAACAAAGAGTCGAACTGTGATTCGAACTAAAGATCAAAATTATTTTGAGAAAACATTTCACGAACATTTGATTAAACTGTGATTTACATGAATCAACATTAATACTTGTCTTACCTGATTCAAAATCGTATCATATGTTTTATGATACCAAAAGCTCAATTTCCTTGAAGTTCTGTCGTCACAGAAGAAAACAGAATATCAGCCGACTCTATCCTAGAAAATGGCGCGATGAGATTTAGGACAGATCAGCTGTGATCAAAGCTGCTCGATCAAGGACTACTTTCTTTATAGTAACTCTGTGCTCACTTGAACGATGTATTAATGTATAAACACATATCTTTATTTATTGATAATTCATATTTCTGGATTTACGCATGTCATGATCTAAAAACCAACCTGTTTCACTCAGAGATCATAACAGCGGGATACTTACGCGGACAGTTCTTCCAAAACGACAGGACAGTCCACACGAACTGTGAGCAGCATAAACTATTATCTAACGCTGTGTTGATGACCTGGGCAGAATAACATTTAATGAAACCAGCAGACCCTGTCAGAACACGTCAGAAAGATGAAGGTATTTTTGGCGGGCAGTGGTTTAAATAGTCCCGCCATACAGGAAGTATCGGGTATGCACACCACAACGGAACACGATTGGTTGATCAAATCGCCATGTTCACTGAGCGACTTTTACAATCTTCCGCAGACCAAAAAAGGCAATAATGTGTACGAGATATTATTTAGATATACATTTTTTTTTTTATCACAAAATCTTCAACTCTCTTTTGGTGTTCCTTGAGCTGGAATTAAATGATGTAGGTTGTATTTAACAGCTGTTTGTAATAAACTGGAACGCAGCCAGGCTGAACACCTGATAAGTGCTCACATGACCTGTACCTGACTAGCAGCCAACTCACCAGTAGCCTACTGCCTGCTAGTTAATGTCCTTCATCCTCAGGCTTTACCCAGACTTCTTGCTGGGTTCGTTTTACTCTGGTTAGGGCTGTTTAAAAGTGGAACTAGCTGCATTTCAGCAATATGAAATGTTATTAAAAATCTACTAATATACACCTCCAGGAAGAATATGACACTTTAAAAAAATTCTGACAAGTGAGCACTTAGATGTAATTTTCACGTTTTGATAAATTCTTACTATATGTAATTCCCAAACATTGTAAGGCAATTGTGAAAATTCCATACCAATTTAGCTGCCCCTTGGAGGATCTAGCCCGAGGAGGAGCGGGGACGATCCTCCGTCTCCTTCAGTCCTCCAAGGGTCCGCTTCGGCCCCGGCCCTCCAAGGGTCCGGCCTTCCATGGGGCAACTCCTCCTCTGGCCCTCCAAGTAGCTGCTTTGGCCCCTCAAAAGGTACCACCCCGGCTCTCCAAGGGGCCTCCTCAGCCGTCCAAGTGGCCTCTCCGTTTCCGGTCCTCCAAGTGGCCACTCCGGCTCCAGTCCTTCTCAGCTACCAACTACCTGGATGCCAAGTTTGACTTCCCCTACCCCAGTACAGTGAGTTAGTGCGCTACAGCACTGTTTCCCAACCACCCTAATCCATAAATTTAAGACGGTTGGGGGGGGGGGGGGGGGGGGGGGGTTCTACTGAGCTATATGGAATTGTTTTAAGAAGGTCATACCAAGGATCATTTTGCAATTTGATTTAGAATTAAGACCGCTTGAAGTATCAAGAAAATACATCTAAAAGAAGTTTGTTCTGAAGTGTTTGTCCTACTGTATTTGTGAGAGATGAGAAAGCTCAGGAAACATTTGACATGTCTTTAACCCCGTATTTTTGGCACTAAACAGTCTCCATACATTTTATTTTTTAGATTCTTCAAAGTAGCCACCCTTTGTCTTGATGACAGCTTTGCACCCTCTTGGCATTCTCTCAACCAGCTTCGTGAGGTAGTCACCTGGAATGCATTTCAATTAACAGGTGTGCCTTGTTAAAAGTTAATTTGTGGAATTTCTTTCCTTTGTAATGCATTTGAGCCAGTCAGTTGTGTTGTGACAAGGTAGGGGTGGTATACAGAAGATAGCCCTATTTGGTAAAATACCAAGTCCATATTATGGCCAGAACAGCTCAAATAAGCAAGCAGAAAACGGCAGTCCCTCATCAATATGGAACATTTCAAGTTTCTTCAAGTGCAGTCGCAAAAACCATCAAGTGATATGATGAAACTGACTCTCATGAGGACCGCCACAGGAAAGGAAAACCCAGAGTTACCTCTGCTGCAGAGGATAAGTTCATTGGAGTTACCAGCCCAAATAAATGCTTCAGAGTTCAAGTAACAGACACATAGCAACATCAACTGTTCAGAGACGGTCAAATTGCTGCAAAGAAACCACTACTAAAGGACACCAATAAGAAAAAGGAACTTGCCTGGGCCAAGAAACACAAGCAATGGACATCAGACCGGTGGAAATCTGTTCTTTGGTCAGATTCTTTTGTTGTTGGTTCCAACCGCTGTCTTTGTGAGACGCAGAGTAGGTGAACGAATGATCTCCGCATGTGTGGTTCTCACCATGAAGCATGGAGGAGGAGGTGTGATGGTGCATTGCTGGTGACACTGTCAGTGATTTATTTAGAATTCAAGGCAGACTTACCCAGCATGGCTACCACAGCATTCTGCAGCGATACACCCACCCATCTGGTTTGTGCTTAGTGGGACTATCATTTGTTTTTCAACAGGACAATGACCCAAAACACACCTCCAGGCTGCGTAAGGGCTATTTTACCAAGGAGAATGATGGAGCGCTGCATCAGATGACCTGGCCTCCACAAGCAAAAAGCATTCCAGGTGAAGCTGGTTGATAGAATACCAAGAGTGTGCAGAGCTGTCATCAAGGCAAAGGGTGGCTAAATATTAAATATAATTTGATTTGTTTAACACTTTTTTGGTTACTACATGATTCCATGTGTTATTTCATAGTTTTGATGTCTTCACTATTATTCTACAAATGTAGAAAATAGTAAAAATAAAGAAAAACCCTTGAATAAAGTTTGTCCAAACTTGTATACTCATATAAACAGCAAAAAAAATAAACGTCCCTTTGTCAGGAACCTGTCTTTCAAAGATAAATGGATTTTTACGAATTAACTTCACAGATCTTGTAAATTGTAAAGGGTTTAAACACTGTTTCCCATGCTTGTTCAATGAATCATAAACAATTAATGAACATGCACCTGTGGAACGGTCGTTAAGGCACTAACAGCTTAGACGGTAGGCAATTAAGGTCTCAGTTATGAAAACTTACGACACTAAAGAGGCCTTCCTACGGACTCTGAAAAACACCAAAAGAAAGATGCCCAGGGTCCCTGCTCATCTGTGTGAACGTGCCTTAGGCATGCTGCAAGGAAGCATGAGGACTGCAGATGTAGCCAGGGCAATAAATTGCAATGTCCATACTGTGAGACGCCTAAGACAGTGCTACAGGGAGACAGGACGGACAGCTGGTCGTCCTCGCAGTGGCAGACCACGTGTAACAACACCTGCACAGGATCGGTACATCACACCTGAGGGACAGATACAGGATGGCAACAACTGCCCGAGTTACACCAGGAACGCATAATCCCTCCATCAGTGCTCAAACTGTCCGCAATAGGCTGAGAAAGGCTGGACTGAGGGCATGTAGGCCTGTTGTAAGGCAGGTCCTCACCAGACATCACCAGCAACAACATCGCCTATGGGCACAAACCCACCGTCGCTGTACCAGACAGGACTGGCAAAAAGTGCTCTTCAGGGGTGATGGTCGGATTTGCGTTCATCGTCGAAGGAATGAGCGTTACACCGAGGCCTGTACTCTGGAGCGGGATCGATTTGGAAGTGGAGGGTCCGTCATGGTCTGGGGCGGTGTGTCACAGCATCATCCGACTGAGCTTGTCATTGCAGGCAATTTCAACACTGTGTGTTACAGGGAAGACATCCTCCTCCCTCATGTGGTACCCTTCCTGCAGGCTCATCCTGATGTAGGCCACTGTGTTTTTGGGGACCTTCAATGCTGCAGACATTTTTTGGTACCCTTCCCCAGATCTGTGCCTCGACACAATCCAATATCCCAGAGCTCTACGGACAATTCCTTCAACCTCATGGCTTGATTTTTTTCTCTGACATGCACTGTCAACTGTGGGACTTTATATAGACAGGTGTGTGCCTTTCCAAATCATGTCCAATCAATTGAATTTACCACAGGTGGACTCCAATCAAGTTATAGAAAATGCTAAATTTCAAGTCTCATAGCAAAGGGTCTGAATACTTGTGTAAAGAAGGAGTCCTTTTTTAAATTTTTTAATACATTTGCAAAAAATTCTAAAAGACCTGTTTTCACTTTGTCCTTATGGGATATTGTGTGTAGATTGATGAGGGTGTTTTATTTAATCCATTCTAGAATAAGGCTGTAACTTAAAACAAAATGTTGAAAAAGTCAAGGGGGGTCTGAATACTTTCCAAATGCACTGTACCTTGATATGATATAGAGAGAACATCTAGGACATTGAGTATGTCGCTACTATCAGAACGTAGTCAACTGATTACCTGTAATCAATGCAGTAATATTTAAAAATCTCCTTTTTAATTTAATGTTTCTCATCAAAACGCAAACTTTTCGCTCCGCCGTTCCGATATGTTGCTTTTGGTATATTGGTCCATTTATACTGCACCTGTACATAGCCCATCTATATTTTAGCCCAAAACAACTACCTCTTCCCCTACTGCATTTATTTATTTTATTTTGCTCCTTTGCACCCCATTAGACTTTTTTGCCTTTACCTCCCTTATCTCACCTCATTTGCTCACATTTTATATAGACTTATTTTTCTACTGTATTATTGACTGTGTTTTACTCCATGTGTAACTCTGTGTTGTCGAACTGCTTTGCTTTATCTTGGCCAGGTCGCAATTGTAAATGAGAACTTGTTCTCAACTTGCCTACCTGGTTAAATAAAGGTGAAATAAATAAAGATAAAAAAATACTAAGAGACTTTAAGCTTTATAGGTTCTAGTGTGATATCCTTGAATGTGTATTTGGGGGGGGGAGGACACATGCTTTTAAACTTTTCTATACATTTGTATTATACTACAGTATAATAGACTGGTTTAGACATTTGCAGTGTACAGTAAAGAAAAATAAGACGTACAGGGTTTTTGGCTTTTCATACAGATTTTTTTTTTTGATTGATGTTCAAAATGTTAAAATGAAAAAAGAAGAAACAGGATTTTCTGAAAATCCAGCCACGTTCAGGACTGATTTAATGGATGTTTTTGTGTTGACTCAATCCACACGACAGCAGAATATTGTCTGCAGAGTAGTTGGTTTGCTGTCGTCACCATCGCGAGCTTGTTTAGTTGGTTTCTGTATACATGCAGTACTAGTTCCGGTAGAAGTCTGTTTAATTGAATAACAAAATGTTACCATCAAGAAAACAAAACAATTGCACCTTTGGGTATTGCACACCTGAAGTAATGCCAAGGGGGGGGGGGAGTCAAAATGGTGTATTCACTAGTGCACACCGTAAGCAAACGGAAAACGTTTTGCAATAACAAGAGTTTCTATTGGACCATTTTAGGTAGGTCCCCGCGCCGTTTTGTTTGGTTCCAATACATCCATGGAAAAATCGAGGGACCAAAAATAATCTTTAAAATGTTTCCTTATTGAAGTTGCACACTGCAGTGCGAGGATAAGGAAGCCACTGACACACGCAATACAATTATCATCTCTCCAGAAAACTGGGTGCTGTTCATTAGGGCACGTCACAGAAAATATTTTGCAACAGAGACCCAAAATAGAGCGTTTCTTAAATGGACAACTCCAACTCAGGCGGACACAACAGAGCCATATTAAATTAGCGCAAAACGTTTTGCAGTGGAAAATGAAAACAAGTGTTTCTTATTGGATAGGGTAGTTCAGTTAATCCCTTCCTGTTTCAGTCCGTTTGGTGCCTAATGAACACGACCCAGGAGGAATGAAAACCTCAAAACAACCATTTTAATGTAATTTGTCCATAGCAGTTTATTCATTTCATTGTCCTCGTTATACTACGTCCTCAATACTGTCTGCCAACCAGATTTTATCATCTTTACAATAAAATTACTATCTTTAATACATATAGTATACAAAACGTATACCTTAATGATGTTTGTCAATGCATCTCCTGCAGATATTCATGCGTGATTGTCTGAGTTTACAGATGAGACTGTCTATCGATCGCAGCACTGGTCGTTCATATCGTAGGCATATTTGTTTTATACCCAACAAAACCCTTGACAAAACCACAATGGTCATGTCTCAAGTACATAATATTATATTGATCTTTGTTTACACACAACTTCAGATATAGTGTCATTATTTTTACGAAATGTCAACATGTCTATGGGAGGGGGGGGTTTGTTCTGCCAAATTTAGCGACAAAATAATATTGACAGATCAAAAATAAAAATACCTTACATTTTCTCATCCTCAAGAACAGAACTACATTATTCTTACAACTCTGTTGAGGTCCTTATTCACACAGCAGAGGGCAGTCCTGGGTTATGTCCCAAATCTATGGACCCCTATCCCCTATATAGCTCACTACTTTTCACCAAAGGCCTATGGGGTCAAGTCGTGCACTAAATAGGGAATAGGGTGAGACAACTACAATTGTGCTGCCTAGAAAACATTCCAACAACACAACTAGAGCAAACAAACTGTAGTCCGTCCATGTCAGGAAATAAAGAACCTGGTGATCATTGGAAAAAGCTAAAGAGGCCAGACTGAAGACCCGAGGAGTGTCCTTCCTTCAAATCCTTCCTTAAACCCTTCTTTCCTCTGTGAAGAGTTGTGCCTGCAGGCACTGCATCACCAGGAGGATGCTTCCTCTCTCTCGCTCTCTCGCTCTCTCCTTATCTGAGTTTTTTTTTTTTAAATCTTCCTAGCTCACCGGACCGCGTGAAGTCCTTGTCAGCGGAGATAGAAGCGCTGTTTCATCAGGCAGAGCTCTGGACACCTCTCCGTTAGGTCCTAAGAGCACCCATGCTACAACAAGGCCTTCAGAGAAGACATTTCCCAGAGTGCAGTGCTTCTGCTTTGTCCTCTAGCTACCACAGTGGAACTGGAATGCTACTCAGACTTCCTGGATCATGTGATCTGGTCAAAGGACAGAGAAGAGATGGTGCATAGGTGGAGTGGAGGGACGCTAGCTAGCTGGTAGCTAACCAGCAGCGCTAACTGTCGGTCTGGTGAAGGGATAGCAACATTAGCTAGCTGGTAGCTAGCCAGCAGAGCTAGCTGTCCGTCTTGTGAAGGGATAGCAACATTAGCTAGCCGCCCTGCTCAGTTTTCAGCCCCTCTCTGAAGGGATGGGAGGCAAGGCAGAACGGGAGGGTAAAAAAATTAAATAATAATAATAAAAAAAAATTAAAAAAAGTGGTGGCGGAGAGAAAGGGAGAACCAAGAGAACGGGAGGGGGGGGGGGGGGGGGTCCGTTGCATCTGTCTCCTAGGAGATAATCTCCAGGATGTAGAAAATCAGCTCCATGATGACAGGGCCCTCACTGAGTTGACATGCCCCGCTGTGGATGACAGGGATCAGGGTACTGTCCAGGTCGCTCAGGTAATGGGGGAGGAGAGGCTGGCCGTTACTGCCCGCCAGGTAACCCACCTAGGAACAGGACAGAGACAGGTAGTTATTATTGATCGATCTATTGTCGTGGAAATTACCACTAGGGACAGTTGAAGTCAATCTTAAATGAATCACTGTTAATCGTCAGCGCGCTGGATAGGTTCCAACAAACTTAATGCACCATAGTGAACGTCTGTCAGGAGCTCTAACGGGACAGTCCCGTTAGTTCCCTTATATACAGACAAGTCGTATTTGCATGATTTAGCTTATTCATAATTAATTAACGTTTGTTTCATTCATGTGACCGACCAATACCTCACGAGGCTTCTTCTCTCCCAAGCTGAGACCTTGAAATTGAGATATCTTTCGTTCTCAAAACAAGGTCTGGGCGTACTGCCAAAATTGCAGATACTGATAAGTGAGGATTCATTCAAATCGGTCATTTGCATGAACACAGAAATTGGTTATTAGAACAGCACATGAATAGAACACAAGACATTTGTTATTGAAAAAGCACAAGTTTAAAATGTCCATCAAACTATCCTGGGCGCACGCACACACACACACACAGGTTACTGTAGAACACAGTTACATTACTCTGTCACCTAGTCCGGAACCAAGTCATCACAAACAGCTTGTTGTTTCTTACCCTGATTTAGAAGACAGTTAACAGATGCTCTGGCTGCCCTGATTGGCAGAAATCATGTCAATTGCGTTTAACCCTTGCTCTGGATTGTTCCTTTGTAGGGACTCTGGATTGTACCTTTGTAGGGACTCTGGATTGTACCTTTGTAGGGACTCTGGATTGTACCTTTGATGAAAATATATTAAACCGCCCCCATGTACCTGCTCTGAGTCAAGGGTGACCCGAAGGCTCAGCTTGGCCATGCCATCCTCCTTCAACAGTTTCAGGTGCGGGCACAGCGCCACACAGAACGCCCTCGCCACGTTCTCCGTCAAGCGGCTGTGATCAGCAGGGTCACTTAGACCGTTGGGCTGAGCCTGGTCATCACTCTGGAGGTAGAACACCTGGAGAGAGAGAGAGAGGGAAATTAGACATCAATATTTCTAACACCAATCCATTCCTTTTAAATCCATGAAGGGGGAGTGAACGAGTGAACACCTCTGAGAAGGGTAAGGGAGGACGACAACACGTCACGCATACCTCTGTCCAGCGGATGACCTTCCCGTTGGCCTTGAACTCTGACCCTTGGAAGATCTTCACACTAGTGATGGACTCCATAGACTTCCCATCGATAGGACTGATCACTCTGTGGGGGACAGAAGAACGGGGTGGAGATTTAGTTAAAACATTTACTGTGAGTCATAGATGGACGCAAGAAAGGCAGAGAGTACTTTATTTTTTTACATCCAAATCGATCCCAAACCTCAAGCGACTCCTGTTGATTGAGACAGGATTGGATCATTGGAAGAACTAAGGCAACATTACCTTGTCACCCACCCAATCAGAAGGCAAGATTAAGCTATTACTAAATGGCTTATATCTATGCAATCCCTTCAGATCTATAGGGGCTAGGGGTTGATATCTAACCAATCCATCAGATCTATAGGAGTATAGGGGCTGATATCTAACCAATCCCTCAGATCTATAGGGGCTAGGGGTTGATATCTAACCAATCCCCTCAGACATATAGGGGCTAGGGGTTGATATCTAACCAATCCCCTCAGATCTATAGGACTGTAGGGGCTAGGGGCTGATATCTAACCAATCCCCTCAGATCTATAGGAGTGTAGGGGCTAGGGGCTGATATCTAACCAATCCCCTCAGATCTATAGGGGCTAGGGGTTGATATCTAACCAATCCCTCAGATCTATAGGGGCTAGGGGATGATATCTAACCAATCCCTCAGATCTATAGAAGTGTAGGGGTTGATATCTAAACAATCCCTCAGATCTATAGGAGTGTAGGGGTTGATATCTAACCAATCCCTCAGATCTATAGGGGCTAGGGGTTGATATCTAACCAATCCCTCAGATCTATAGGGGCTAGGGGTTGATATCTAACCAATCCCTCAGATCTATAGGGGCTAGCGGTTGATATCTAACCAATCCCTCAGATATATAGGGGCTAGGGGTTGATATCTAACCAATCCCTCAGATCTATAGGAGTGTAGGGGTTGATATCTAACCAATCTCCTCAGATCTATAGGAGTGTAGGGGTTGATATCTAACCAATCCCTCAGATCTATAGGAGTGTAGGGGTTGATATCTAACCAATCCCTCAGATCTATAGGAGTTTAGGGGTTGATATCTAACCAATCCCTCAGATCTATAGGAGTGTAGGGGTTGATATCTAACCAATCCCTCAGATCTATAGGAGTGTAGGGATTGATATCTAACCAATCCCTCAGATCTATAGGAGTGTAGGGGTTGATATCTAACCAATCTCCTCAGATCTATAGGAGTGTAGGGGTTGATATCTAACCAATCCCCTCAGATCTATAGGAGTGTAGGGGTTGATATCTAACCAATCCCCTCAGATCTATAGGGGCTAGCGGTTGATATCTAACCAATCCCTCAGATCTATAGGAGTGTAGGGGTTGATATCTAACCAATCCCTCAGATCTATAGGAGTGTAGGGGTTGATATCTAACCAATCCCTCAGATCTATAGGAGTGTAGGGGTTGATATCTAACCAATCCCTCAGATCTATAGGAGTTTAGGGGTTGATATCTAACCAATCCCTCAGATCTATAGGAGTGTAGGGGTTGATATCTAACCAATCCCTCAGATCTATAGGAGTGTAGGGATTGATATCTAACCAATCCCTCAGATCTATAGGAGTGTAGGGGTTGATATCTAACCAATCCCTCAGATCTATAGGGGCTAGGGGTTGATATCTAACCAATCCCTCAGATCTATAGGGGCTAGGGGTTGATATCTAACCAATCCCCTCAGATCTATAGGGGCTAGGGGTTGATATCTAACCAATCCCTCAGATCTATAGGAGTGTAGGGGTTGATATCTAACCAATCCATCAGATCTATAGGAGTATAGGGGCTGATATCTAACCAATCCCTCAGATCTATAGGGGCTAGGGGTTGATATCTAACCAATCCCCTCAGACATATAGGGGCTAGGGGTTGATATCTAACCAATCCCTCAGATCTATAGGAGTGTAGGGGTTGATATCTAACCAATCCCCTCAGATCTATAGGAGTGTAGGGGTTGATATCTAACCAATCCCCTCAGATCTATAGGGGCTAGCGGTTGATATCTAACCAATCCCTCAGATCTATAGGAGTGTAGGGGTTGATATCTAACCAATCCCTCAGATCTATAGGAGTGTAGGGGTTGATATCTAACCAATCCCTCAGATCTATAGGAGTGTAGGGGTTGATATCTAACCAATCCCTCAGATCTATAGGAGTTTAGGGGTTGATATCTAACCAATCCCTCAGATCTATAGGATTGTAGGGGTTGATATCTAACCAATCCCTCAGATCTATAGGAGTGTAGGGATTGATATCTAACCAATCCCTCAGATCTATAGGAGTGTAGGGGTTGATATCTAACCAATCCCTCAGATCTATAGGGGCTAGGGGTTGATATCTAACCAATCCCTCAGATCTATAGGGGCTAGGGGTTGATATCTAACCAATCCCCTCAGATCTATAGGGGCTAGGGGTTGATATCTAACCAATCCCTCAGATCTATAGGAGTGTAGGGGTTGATATCTAACCAATCCCTCAGATCTATAGGAGTGTAGGGATTGATATCTAACCAATCCCTCAGATCTATAGGAGTGTAGGGGTTGATATCTAACCAATCCCTCAGATCTATAGGAGTGTAGGGGTTGATATCTAACCAATCCCTCAGATCTATAGGGGCTAGGGGTTGATATCTAACCAATCCCCTCAGATCTATAGGGGCTAGGGGTTGATATCTAACAAATCCCCTCAGATCTATAGGGGCTAGGGGTTGATATCTAACCAATCCCTCAGATCTATAGGGGCTTGGGGTTGATATCTAACCAATCCCTCAGATCTATAGGAGTGTAGGGGTTGATATCTAACCAATCCCTCAGATCTATAGGAGTGTAGGGGTTGACATCTAACCAATCCCCTCAGATCTATAGGAGTGTAGGGGCTAGGGGTTGGTATCTAACCAATCCCCTCAGATCTATAGGAGTGTAGGGGCTAGGGGTTGATATCTAACCAATCCCTCAGATCTATAGGGGCTAGGGGTTGATATCTAACCAATCCCTCAGATCTATAGGGGCTAGGGGTTGATATCTAACCAATCCCTCAGATCTATAGGGGCTAGGGGTTGATATCTAACCAATCCCTCAGATCTATAGGGGCTAGGGGTTGATATCTAACCAATCCCTCAGATCTATAGGAGTGTAGGGGCAAGGGGTTGATATCTAACCAATCCCTCAGATCTATAGGGGCTAGGGGTTGATATCTAACCAATCCCCTCAGATCTATAGGAGTGTAGGGGCTAGGGGTTGATATCTAACCAATCCCCTCAGATCTATAGGGGCTAGGGGTTGATATCTAACCAATCCCTCAGATCTATAGGGGCTAGGTGTTGATATCTAACCAATCCCTCAGATCTATAGGGGCTAGCGGTTGATATCTAACCAATCCCTCAGATCTATAGGAGTGTAGGGGTTGATATCTAACCAATCCCTCAGATCTATAGGAGTGTAGGGGTTGATATCTAACCAATCCCTCAGCTCTATAGGGGCTAGGGGTTGATATCTAACCAATCCCTCAGATCTATAGGGGCTAGGGGTTGATATCTAACCAATCCCTCAGATCTATAGGGGCTAGGGGTTGAAATCTAACCAATCCCCTCAGATCTATAGGGGCTAGGGGTTGATATCTAACCAATCCCCTCAGATCTATAGGGGCTAGGGGTTGATATCTAACCAATCCCTCAGATCTATAGGGGCTAGGGGTTGATATCTAACCAATCCCCTCAGATCTATAGGGGCTAGGGGTTGATATCTAACCAATCCCTCAGATCTATAGGGGCTAGCGGTTGATATCTAACCAATCCCTCAGATCTATAGGAGTGTAGGGGTTGATATCTAACCAATCCCTCAGATCTATAGGAGTGTAGGGGTTGATATCTAACCAATCACTCAGATCTATAGGGGCTAGGGGTTGATATCTAACCAATCCCTCAGATCTATAGGGGCTAGGGGTTGATATCGAACCAATCCCTCAGATCTATAGGAGTGTAGGGGTTGATATCTAACCAATCCCTCAGATCTATAGGGGCTAGGGGTTGATATCTAACCAATCCCCTCAGATCTATAGGGGCTAGGGGTTGATATCTAACCAATCCCTCAGATCTATAGGGGCTAGGGGTTGATATCTAACCAATCCCCTCAGATCTATAGGGGCTAGGGGTTGATATCTAACCAATCCCTCAGATCTATAGGGGCTAGCGGTTGATATCTAACCAATCCCTCAGATCTATAGGAGTGTAGGGGTTGATATCTAACCAATCCCTCAGATCTATAGGAGTGTAGGGGTTGATATCTAACCAATCACTCAGATCTATAGGGGCTAGGGGTTGATATCTAACCAATCCCTCAGATCTATAGGGGCTAGGGGTTGATATCGAACCAATCCCTCAGATCTATAGGAGTGTAGGGGTTGATATCTAACCAATCCCTCAGATCTATAGGAGTGTAGGGGTTGATATCTAACCAATCCCTCAGATCTATAGGAGTGTAGTGTTTGATATCTAACCAATCCCTCATATCTATAGGAGTGTAGGGGTTGATATCTAACCAATCCCTCAGATCTATAGGAGTGTAGGGGTTGATATCTAACCAATCCCTCAGATCTATAGGGGCTAGGGGTTGATATCTAACCAATCCCTCAGATCTATAGGGGCTAGGGGTTGATATCTAACCAATCCCTCAGATCTATAGGGGCTAGGGGTTGATATCTAACCAATCCCTCAGATCTATAGGAGTGTAGGGGTTGATATCTAACCAATCCCTCAGATCTATAGGAGTGTAGGGGTTGATATCTAACCAATCCCCTCAGATCTATAGGGGCTAGGGGTTGATATCTAACCAATCCCCTCAGATCTATAGGAGTGTAGGGGCTAGGGGTTGGTATCTAACCAATCCCCTCAGATCTATAGGAGTGTAGGGGCTAGGGGTTGATATCTAACCAATCCCCTCAGATTTATAGGAGTGTAGGGGCTAGGGGTTGATATCTAACCAATCCCTCAGATCTATAGGTGCTAGGGGTTGATATCTAACCAATCCCTCAGATCTATAGGGGCTAGGGGTTGATATCTAACCAATCCCTCAGATCTATAGGGGCTAGGGGTTGATATCTAACCAATCCCCTCAGATCTATAGGGGCTAGGGGTTGATATCTAACCAATCCCTCAGATCTATAGGGGCGAGCGGTTGATATCTAACCAATCCCTCAGATCTATAGGAGTGTAGGGGTTGATATCTAACCAATCCCTCAGATCTATTGGAGTGTAGGGGTTGATATCTAACCAATCCCTCAGATCTATAGGGGCTAGGGGTTGATATCTAACCAATCCCTCAGATCTATAGGGGCTAGGGGTTGATATCTAACCAATCCCCTCAGATCTATAGGGGCTAGGGGTTGATATCTAACCAATCCCCTCAGATCTATAGGGGCTAGGGGTTGATATCTAACCAATCCCTCAGATCTATAGGGGCTAGGGGTTGATATCTAACCAATCCCTCAGATCTATAGGGGCTAGGGGTTGATATCTAACCAATCCCTCAGATCTATAGGAGTGTAGGGGTTGATATCTAACCAATCCCTCAGATCTATAGGAGTGTAGGGGTTGATATCTAACTAATCCCTCAGATCTATAGGAGTGTAGGGGTTGATATCTAACCAATCCCCTCAGATCTATAGGGGCTAGGGGTTGATATCTAACCAATCCCTCAGATCTATAGGGGCTAGCGGTTGATATCTAACCAATCCCTCAGATCTATAGGAGTGTAGGGGTTGATATCTAACCAATCCCTCAGATCTATAGGAGTGTAGGGGTTGATATCCAACCAATCCCTCAGATCTATAGGAGTGTAGGGGTTGATATCTAACCAATCCCTCAGATCTATAGGGGCTAGGGGTTGATATCTAACCAATCCCTCAGATCTATAGGAGTGTAGGGGTTGATATCTAACCAATCCCTCAGATCTATAGGAGTGTAGGGGTTGATATCCAACCAATCCCTCAGATCTATAGGAGTGTAGGGGTTGATATCTAACCAATCCCTCAGATCTATAGGGGCTAGGGGTTGATATCTAACCAATCCCTCAGATCTATAGGGGCTAGGGGTTGATATCTAACCAATCCCTCAGATCTATAGGAGTGTAGGGGTTGATATCTAACCAATCCCTCAGATCTATAGGAGTGTAGGGGTTGATATCTAACCAATCCCCTCAGATCTATAGGGGCTAGGGGTTGATATCTAACCAATCCCTCAGATCTATAGGGGCTAGCGGTTGATATCTAACCAATCACTCAGATCTATAGGGGCTAGGGGTTGATATCTAACCAATCCCCTCAGATCTATAGGAGTGTAGGGGCTAGGGGTTGATATCTAACCAATCCCTCAGATCTATAGGGGCTAGGGGTTGATATCTAACCAATCCCTCAGATCTATAGGGGCTAGGGGTTGATATCTAACCAATCCCTCAGATCTATAGGAGTGTAGTGGTTGATATCTAACCAATCCCTCAGATCTATAGGGGCTAGGGGTTGATATCTAACCAATCCCTCAGATCTATAGGAGTGTAGGGGTTGATATCTAACCAATCCCTCAGATCTATAGGAGTGTAGGGGTTGATATCTAACCAATCCCTCAGATCTATAGGAGTGTAGGGGTTGATATCTAACCAATCCCTCAGATCTATAGGGGCTAGGGGTTGATATCTAACCAATCCCCTCTCAGATCTATAGGGGCTAGGGGTTGATATCTAACCAATCCCCTCAGATCTATAGGAGTGTAGGGCTAGGGGTTGATATCTAACCAATCCCTCAGATCTATAGGGGCTAGGGGTTGATATCTAACCAATCCCTCAGATCTATAGGAGTGTAGTGGTTGATATCTAACCAATCCCTCAGATCTATAGGGGCTAGGGGTTGATATCTAACCAATCCCTCAGATCTATAGGAGTGTAGGGGTTGATATCTAACCAATCCCTCAGATCTATAGGAGTGTCGGGGTTGATATCTAACCAATCCCTCAGATCTATAGGAGTGTAGGGGTTGATATCTAACCAATCCCTCAGATCTATAGGAGTGTAGTGGTTGATATCTAACCAATCCCTCAGATCTATAGGGGCTAGGGGTTGATATCTAACCAATCCCTCAGATCTATAGGAGTGTAGGGGTTGATATCTAACCAATCCCTCAGATCTATAGGAGTGTCGGGGTTGATATCTAACCAATCCCTCAGATCTATAGGAGTGTAGGGGTTGATATCTAACCAATCCCTCAGATCTATAGGAGTGTAGGGGTTGATATCTAACCAATCCCTCAGATCTATAGGAGTGTAGGGGTTGATATCTAACCAATCCCTCAGATCTATAGGAGTGTAGGGGTTGATATCTAACCAATCCCTCAGATCTATAGGAGTGTAGGGGTTGATATCTAACCAATCCCTCAGATCTATAGGAGTGTAGGGGTTGATATCTAACCAATCCCTCAGATCTATAGGAGTGTAGGGGTTGATATCTAACCAATCCCTCAGATCTATAGGAGTGTAGGGGTTGATATCTAACCAATCCCTCAGATCTATAGGAGTGTAGGGGTTGATATCTAACCAATCCCTCAGATCTATAGGAGTGTAGGGGTTGATATCTAACCAATCCCTCAGATCTATAGGAGTGTAGGGGTTGATATCTAACCAATCCCTCAGATCTATAGGGGCTAGGGGTTGATATCTAACCAATCCCCTCAGATCTATAGGGGCTAGGGGTTGATATCTAACCAATCCCTCAGAAATATAGGGGCTAGGGGTTGATATCTAACCAATCCCCTCAGATCTATAGGGGCTATGGGTTGATATCTAACCAATCCCTCAGATCTATAGGGGCTAGGGGTTGATATCTAACCAATCCCTCAGATCTATAGGAGTGTAGGGGTTGATATCTAACCAATCCCTCAGATCTATAGGAGTGTAGGGGTTGATATCTAACCAATCCCCTCAGATCTATAGGGGCTAGGGGTTGATATCTAACCAATCCCCTCAGATCTATAGGAGTGTAGGGGCTAGGGGTTGATATCTAACCAATCCCCTCAGATCTATAGGAGTGTAGGGGCTAGGGGTTGGTATCTAACCAATCCCTCAGATCTATAGGGGCTAGGGGTTGATATCTAACCAATCCCTCAGATCTATAGGGGCTAGGGGTTGATATCTAACCAATCCCTCAGATCTATAGGGGCTAGGGGTTGATATCTAACCAATCCCTCAGATCTATAGGAGTGTAGGGGTTGATATCTAACCAATCCCTCAGATCTATAGGAGTGTAGGGGTTGATATCTAACCAATCCCCTCAGATCTATAGGGGCTAGGGGTTGATATCTAACCAATCCCCTCAGATCTATAGGAGTGTAGGGGCTAGGGGTTGGTATCTAACCAATCCCCTCAGATCTATAGGAGTGTAGGGGCTAGGGGTTGATATCTAACCAATCCCCTCAGATTTATAGGAGTGTAGGGGCTAGGGGTTGATATCTAACCAATCCCTCAGATCTATAGGTGCTAGGGGTTGATATCTAACCAATCCCTCAGATCTATAGGGGCTAGGGGTTGATATCTAACCAATCCCTCAGATCTATAGGGGCTAGGGGTTGATATCTAACCAATCCCCTCAGATCTATAGGGGCTAGGGGTTGATATCTAACCAATCCCTCAGATCTATAGGGGCGAGCGGTTGATATCTAACCAATCCCTCAGATCTATAGGAGTGTAGGGGTTGATATCTAACCAATCCCTCAGATCTATTGGAGTGTAGGGGTTGATATCTAACCAATCCCTCAGATCTATAGGGGCTAGGGGTTGATATCTAACCAATCTCTCAGATCTATAGGGGCTAGGGGTTGATATCTAACCAATCCCCTCAGATCTATAGGGGCTAGGGGTTGATATCTAACCAATCCCCTCAGATCTATAGGGGCTAGGGGTTAATATCTAACCAATCCCTCAGATCTATAGGGGCTAGGGGTTGATATCTAACCAATCCCTCAGATCTATAGGGGCTAGGGGTTGATATCTAACCAATCCCTCAGATCTATAGGAGTGTAGGGGTTGATATCTAACCAATCCCTCAGATCTATAGGAGTGTAGGGGTTGATATCTAACTAATCCCTCAGATCTATAGGAGTGTAGGGGTTGATATCTAACCAATCCCCTCAGATCTATAGGGGCTAGGGGTTGATATCTAACCAATCCCTCAGATCTATAGGGGCTAGCGGTTGATATCTAACCAATCCCTCAGATCTATAGGAGTGTAGGGGTTGATATCTAACCAATCCCTCAGATCTATAGGAGTGTAGGGGTTGATATCCAACCAATCCCTCAGATCTATAGGAGTGTAGGGGTTGATATCTAACCAATCCCTCAGATCTATAGGGGCTAGGGGTTGATATCTAACCAATCCCTCAGATCTATAGGAGTGTAGGGGTTGATATCTAACCAATCCCTCAGATCTATAGGAGTGTAGGGGTTGATATCCAACCAATCCCTCAGATCTATAGGAGTGTAGGGGTTGATATCTAACCAATCCCTCAGATCTATAGGGGCTAGGGGTTGATATCTAACCAATCCCTCAGATCTATAGGGGCTAGGGGTTGATATCTAACCAATCCCTCAGATCTATAGGAGTGTAGGGGTTGATATCTAACCAATCCCTCAGATCTATAGGAGTGTAGGGGTTGATATCTAACCAATCCCCTCAGATCTATAGGGGCTAGGGGTTGATATCTAACCAATCCCTCAGATCTATAGGGGCTAGCGGTTGATATCTAACCAATCACTCAGATCTATAGGGGCTAGGGGTTGATATCTAACCAATCCCCTCAGATCTATAGGAGTGTAGGGGCTAGGGGTTGATATCTAACCAATCCCTCAGATCTATAGGGGCTAGGGGTTGATATCTAACCAATCCCTCAGATCTATAGGGGCTAGGGGTTGATATCTAACCAATCCCTCAGATCTATAGGAGTGTAGTGGTTGATATCTAACCAATCCCTCAGATCTATAGGGGCTAGGGGTTGATATCTAACCAATCCCTCAGATCTATAGGAGTGTAGGGGTTGATATCTAACCAATCCCTCAGATCTATAGGAGTGTAGGGGTTGATATCTAACCAATCCCTCAGATCTATAGGAGTGTAGGGGTTGATATCTAACCAATCCCTCAGATCTATAGGAGTGTAGTGGTTGATATCTAACCAATCCCTCAGATCTATAGGGGCTAGGGGTTGATATCTAACCAATCCCTCAGATCTATAGGAGTGTAGGGGTTGATATCTAACCAATCCCTCAGATCTATAGGAGTGTCGGGGTTGATATCTAACCAATCCCTCAGATCTATAGGAGTGTAGGGGTTGATATCTAACCAATCCCTCAGATCTATAGGAGTGTAGGGGTTGATATCTAACCAATCCCTCAGATCTATAGGAGTGTAGGGGTTGATATCTAACCAATCCCTCAGATCTATAGGAGTGTAGGGGTTGATATCTAACCAATCCCTCAGATCTATAGGAGTGTAGGGGTTGATATCTAACCAATCCCTCAGATCTATAGGAGTGTAGGGGTTGATATCTAACCAATCCCTCAGATCTATAGGAGTGTAGGGGTTGATATCTAAACAATCCCTCAGATCTATAGGAGTGTAGGGGTTGATATCTAACCAATCCCTCAGATCTATAGGAGTGTAGGGATTGATATCTAACCAATCCCTCAGATCTATAGGGGCTAGGGGTTGATATCTAACCAATCCCCTCAGATCTATAGGGGCTAGGGGTTGATATCTAACCAATCCCTCAGAAATATAGGGGCTAGGGGTTGATATCTAACCAATCCCCTCAGATCTATAGGGGCTATGGGTTGATATCTAACCAATCCCTCAGATCTATAGGGGCTAGGGGTTGATATCTAACCAATCCCTCAGATCTATAGGAGTGTAGGGGTTGATATCTAACCAATCCCTCAGATCTATAGGAGTGTAGGGGTTGATATCTAACCAATCCCCTCAGATCTATAGGGGCTAGGGGTTGATATCTAACCAATCCCCTCAGATCTATAGGAGTGTAGGGGCTAGGGGTTGGTATCTAACCAATCCCCTCAGATCTATAGGAGTGTAGGGGCTAGGGGTTGATATCTAACCAATCCCCTCAGATCTATAGGAGTGTAGGGGCTAGGGGTTGATATCTAACCAATCCCCTCAGATCTATAGGGGCTAGGGGTTGATATCTAACCAATCCCCTCTGATCTATAGGGGCTATGGGTTGATATCTAACCAATCCCCTCAGATCTATAGGGGCTAGGGGTTGGTATCTAACCAATCCCTCAGATCTATAGGGGCTAGGGGTTGATATCTAACCAATCCCTCAGATCTATAGGGGCTAGGGGTTGATATCTAACCAATCCCTCAGATCTATAGGAGTGTAGGGGCTAGGGGCTGATATCTAACCAATCCCTCAGATCTATAGGGGCTAGGGGTTGATATCTAACCAATCCCCTCTGATCTATAGGGGCTAGGGGTTGATATCTAACCAATCCCTCAGATCTATAGGAGTGTAGTGGTTGATATCTAACCAATCCCCTCAGATCTATAGGAGTGTAGGGGCTAGGGGTTGATATCTAACCAATCCCTCAGATCTATAGGGGCTAGGGGTTGATATCTAACCAATCCCTCAGATCTATAGGGGCTAGGGGTTGATATCTAACCAATCCCTCAGATCTATAGTAGTGTAGGGGCAAGGGGTTGATATCTAACCAATCCCTCAGATCTATAGGGGCTAGGGGTTGATATCTAACCAATCCCCTCTGATCTATAGGGGCTAGGGGTTGATATCTAACCAATCCCCTCTGATCTATAGGGGCTAGGGGTTGATATCTAACCAATCCCCTCAGATCTATAGGAGTGTAGGGGTTGGTATCTAACCAATCCCTCAGATCTATAGGAGTGTAGGGGTTGATATCTAACCAATCCCTCAGATCTATAGGAGTGTAGGGGTTGATATCTAACCAATCCCTCAGATCTATAGGAGTGTAGGGGTTGATATCTAACCAATCCCTCAGATCTATAGGAGTGTAGGGGTTGATATCTAACCAATCCCTCAGATCTATAGGAGTGTAGGGGTTGATATCTAACCAATCCCTCAGATCTATAGGAGTGTAGGGGTTGATATCTAACCAATCCCCTCAGATCTATAGGAGTGTAGGGGCTAGGGGTTGGTATCTAACCAATCCCCTCAGATCTATAGGAGTGTAGGGGCTAGGGGTTGATATCTAACCAATCCCCTCAGATCTATAGGGGCTAGGGGTTGATATCTAACCAATCCCCTCTGATCTATAGGGGCTAGGGGTTGATATCTAACCAATCCCTCAGATCTATAGGAGTGTAGGGGCTAGGGGCTGATATCTAACCAATCCCTCAGATCTATAGGGGCTAGGGGTTGATATCTAACCAATCCCCTCTGATCTATAGGGGCTAGGGGTTGATATCTAACCAATCCCTCAGATCTATAGTAGTGTAGGGGCAAGGGGTTGATATCTAACCAATCCCTCAGATCTATAGGGGCTAGGGGTTGATATCTAACCAATCCCCTCTGATCTATAGGGGCTAGGGGTTGATATCTAACCAATCCCCTCAGATCTATAGGGGCTAGGGGTTGGTATCTAACCAATCCCTCAGATCTATAGGAGTGTAGGGGTTGATATCTAACCAATCCCTCAGATCTATAGGAGTGTAGGGGTTGATATCTAACCAATCCCTCAGATCTATAGGAGTGTAGGGGTTGATATCTAACCAATCCCTCAGATCTATAGGAGTGTAGGGGTTGATATCTAACCAATCCCTCAGATCTATAGGAGTGTAGGGGTTGATATCTAACCAATCCCTCAGATCTATAGGAGTGTAGGGGTTGATATCTAACCAATCCCTCAGATCTATAGGGGCTAGGGGTTGATATCTAACCAATCCCCTCAGATCTATAGGGGCTAGGGGTTGATATCTAACCAATCCCTCAGAAATATAGGGGCTAGGGGTTGATATCTAACCAATCCCCTCAGATCTATAGGGGCTATGGGTTGATATCTAACCAATCCCTCAGATCTATAGGGGCTAGGGGTTGATATCTAACCAATCCCTCAGATCTATAGGAGTGTAGGGGTTGATATCTAACCAATCCCTCAGATCTATAGGAGTGTAGGGGTTGATATCTAACCAATCCCCTCAGATCTATAGGGGCTAGGGGTTGATATCTAACCAATCCCCTCAGATCTATAGGAGTGTAGGGGCTAGGGGTTGGTATCTAACCAATCCCCTCAGATCTATAGGAGTGTAGGGGCTAGGGGTTGATATCTAACCAATCCCCTCAGATCTATAGGAGTGTAGGGGCTAGGGGTTGATATCTAACCAATCCCTCAGATCTATAGGGGCTAGGGGTTGATATCTAACCAATCCCTCAGATCTATAGGGGCTAGGGGTTGATATCTAACCAATCCCTCAGATCTATAGGAGTGTAGGGGCTAGGGGCTGATATCTAACCAATCCCTCAGATCTATAGGGGCTAGGGGTTGATATCTAACCAATCCCCTCTGATCTATAGGGGCTAGGGGTTGATATCTAACCAATCCCTCAGATCTATAGGAGTGTAGTGGTTGATATCTAACCAATCCCCTCAGATCTATAGGAGTGTAGGGGCTAGGGGTTGATATCTAACCAATCCCTCAGATCTATAGGGGCTAGGGATGGATATCTAACCAATCCCTCAGATCTATAGGGGCTAGGGGTTGATATCTAACCAATCCCTCAGATCTATAGTAGTGTAGGGGCAAGGGGTTGATATCTAACCAATCCCTCAGATCTATAGGGGCTAGGGGTTGATATCTAACCAATCCCCTCTGATCTATAGGGGCTAGGGGTTGATATCTAACCAATCCCCTCAGATCTATAGGGGCTAGGGGTTGGTATCTAACCAATCCCTCAGATCTATAGGAGTGTAGGGGTTGATATCTAACCAATCCCTCAGATCTATAGGAGTGTAGGGGTTGATATCTAACCAATCCCTCAGATCTATAGGAGTGTAGGGGTTGATATCTAACCAATCCCTCAGATCTATAGGAGTGTAGGGGTTGATATCTAACCAATCCCTCAGATCTATAGGAGTGTAGGGGTTGATATCTAACCAATCCCTCAGATCTATAGGAGTGTAGGGGTTGATATCTAACCAATCCCCTCAGATCTATAGGAGTGTAGGGGCTAGGGGTTGGTATCTAACCAATCCCCTCAGATCTATAGGAGTGTAGGGGCTAGGGGTTGATATCTAACCAATCCCCTCAGATCTATAGGGGCTAGGGGTTGATATCTAACCAATCCCCTCTGATCTATAGGGGCTAGGGGTTGATATCTAACCAATCCCTCAGATCTATAGGAGTGTAGGGGCTAGGGGCTGATATCTAACCAATCCCTCAGATCTATAGGGGCTAGGGGTTGATATCTAACCAATCCCCTCTGATCTATAGGGGCTAGGGGTTGATATCTAACCAATCCCTCAGATCTATAGTAGTGTAGGGGCAAGGGGTTGATATCTAACCAATCCCTCAGATCTATAGGGGCTAGGGGTTGATATCTAACCAATCCCCTCTGATCTATAGGGGCTAGGGGTTGATATCTAACCAATCCCCTCAGATCTATAGGGGCTAGGGGTTGATATCTAACCAATCCCCTCAGATCTATAGGGGCTAGGGGTTGGTATCTAACCAATCCCTCAGATCTATAGGAGTGTAGGGGTTGATATCTAACCAATCCCTCAGATCTATAGGAGTGTAGGGGTTGATATCTAACCAATCCCTCAGATCTATAGGAGTGTAGGGGTTGATATCTAACCAATCCCTCAGATCTATAGGAGTGTAGGGGTTGATATCTAACCAATCCCTCAGATCTATAGGAGTGTAGGGGTTGATATCTAACCAATCCCTCAGATCTATAGGAGTGTAGGGGTTGATATCTAACCAATCCCCTCAGATCTATAGGGGCTAGGGGTTGATATCTAACCAATCCCCTCAGATCTATAGGGGCTAGGGGTTGATATCTAACCAATCCCTCAGAAATATAGGGGCTAGGGGTTGATATCTAACCAATCCCCTCAGATCTATAGGGGCTATGGGTTGATATCTAACCAATCCCTCAGATCTATAGGGGCTAGGGGTTGATATCTAACCAATCCCTCAGATCTATAGGAGTGTAGGGGTTGATATCTAACCAATCCCTCAGATCTATAGGAGTGTAGGGGTTGATATCTAACCAATCCCCTCAGATCTATAGGGGCTAGGGGTTGATATCTAACCAATCCCCTCAGATCTATAGGAGTGTAGGGGCTAGGGGTTGGTATCTAACCAATCCCCTCAGATCTATAGGAGTGTAGGGGCTAGGGGTTGATATCTAACCAATCCCCTCAGATCTATAGGAGTGTAGGGGCTAGGGGTTGATATCTAACCAATCCCTCAGATCTATAGGGGCTAGGGGTTGATATCTAACCAATCCCTCAGATCTATAGGGGCTAGGGGTTGATATCTAACCAATCCCTCAGATCTATAGGAGTGTAGGGGCTAGGGGCTGATATCTAACCAATCCCTCAGATCTATAGGGGCTAGGGGTTGATATCTAACCAATCCCCTCTGATCTATAGGGGCTAGGGGTTGATATCTAACCAATCCCTCAGATCTATAGGAGTGTAGTGGTTGATATCTAACCAATCCCCTCAGATCTATAGGAGTGTAGGGGCTAGGGGTTGATATCTAACCAATCCCTCAGATCTATAGGGGCTAGGGATGGATATCTAACCAATCCCTCAGATCTATAGGGGCTAGGGGTTGATATCTAACCAATCCCTCAGATCTATAGTAGTGTAGGGGCAAGGGGTTGATATCTAACCAATCCCTCAGATCTATAGGGGCTAGGGGTTGATATCTAACCAATCCCCTCTGATCTATAGGGGCTAGGGGTTGATATCTAACCAATCCCCTCAGATCTATAGGGGCTAGGGGTTGGTATCTAACCAATCCCTCAGATCTATAGGAGTGTAGGGGTTGATATCTAACCAATCCCTCAGATCTATAGGAGTGTAGGGGTTGATATCTAACCAATCCCTCAGATCTATAGGGGCTAGGGGTTGATATCTAACCAATCCCTCAGATCTATAGGGGCTAGGGGTTGATATCGAACCAATCCCTCAGATCTATAGGAGTGTAGGGGTTGATATCTAACCAATCCCTCAGATCTATAGGAGTGTAGGGGTTGATATCTAACCAATCCCTCAGATCTATAGGAGTGTAGGGGTTGATATCTAACCAATCCCTCAGATCTATAGGAGTGTAGTGTTTGATATCTAACCAATCCCTCATATCTATAGGAGTGTAGGGGTTGACATCTAACCAATCCCTCAGATCTATAGGAGTGTAGGGGTTGACATCTAACCAATCCCTCAGATCTATAGGGGCTAGGGGTTGATATCTAACCAATCCCTCAGATCTATATGGGCTAGGGGTTGATATCTAACCAATCCCTCAGATCTATAGGGGCTAGGGGTTGATATCTAACCAATCCCTCAGATCTATAGGAGTGTAGGGGTTGATATCTAACCAATCCCTCAGATCTATAGGAGTGTAGGGGTTGATATCTAACCAATCCCCTCAGATCTATAGGAGTGTAGGGGCTAGGGGTTGGTATCTAACCAATCCCCTCAGATCTATAGGAGTGTAGGGGCTAGGGGTTGATATCTAACCAATCCCCTCAGATTTATAGGAGTGTAGGGGCTAGGGGTTGATATCTAACCAATCCCTCAGATCTATAGGAGTGTAGGGGTTGATATCTAACCAATCCCTCAGATCTATAGGAGTGTAGGGGTTGATATCTAACCAATCCCTCAGATCTATAGGAGTGTAGGGGTTGATATCTAACCAATCCCTCAGATCTATAGGAGTGTAGTGTTTGATATCTAACCAATCCCTCATATCTATAGGAGTGTAGGGGTTGACATCTAACCAATCCCTCAGATCTATAGGAGTGTAGGGGTTGACATCTAACCAATCCCTCAGATCTATAGGGGCTAGGGGTTGATATCTAACCAATCCCTCAGATCTATATGGGCTAGGGGTTGATATCTAACCAATCCCTCAGATCTATAGGGGCTAGGGGTTGATATCTAACCAATCCCTCAGATCTATAGGAGTGTAGGGGTTGATATCTAACCAATCCCTCAGATCTATAGGAGTGTAGGGGTTGATATCTAACCAATCCCCTCAGATCTATAGGAGTGTAGGGGCTAGGGGTTGGTATCTAACCAATCCCCTCAGATCTATAGGAGTGTAGGGGCTAGGGGTTGATATCTAACCAATCCCCTCAGATTTATAGGAGTGTAGGGGCTAGGGGTTGATATCTAACCAATCCCTCAGATCTATAGGTGCTAGGGGTTGATATCTAACCAATCCCTCAGATCTATAGGGGCTAGGGGTTGATATCTAACCAATCCCTCAGATCTATAGGGGCTAGGGGTTGATATCTAACCAATCCCTCAGATCTATAGGAGTGTAGGGGCTAGGGGCTGATATCTAACCAATCCCCTCAGATCTATAGGGGCTAGGGGTTGATATCTAACCAATCCCTCAGATCTATAGGGGTGTAGGGGCAAGGGGTTGATATCTAACCAATCCCTCAGATCTATAGGGGCTAGGGGTTGATATCTAACCAATCCCCTCAGATCTATAGGGGCTAGGGGTTGATATCTAACCAATCCCCTCAGATCTATAGGGGCTAGGGGTTGGTATCTAACCAATCCCTCAGATCTATAGGGGCTAGGGGTTGATATCTAACCAATCCCTCAGATCTATAGGGGCTAGGGGTTGATATCTAACCAATCCCTCAGATCTATAGGAGTGTAGGGGCTAGGGGCTGATATCTAACCAATCCCCTCAGATCTATAGGGGCTAGGGGTTGATATCTAACCAATCCCCTCAGATCTATAGGGGCTAGCGGTTGATATCTAACCAATCCCTCAGATCTATAGGAGTGTAGGGGTTGATATCTAACCAATCCCTCAGATCTATAGGAGTGTAGGGGTTGATATCTAACCAATCCCTCAGATCTATAGGAGTGTAGGGGTTGATATCTAACCAATCCCTCAGATCTATAGGGGCTAGGGGTTGATATCTAACCAATCCCTCAGATCTATAGGGGCTAGGGGTTGATATCTAACCAATCCCCTCAGATCTATAGGGGCTAGGGGTTGATATCTAACCAATCCCTCAGATCTATAGGGGCGAGCGGTTGATATCTAACCAATCCCTCAGATCTATAGGAGTGTAGGGGTTGATATCTAACCAATCCCTCAGATCTATAGGAGTGTAGGGGTTGATATCTAACCAATCCCTCAGATCTATAGGGGCTAGGGGTTGATATCTAACCAATCCCTCAGATCTATAGGGGCGTAGGGGTTGATATCTAACCAATCCCTCAGATCTATAGGAGTGTAGGGGTTGATATCTAACCAATCCCTCAGATCTATAGGGGCTAGGGGTTGATATCTAACCAATCCCTCAGATCTATAGGGGCTAGGGGTTGATATCTAACCAATCCCCTCAGATCTATAGGGGCTAGGGGTTGATATCTAACCAATCCCTCAGATCTATAGGGGCGAGCGGTTGATATCTAACCAATCCCTCAGATCTATAGGAGTGTAGGGGTTGATATCTAACCAATCCCTCAGATCTATAGGAGTGTAGGGGTTGATATCTAACCAATCCCTCAGATCTATAGGGGCTAGGGGTTGATATCTAACCAATCCCTCAGATCTATAGGGGCTAGGGGTTGATATCTAACTAATCCCCTCAGATCTATAGGGGCTAGGGGTTGATATCTAACCAATCCCTCAGATCTATAGGGGCTAGGGGTTGATATCTAACCAATCCCCTCAGATCTATAGGAGTGTAGGGGCTAGGGGTTGATATCTAACCAATCCCCTCAGATCTATAGGAGTGTAGGGGCTAGGGGTTGATATCTAACCAATCCCTCAGATCTATAGGGGCTAGGGGTTGATATCTAACCAATCCCTCAGATCTATAGGGGCTGATATCTAACCAATCCCTCAGATCTATAGGAGTGTAGTGGTTGATATCTAACCAATCCCTCAGATCTATAGGGGCTAGGGGTTGATATCTAACCAATCCCTCAGATCTATAGGAGTGTAGGGGTTGATATCTAACCAATCCCTCAGATCTATAGGAGTGTAGGGGTTGATATCTAACCAATCCCTCAGATCTATAGGAGTGTAGGGGTTGATATCTAACCAATCCCTCAGATCTATAGGAGTGTAGGGGTTGATATCTAACCAATCCCTCAGATCTATAGGAGTGTAGGGGTTGATATCTAACCAATCCCTCAGATCTATAGGAGTGTAGGGGTTGATATCTAACCAATCCCTCAGATCTATAGGAGTGTAGGGGTTGATATCTAACCAATCCCTCAGATCTATAGGGGCTAGGGGTTGATATCTAACCAATCCCCTCAGATCTATAGGGGCTAGGGGTTGATATCTAACCAATCCCTCAGATCTATAGGGGCTAGGGGTTGATATCTAACCAATCCCTCAGATCTATAGGGGCTAGGGGTTGATATCTAACCAATCCCTCAGATCTATAGGGGCTAGGGGTTGATATCTAACCAATCCCTCAGATCTATAGGAGTGTAGGGGTTGATATCTAACCAATCCCTCAGATCTATAGGAGTGTAGGGGTTGATATCTAACTAATCCCTCAGATCTATAGGAGTGTAGGGGTTGATATCTAACCAATCCCCTCAGATCTATAGGGGCTAGGGGTTGATATCTAACCAATCCCTCAGATCTATAGGGGCTAGCGGTTGATATCTAACCAATCCCTCAGATCTATAGGAGTGTAGGGGTTGATATCTAACCAATCCCTCAGATCTATAGGAGTGTAGGGGTTGATATCCAACCAATCCCTCAGATCTATAGGAGTGTAGGGGTTGATATCTAACCAATCCCTCAGATCTATAGGGGCTAGGGGTTGATATCTAACCAATCCCTCAGATCTATAGGAGTGTAGGGGTTGATATCTAACCAATCCCTCAGATCTATAGGAGTGTAGGGGTTGATATCCAACCAATCCCTCAGATCTATAGGAGTGTAGGGGTTGATATCTAACCAATCCCTCAGATCTATAGGGGCTAGGGGTTGATATCTAACCAATCCCTCAGATCTATAGGGGCTAGGGGTTGATATCTAACCAATCCCTCAGATCTATAGGAGTGTAGGGGTTGATATCTAACCAATCCCTCAGATCTATAGGAGTGTAGGGGTTGATATCTAACCAATCCCCTCAGATCTATAGGGGCTAGGGGTTGATATCTAACCAATCCCTCAGATCTATAGGGGCTAGCGGTTGATATCTAACCAATCACTCAGATCTATAGGGGCTAGGGGTTGATATCTAACCAATCCCCTCAGATCTATAGGAGTGTAGGGGCTAGGGGTTGATATCTAACCAATCCCTCAGATCTATAGGGGCTAGGGGTTGATATCTAACCAATCCCTCAGATCTATAGGGGCTAGGGGTTGATATCTAACCAATCCCTCAGATCTATAGGAGTGTAGGGGTTGATATCTAACCAATCCCTCAGATCTATAGGAGTGTAGGGGTTGATATCTAACCAATCCCTCAGATCTATAGGAGTGTAGGGGTTGATATCTAACCAATCCCTCAGATCTATAGGGGCTAGGGGTTGATATCTAACCAATCCCCTCAGATCTATAGGAGTGTAGGGGCTAGGGGTTGATATCTAACCAATCCCTCAGATCTATAGGGGCTAGGGGTTGATATCTAACCAATCCCTCAGATCTATAGGAGTGTAGGGGTTGATATCTAACCAATCCCTCAGATCTATAGGAGTGTAGGGGTTGATATCTAACCAATCCCTCAGATCTATAGGAGTGTCGGGGTTGATATCTAACCAATCCCTCAGATCTATAGGAGTGTAGGGGTTGATATCTAACCAATCCCTCAGATCTATAGGAGTGTAGGGGTTGATATCTAACCAATCCCTCAGATCTATAGGAGTGTAGGGGTTGATATCTAACCAATCCCTCAGATCTATAGGAGTGTAGGGGTTGATATCTAACCAATCCCTCAGATCTATAGGAGTGTAGGGGTTGATATCTAACCAATCCCTCAGATCTATAGGAGTGTAGGGGTTGATATCTAACCAATCCCTCAGATCTATAGGAGTGTAGGGGTTGATATCTAACCAATCCCTCAGATCTATAGGAGTGTAGGGGTTGATATCTAACCAATCCCTCAGATCTATAGGAGTGTAGGGGTTGATATCTAACCAATCCCTCAGATCTATAGGAGTGTAGGGGTTGATATCTAACCAATCCCTCAGATCTATACGGGCTAGGGGTTGATATCTAACCAATCCCCTCAGATCTATAGGGGCTAGGGGTTGATATCTAACCAATCCCTCAGAAATATAGGGGCTATGGGTTGATATCTAACCAATCCCTCAGATCTATAGGGGCTAGGGGTTGATATCTAACCAATCCCTCAGATCTATAGGAGTGTAGGGGTTGATATCTAACCAATCCCTCAGATCTATAGGAGTGTAGGGGTTGATATCTAACCAATCCCCTCAGATCTATAGGGGCTAGGGGTTGATATCTAACCAATCCCCTCAGATCTATAGGAGTGTAGGGGCTAGGGGTTGGTATCTAACCAATCCCCTCAGATCTATAGGAGTGTAGGGGCTAGGGGTTGATATCTAACCAATCCCCTCAGATCTATAGGAGTGTAGGGGCTAGGGGTTGATATCTAACCAATCCCCTCAGATCTATAGGGGCTAGGGGTTGATATCTAACCAATCCCCTCTGATCTATAGGGGCTAGGGGTTGATATCTAACCAATCCCCTCAGATCTATAGGGGCTAGGGGTTGGTATCTAACCAATCCCTCAGATCTATAGGGGCTAGGGGTTGATATCTAACCAATCCCTCAGATCTATAGGGGCTAGGGGTTGATATCTAACCAATCCCTCAGATCTATAGGAGTGTAGGGGCTAGGGGCTGATATCTAACCAATCCCTCAGATCTATAGGGGCTAGGGGTTGATATCTAACCAATCCCCTCTGATCTATAGGGGCTAGGGGTTGATATCTAACCAATCCCTCAGATCTATAGGAGTGTAGTGGTTGATATCTAACCAATCCCCTCAGATCTATAGGAGTGTAGGGGCTAGGGGTTGATATCTAACCAATCCCCTCTGATCTATAGGGGCTAGGGGTTGATATCTAACCAATCCCCTCAGATCTATAGGGGCTAGGGGTTGGTATCTAACCAATCCCTCAGATCTATAGGAGTGTAGGGGTTGATATCTAACCAATCCCTCAGATCTAAAGGAGTGTAGGGGTTGATATCTAACCAATCCCTCAGATCTATAGGGGCTAGGGGTTGATATCTAACCAATCCCTCAGATCTATAGGGGCTAGGGGTTGATATCGAACCAATCCCTCAGATCTATAGGAGTGTAGGGGTTGATATCTAACCAATCCCTCAGATCTATAGGAGTGTAGTGTTTGATATCTAACCAATCCCTCATATCTATAGGAGTGTAGGGGTTGACATCTAACCAATCCCTCAGATCTATAGGAGTGTAGGGGTTGACATCTAACCAATCCCTCAGATCTATAGGGGCTAGGGGTTGATATCTAACCAATCCCTCAGATCTATATGGGCTAGGGGTTGATATCTAACCAATCCCTCAGATCTATAGGGGCTAGGGGTTGATATCTAACCAATCCCTCAGATCTATAGGAGTGTAGGGGTTGATATCTAACCAATCCCTCAGATCTATAGGAGTGTAGGGGTTGATATCTAACTAATCCCTCAGATCTATAGGAGTGTAGGGGTTGATATCTAACCAATCCCCTCAGATCTATAGGGGCTAGGGGTTGATATCTAACCAATCCCTCAGATCTATAGGGGCTAGCGGTTGATATCTAACCAATCCCTCAGATCTATAGGAGTGTAGGGGTTGATATCCAACCAATCCCTCAGATCTATAGGAGTGTAGGGGTTGATATCCAACCAATCCCTCAGATCTATAGGAGTGTAGGGGTTGATATCTAACCAATCCCTCAGATCTATAGGGGCTAGGGGTTGATATCTAACCAATCCCTCAGATCTATAGGAGTGTAGGGGTTGATATCTAACCAATCCCTCAGATCTATAGGAGTGTAGGGGTTGATATCCAACCAATCCCTCAGATCTATAGGAGTGTAGGGGTTGATATCTAACCAATCCCTCAGATCTATAGGGGCTAGGGGTTGATATCTAACCAATCCCTCAGATCTATAGGGGCTAGGGGTTGATATCTAACCAATCCCTCAGATCTATAGGAGTGTAGGGGTTGATATCTAACCAATCCCTCAGATCTATAGGAGTGTAGGGGTTGATATCTAACCAATCCCCTCAGATCTATAGGGGCTAGGGGTTGATATCTAACCAATCCCTCAGATCTATAGGGGCTAGCGGTTGATATCTAACCAATCACTCAGATCTATAGGGGCTAGGGGTTGATATCTAACCAATCCCCTCAGATCTATAGGAGTGTAGGGGCTAGGGGTTGATATCTAACCAATCCCTCAGATCTATAGGGGCTAGGGGTTGATATCTAACCAATCCCTCAGATCTATAGGGGCTAGGGGTTGATATCTAACCAATCCCTCAGATCTATAGGAGTGTAGTGGTTGATATCTAACCAATCCCTCAGATCTATAGGGGCTAGGGGTTGATATCTAACCAATCCCTCAGATCTATAGGAGTGTAGGGGTTGATATCTAACCAATCCCTCAGATCTATAGGAGTGTAGGGGTTGATATCTAACCAATCCCTCAGATCTATAGGAGTGTAGGGGTTGATATCTAACCAATCCCTCAGATCTATAGGAGTGTAGGGGTTGATATCTAACCAATCCCTCAGATCTATAGGGGCTAGGGGTTGATATCTAACCAATCCCCTCAGATCTATAGGAGTGTAGGGGCTAGGGGTTGATATCTAACCAATCCCTCAGATCTATAGGGGCTAGGGGTTGATATCTAACCAATCCCTCAGATCTATAGGAGTGTAGGGGTTGATATCTAACCAATCCCTCAGATCTATAGGAGTGTAGGGGTTGATATCTAACCAATCCCTCAGATCTATAGGAGTGTCGGGGTTGATATCTAACCAATCCCTCAGATCTATAGGAGTGTAGGGGTTGATATCTAACCAATCCCTCAGATCTATAGGAGTGTAGGGGTTGATATCTAACCAATCCCTCAGATCTATAGGAGTGTAGGGGTTGATATCTAACCAATCCCTCAGATCTATAGGAGTGTAGGGGTTGATATCTAACCAATCCCTCAGATCTATAGGAGTGTAGGGGTTGATATCTAACCAATCCCTCAGATCTATAGGAGTGTAGGGGTTGATATCTAACCAATCCCTCAGATCTATAGGAGTGTAGGGGTTGATATCTAACCAATCCCTCAGATCTATAGGAGTGTAGGGGTTGATATCTAACCAATCCCTCAGATCTATAGGAGTGTAGGGGTTGATATCTAACCAATCCCTCAGATCTATAGGAGTGTAGGGGTTGATATCTAACCAATCCCTCAGATCTATAGGAGTGTAGGGGTTGATATCTAACCAATCCCTCAGATCTATACGGGCTAGGGGTTGATATCTAACCAATCCCCTCAGATCTATAGGGGCTAGGGGTTGATATCTAACCAATCCCTCAGAAATATAGGGGCTAGGGGTTGATATCTAACCAATCCCCTCAGATCTATAGGGGCTATGGGTTGATATCTAACCAATCCCTCAGATCTATAGGGGCTAGGGGTTGATATCTAACCAATCCCTCAGATCTATAGGAGTGTAGGGGTTGATATCTAACCAATCCCTCAGATCTATAGGAGTGTAGGGGTTGATATCTAACCAATCCCCTCAGATCTATAGGGGCTAGGGGTTGATATCTAACCAATCCCCTCAGATCTATAGGAGTGTAGGGGCTAGGGGTTGGTATCTAACCAATCCCCTCAGATCTATAGGAGTGTAGGGGCTAGGGGTTGATATCTAACCAATCCCCTCAGATCTATAGGAGTGTAGGGGCTAGGGGTTGATATCTAACCAATCCCCTCAGATCTATAGGGGCTAGGGGTTGATATCTAACCAATCCCCTCTGATCTATAGGGGCTAGGGGTTGATATCTAACCAATCCCCTCAGATCTATAGGGGCTAGGGGTTGGTATCTAACCAATCCCTCAGATCTATAGGGGCTAGGGGTTGATATCTAACCAATCCCTCAGATCTATAGGGGCTAGGGGTTGATATCTAACCAATCCCTCAGATCTATAGGAGTGTAGGGGCTAGGGGCTGATATCTAACCAATCCCTCAGATCTATAGGGGCTAGGGGTTGATATCTAACCAATCCCCTCTGATCTATAGGGGCTAGGGGTTGATATCTAACCAATCCCTCAGATCTATAGGAGTGTAGTGGTTGATATCTAACCAATCCCCTCAGATCTATAGGAGTGTAGGGGCTAGGGGTTGATATCTAACCAATCCCCTCTGATCTATAGGGGCTAGGGGTTGATATCTAACCAATCCCCTCAGATCTATAGGGGCTAGGGGTTGGTATCTAACCAATCCCTCAGATCTATAGGAGTGTAGGGGTTGATATCTAACCAATCCCTCAGATCTAAAGGAGTGTAGGGGTTGATATCTAACCAATCCCTCAGATCTATAGGGGCTAGGGGTTGATATCTAACCAATCCCTCAGATCTATAGGGGCTAGGGGTTGATATCGAACCAATCCCTCAGATCTATAGGAGTGTAGGGGTTGATATCTAACCAATCCCTCAGATCTATAGGAGTGTAGTGTTTGATATCTAACCAATCCCTCATATCTATAGGAGTGTAGGGGTTGACATCTAACCAATCCCTCAGATCTATAGGAGTGTAGGGGTTGACATCTAACCAATCCCTCAGATCTATAGGGGCTAGGGGTTGATATCTAACCAATCCCTCAGATCTATATGGGCTAGGGGTTGATATCTAACCAATCCCTCAGATCTATAGGGGCTAGGGGTTGATATCTAACCAATCCCTCAGATCTATAGGAGTGTAGGGGTTGATATCTAACCAATCCCTCAGATCTATAGGAGTGTAGGGGTTGATATCTAACCAATCCCCTCAGATCTATAGGAGTGTAGGGGCTAGGGGTTGGTATCTAACCAATCCCCTCAGATCTATAGGAGTGTAGGGGCTAGGGGTTGATATCTAACCAATCCCCTCAGATTTATAGGAGTGTAGGGGCTAGGGGTTGATATCTAACCAATCCCTCAGATCTATAGGTGCTAGGGGTTGATATCTAACCAATCCCTCAGATCTATAGGGGCTAGGGGTTGATATCTAACCAATCCCTCAGATCTATAGGGGTGTAGGGGCAAGGGGTTGATATCTAACCAATCCCTCAGATCTATAGGGGCTAGGGGTTGATATCTAACCAATCCCCTCAGATCTATAGGGGCTAGGGGTTGATATCTAACCAATCCCCTCAGATCTATAGGGGCTAGGGGTTGGTATCTAACCAATCCCTCAGATCTATAGGGGCTAGGGGTTGATATCTAACCAATCCCTCAGATCTATAGGGGCTAGGGGTTGATATCTAACCAATCCCTCAGATCTATAGGAGTGTAGGGGCTAGGGGCTGATATCTAACCAATCCCCTCAGATCTATAGGGGCTAGGGGTTGATATCTAACCAATCCCTCAGATCTATAGGGGTGTAGGGGCAAGGGGTTGATATCTAACCAATCCCTCAGATCTATAGGGGCTAGGGGTTGATATCTAACCAATCCCCTCAGATCTATAGGGGCTAGGGGTTGGTATCTAACCAATCCCTCAGATCTATAGGGGCTAGGGGTTGATATCTAACCAATCCCTCAGATCTATAGGGGCTAGGGGTTGATATCTAACCAATCCCTCAGATCTATAGGAGTGTAGGGGTTGATATCTAACCAATCCCTCAGATCTATAGGAGTGTAGGGGTTGATATCTAACCAATCCCTCAGATCTATAGGAGTGTAGGGGTTGATATCTAACCAATCCCTCAGATCTATAGGAGTGTAGGGGTTGATATCTAACCAATCCCTCAGATCTATAGGGGCTAGGGGTTGATATCTAACCAATCCCTCAGATCTATAGGGGCTAGGGGTTGATATCTAACCAATCCCTCAGATCTATAGGGGCTAGGGGTTGATATCTAACTAATCCCCTCAGATCTATAGGGGCTAGGGGTTGATATCTAACCAATCCCCTCAGATCTATAGGGGCTAGGGGTTGGTATCTAACCAATCCCTCAGATCTATAGGGGCTAGGGGTTGATATCTAACCAATCCCTCAGATCTATAGGGGCTAGGGGTTGATATCTAACCAATCCCTCAGATCTATAGGAGTGTAGGGGTTGATATCTAACCAATCCCTCAGATCTATAGGAGTGTAGGGGTTGATATCTAACCAATCCCTCAGATCTATAGGAGTGTAGGGGTTGATATCTAACCAATCCCTCAGATCTATAGGGGCTAGGGGTTGATATCTAACCAATCCCTCAGATCTATAGGGGCTAGGGGTTGATATCTAACCAATCCCTCAGATCTATAGGGGCTAGGGGTTGATATCTAACTAATCCCCTCAGATCTATAGGGGCTAGGGGTTGATATCTAACCAATCCCTCAGATCTATAGGGGCTAGGGGTTGATATCTAACCAATCCCCTCAGATCTATAGGAGTGTAGGGGCTAGGGGTTGATATCTAACCAATCCCTCAGATCTATAGGGGCTAGGGGTTGATATCTAACTAATCCCCTCAGATCTATAGGGGCTAGGGGTTGATATCTAACCAATCCCTCAGATCTATAGGGGCTAGGGGTTGATATCTAACCAATCCCCTCAGATCTATAGGAGTGTAGGGGCTAGGGGTTGATATCTAACCAATCCCCTCAGATCTATAGGAGTGTAGGGGCTAGGGGTTGATATCTAACCAATCCCTCAGATCTATAGGGGCTGATATCTAACCAATCCCTCAGATCTATAGGAGTGTAGTGGTTGATATCTAACCAATCCCTCAGATCTATAGGGGCTAGGGGTTGATATCTAACCAATCCCTCAGATCTATAGGAGTGTAGGGGTTGATATCTAACCAATCCCTCAGATCTATAGGAGTGTAGGGGTTGATATCTAACCAATCCCTCAGATCTATAGGAGTGTAGGGGTTGATATCTAACCAATCCCTCAGATCTATAGGAGTGTAGGGGTTGATATCTAACCAATCCCTCAGATCTATAGGAGTGTAGGGGTTGATATCTAACCAATCCCTCAGATCTATAGGAGTGTAGGGGTTGATATCTAACCAATCCCTCAGATCTATAGGAGTGTAGGGGTTGATATCTAACCAATCCCTCAGATCTATAGGGGCTAGGGGTTGATATCTAACCAATCCCCTCAGATCTATAGGGGCTAGGGGTTGATATCTAACCAATCCCTCAGAAATATAGGGGCTAGGGGTTGATATCTAACCAATCCCCTCAGATCTATAGGGGCTAGGGGTTGATATCTAACCAATCCCTCAGATCTATAGGGGCTAGGGGTTGATATCTAACCAATCCCTCAGATCTATAGGAGTGTAGGGGTTGATATCTAACCAATCCCTCAGATCTATAGGAGTGTAGGGGTTGATATCTAACCAATCCCCTCAGATCTATAGGGGCTAGGGGTTGATATCTAACCAATCCCCTCAGATCTATAGGAGTGTAGGGGCTAGGGGTTGGTATCTAACCAATCCCCTCAGATCTATAGGAGTGTAGGGGCTAGGGGTTGATATCTAACCAATCCCCTCAGATCTATAGGAGTGTAGGGGCTAGGGGTTGATATCTAACCAATCCCCTCAGATCTATAGGGGCTAGGGGTTGATATCTAACCAATCCCCTCTGATCTATAGGGGCTAGGGGTTGATATCTAACCAATCCCCTCAGATCTATAGGGGCTAGGGGTTGGTATCTAACCAATCCCTCAGATCTATAGGGGCTAGGGGTTGATATCTAACCAATCCCTCAGATCTATAGGGGCTAGGGGTTGATATCTAACCAATCCCTCAGATCTATAGGAGTGTAGGGGCTAGGGGCTGATATCTAACCAATCCCTCAGATCTATAGGGGCTAGGGGTTGATATCTAACCAATCCCTCAGATCTATAGGAGTGTAGGGGCTAGGGGTTGATATCTAACCAATCCCTCAGATCTATAGGGGCTAGGGGTTGATATCTAACCAATCCCTCAGATCTATAGGGGCTAGGGGTTGATATCTAACCAATCCCTCAGATCTATAGGAGTGTAGGGGCAAGGGGTTGATATCTAACCAATTCCTCAGATCTATAGGGGCTAGGGGTTGATATCTAACCAATCCCCTCTGATCTATAGGGGCTAGGGGTTGATATCTAACCAATCCCCTCAGATCTATAGGGGCTAGGGGTTGATATCTAACCAATCCCCTCAGATCTATAGGGGCTAGGGGTTGGTATCTAACCAATCCCTCAGATCTATAGGAGTGTAGGGGCTAGAGTTGATTTGGAATTCAGAAAACACTCACCCCTTATTGAAGTTGAGGTCATCTATCCACTGTATGCGTTTCTCCCTGCTGCCTCTCCCACCCTCTCTTCCTGCCTCTCCCACCCTCTCTTCCTGCCTCTCCCACCCTCTCTTCCTGCCTCTCCCACCCTCTCTTCCTGCCTTACCCCTTGTTGAAGTTGAGGTCATCTTCTATCCACTGTATGTGAACGTGTTCCTGGCCGTCCTCCTGGTCGACCAGGCCACAGGTGATACTGAAGTCCTTCATGTCCCTCAGGGCTTGCCGTAGAGCGTCCATCGTCTCTCCTGTGATCTGCACCATCACACCGTCTACAGGGGAACAACGGGTATATGACACCCCGTTTACAGGGGACCAACGGGTATATCACACCCCCCGTCTACAGGGGACCAACGGGTATATCACACCCCCCGTCTACAGGGGACCAACGGGTATATCACACCCCCCATCTACAGGGGACCAACGGGTATATCACACCCCCCGTCTACAGGGGAACAACGGGTATATCACAACCCCCATCTACAGGGTTACAACGGGTATATCACACCCCCCATCTACAGGGGACCAACGGGTATATCACACCCCCCGTCTACAGGGGACCAACGGGTATATCACACCCCCCGTCTACAGGGGACCAACGGGTATATCACACCCCCCGTCTACAGGGGAACAACGGGTATATCACACCCCCCGTCTACAGGGGAACAACGGGTATATCACACCCCGTATACAGGGGAACAGGTACGGCCCATTAACGTCAGGGATGGTATGGTAAAAAAAAAAAAATAGGTGGGTAATTTAAACCCTGAGGACAGTGGGTAAATAGGTGATACCTGTAAAAACCCAAACCACTAATCTAGCCTAACAGGTGGGTATATCCCATTCACAAAATAACAAGGTGGGTGAACTGGAGTACCTTCAACGATGCTGGTCTTGGCCAGGTGTCCTGCCTTTAGAGAACCACTAAACACAAAGAAGCAGGCGCCGGTCACTGGAAAAGAAAACAACAAATACTGCTTTTAAAATCTCCATGACATTTCCATTTAAATCGTAAGCCATCTGAAGGGGCGAGATTCAACACTAACGCCATCTATGGTTTTGTTAGTCCACTTCCCAGACTTAAATGACTCCGTTGTCGTGTGTCTACCTTACCTTTGCGTGGTTGATGGTGAATGCTGATAGCCTGCGTCTGGTAGTTTCCGTCGTCGTTCTGAACACACACCAGGTGGGAGTCGGCCCGCTCGTTGAAACACGCCCCCATGGCCAAGACGTGCTCATCGGACTTGTTCATAGCCTTCATTAGCTGCAGGGGACACAAATACTTGTTCATAGCCTTCATTAGCTGCAGGGGACATGGGACATAAATACTTGTTCATAGCCTTCATTAGCTGCAGGGGACAGAGAATATGGTTGTGTCATTAAAAAGGTAAAAATCTGTAACGTCACCAGATTAACCCTGCCGCTTTTTCATAGCAGGGGGTAGAAATAACATTTCATACGTCTCTGTTGTAGCTGTGAGGAAAATACTAATATTTCATTAAAAACAATAGCATGCCCTGGAGTGTAGAGTTTTGGGGGAATTGGGTTTGAGACAAAGACCCTCTAAACCAGATCGGTTCTGAACTGCCTGTTCAAACAGGTCTCTAAATTAGATCAGATTTTTAAAGATTTTTTCTGAGGTCTTGGCTGATTTCTTTTGATTTTCCCATGATGTCAAGCCTTGAAATACATCCACAGGTACACCTCCAATTGACTCAAATGATGTCAATTAGCCTATTAGAAGCTTCTAAAGCCATGACATCATTTTCTGGAATTTTCCAAGCTGTTTAAAGGCACAGTCAACTTAGTGTATGTAAACTTCTGACCCACTGGAATTGTGATACAGTGAATTATAAGTGAAATAATCTGTCTGTAAACAATTGTTGGAAAAATGACTTGTGTCATGCACAAAGTAGATGTCCTAACCGACTTGCCAAAACTATAGTTTGTTAACAAGAAATTTGTTGTGGTTGAAAAACGAGTTTTAATGACTCCAAACTAAATGTATGTAAACTTCTGACTTCAACTGTATATGTGATTGACATTTCTAAACTGTAATTCGCAAGGAAGAAAACAAGTGAGAATCTGGAGCGTTTTAGACAGACTGTGTTAAGAGCGTTCATACAAGCTGTTGTGAAAACAGTCCACGCGTCATATCCCTGGGTTACCATATGTTAGAACGGCAGTAACCACGTAGATAAACTATACGTTTAGTAACAATGGCTAACAGGGAATAACGAAGCCTTCTGTACCAAATTGCAGACATCTTGGTTAGCCTGGAATCATAACAGCTAATATCACATACATTGTATCAATGAAGGCAGGTCCAGACTGAATCAGTGTAAGTTTAAACAGAATGATAATTCAGGCTACATCGTGTCTGTTAAGGTTCATAGGAGGACTCTCATTAGATTTAGTCTTAGTCATTCAGACTAAAATATCATTACTTTTGTCATTTGAATAACGATTTAGTCTAGTTATTGTCAAAATTACATAAACAGTGGGCCATTTTAGTCAACTAAATGCCCTTTCATTTTAGTCACATCACATTTATATTGTCTCATTAACCTATAGTAAACATAAATCACTGATTACCCGGCCCCCACCAACCAACAGAGCCCCCGGCCCCCACCAACCAACAGAGCCCCCGGCCCCCACCAACCAACAGAGCCCCCGGCTCCCCACCAACCAACAGAGCCCCCGGCTCCCCACCAACCAACAGAGCCCCCGGCTCCCCACCCACCAACAGAGCCCCCGGCTCCCCACCCACCAACAGAGCCCCCGGTCCCCACCAACAGAGCCCCCGGTCCCCACCAACAGAGCCCCCGGTCCCTACCAACAGTGCCCCCGGTCCTGATTAACATCCTATTCTCTTCCCAATAGCAGAAATATGATTTCTTAAATTCAGCCTACATAGATATGGACTGTTTCACCCAGTGATGTAGTGGAGTCCCTAAAATGTAGTCATGGTAACATGATCAGTAGCCCACTGAATGTAGTCATGGTAACATACATGCAAACATTTGGTGGCACAGAAAGGAAAATCAAAACAATTTAACTCCTCTGTAGGCCGACCGGGTAAACGGCTCCCCCGTCGCCGACCGGGTAAACGGCTCCCCCGTCGCCGACCGGGTAAACGGCTCCCCCGTCGCCGACCGGGTAAATAACTTTATTTTGAGTTAACCCAGTCTAAGCCCCGTCTATGCCGGGGGAAGAGGGTGGGTCTACTAAGCTATATGGAATTGTTTTAAGAAGGTCATTTAGCTATTTGATTTAGAATTTTAAGTATCAAAAATATTAAAAAAATATTTTGGGTCTTACTGCTATTAGCCCATAGAAACACATTGAATAACAGATAGTCCCTGGGGGAGGGGGAGGAGGGGGTCTACTAAGCTATATGGAATTGATTTCTCTCGGGAGAGAAAAACATAGCTAGACTTGTTTTACTATTCAACTCAACGCTGCTATTGTTTTTTAAATTTGATAAAGATGCTTGTGTTTCTTAACCAGGTAATGGTAGCTAACTAAGGCTGTTGGTGACTAGTAAGCAATGGGGAAGCAAGAGAGTCGCCTGTGGCGATATGTATAAAATCGGGAACGCGGAGCCTGTCTGCCCACGCTCATCCCCCGCAGCTCACCAGCTGGTGGGGCCGCGTGCAGGGCCGCGTGCAGGGGCCGCGTGTACCAGGTGTAGCTCGTCCTTCCCACTGCTAAACACAACTGCGTATCTCTGCTGCTAATATTAATTATGTTCATTACCAAAGAAAAAAATCTCCCACTCTCTCCAAAACAAAAAAAACCTCTTGTCCAGTCTACTTAAATCACAAAGAAGATCGTCTTGTTTTAGTCATAATTGCCACGGAAAAATAAGTGTCCTATGAATATGAGTGACTATTTTTGTGGATGAAATTAACGCTGGTCTGTTGTCTCTGATTGAGGAGCATGGTGACTAATGACTGGCTGTGACCTTAACTTCAAAGTGGGGGGAGGTGATAGGTTGAGCCCCCCCGTGAGTAGGAATCTGATTGGCTAAGCCCCACTGGGAACTAATATGATTGGTTGAGAGCCTCACCTCGTTGTATCGGTTGCTGGGGATCTTGATGCAGGTCTTCTTCACCTCCATGTCCACCACCAGACCCTTCACCATGGACAAGGTGTACTGGTAGTTACGGAAGTCCTGTAGATATATTATATTATATAGACCCTTCACCATGGACAAGGTGTACTGGTAGTTACAGAAGTCCTGTAGATACATTATATTATATTATATAGACCCTTCACCATGGACAAGGTGTACTGGTAGTTACAGAAGTCCTGTAGATACATTATATTATATAGACCCTTCACCATGGACAAGGTGTACTGGTAGTTACAGAAGTCCTGTAGATACATTATATTATATAGACCCTTCACCATGGACAAGGTGTACTGGTAGTTACAGAAGTCCTGTAGATACATTATATTATATAGACCCTTCACCATGGACAAGGTGTACTGGTAGTTACAGAAGTCCTGCTCGTCAACACAAGACATTCAGAGGCAAAAAGACAAGAAACAAAAATATATAAAATCAGAAAATAAACAATATACTTAAAAATCATTCAAAAAGAAAAAGCCAAGTTCTTACTGCTAACAGGTTCATGATGGTGTGTCCGGTCTCTCCAAAGAGGGGTTTTCTGAACCGCACGCTGAACAGAGGACAGGGGTAGACTGAAAACATAACGTAAAACGTAAATTACATCAATCTCTCTTCTAACAAGCCAAAAATATATCCAGCCAAAAACCAAACAATGCAATGCCTCTGTACTCACATCTGTACTCTGCACCCAGACGGAACATGAGTCTGATGGGGAACACCTTGGCCCAGGGGGTCTCCCACTTCTGCAGTAACACCCCAAACAGGTAGGGGGGGTTGGGGAGCATTAGGTCCTGGAGGGACTGGAAGGACGGGGTGACGTAGAGGAAACCTCCATGCTCCCTGCTGCCCAGGAAACTCTGGGTGAAGAACGAATGGCCCAGGTGGGTCAGAACGTTACCTGGAGAGAGGAGAGAGAAGAACGTTACTTGGAGGGAAGAGAGGAACGAGAGGCCCAGGTGGGTCAGAACGTTACCTAGAGAGAGGAGGGAGGGGGAGAGGGGACGAGGGAGGAGAGGAACGAGAGGCCCAGGTGGGTCAGAACGTTACCTAGAGAGAGGAGGGAGGGGGAGAGGGGACGAGGGAGGAGAGGAACGAGAGGCCCAGGTGGGTCAGAACGTTACCTAGAGAGAGGAGGGAGGGGGAGAGGGGACGAGGGAGGAGAGGAACGAGAGGCCCAGGTGGGTCAGAACGTTACCTAGAGAGAGGAGGGAGGGGGAGAGGAACGAGAGGCCCAGGTGGGTCAGAACGTTACCTAGAGAGAGGAGGGAGGGGGAGAGGGGACGAGGGAGGAGAGGAACGAGAGGCCCAGGTGGGTCAGAACGTTACCTAGAGAGAGGAGGGAGGGGGAGAGAGGAGAGGAACGAGAGGCCCAGGTGGGTCAGAACGTTACCTAGAGAGAGGAGGGAGGGGGAGAGGGGACGAGGGAGGAGAGGAACGAGAGGCCCAGGTGGGTCAGAACGTTACCTAGAGAGAGGAGGGAGGGGGAGAGAGGAGAGGAACGAGAGGGCCAGGTGGGTCAGAACGTTACCTAGAGAGAGGAGGGAGGGGGAGAGGGGACGAGGGAGGAGAGGAACGAGAGGCCCAGGTGGGTCAGAACGTTACCTAGAGAGAGGAGGGAGGAGGAGAGGGGACGAGGGAGGAGAAGAACGAGAGGCCCAGGTGGGTCAGAACGTTACCTAGAGAGAGGAGGGAGGGGGAGAGGGGACGAGGGAGGAGAGGAACGAGAGGCCCAGGTGGGTCAGAACGTTACCTAGAGAGAGGAGGGAGGGGGAGAGGGGGAGGGAGGAGAGGAACGAGAGGCCCAGGTGGGTCAGAACGTTAACTAGAGAGAGGAGGGAGGGGGAGGAACGAGAGGCCCAGGTGGATCAGAACGTTACCTAGAGGGAGGAGGGAGGAGAGGAACGAGAGGCCCAGGTGAGTCAGAACGTTACCTAGAGAGAGGAGGGAGGGGGAGGAACGAGAGGCCCAGGTGGGTCAGAACGTTACCTAGAGGGAGGAGGGAGGAGAGGAACGAGAGGCCCAGGTGGGTCAGAACGTTACCTAGAGAGAGGAGGGAGGAGAGGACCGAGAGGCCCAGGTGGGTCAGAACGTTACCTAGAGGGAGGAGAGAGGACGAGGGAGGAGAGGAACGAGAGGCCCAGGTGGGTCAGAACATTACCTAGAGAGAGGAGGGAGGGGGAGAGGGGACGAGGGAGGAGAGGAACGAGAGGCCCAGGTGGGTCAGAACGTTACCTAGAGAGAGGAGGGAGGGGGAGAGGGGACGAGGGAGGAGAGGAACGAGAGGCCCAGGTGGGTCAGAACGTTACCTAGAGAGAGGAGGGAGGGGGAGAGGGGACGAGGGAGGAGAGGAACGAGAGGCCCAGGTGGGTCAGAACGTTACCTAGAGAGAGGAGGGAGGGGGAGAGGGGGAGGGAGGAGAGGAACGAGAGGCCCAGGTGGGTCAGAACGTTACCTAGAGAGAGGAGGGAGGGGGAGAGGGGACGAGGGAGGAGAGGAACGAGAGGCCCAGGTGGGTCAGAACGTTACCTAGAGAGAGGAGGGAGGGGGAGAGGGGGAGGGAGGAGAGGAGAGGAACGAGAGGCCCAGGTGGGTCAGAACGTTACCTAGAGAGAGGAGGGAGGGGGAGGAACGAGAGGCCCAGGTGGGTCAGAACGTTACCTAGAGGGAGGAGGGAGGAGAGGAACGAGAGGCCCAGGTGGGTCAGAACGTTACCTAGAGAGAGGAGGGAGGGGGAGGAACGAGAGGCCCAGGTGGGTCAGAACGTTACCTAGAGGGAGGAGGGAGGAGAGGAACGAGAGGCCCAGGTGGGTCAGAACGTTACCTAGAGAGAGGAGGGAGGGGGAGAGGGGCCGAGGGAGGAGAGGAACGAGAGGCCCAGGTGGGTCAGAACGTTACCTAGAGGGAGGAGAGAGGACGAGGGAGGAGAGGAACGAGAGGCCCAGGTGGGTCAGAACATTACCTAGAGAGAGGAGGGAGGGGAGAGGGGAGAGGGGACGAGGGAGGAGAGGAACGAGAGGCCCAGGTGGGGCAGAACGTTACCTAGAGAGAGGAGGGAGGGGGAGAGGGGGAGGGAGGAGAGGAACGAGAGGCCCAGGTGGGTCAGAACGTTACCTAGAGAGAGGAGGGAGGGGGAGAGGGGGAGGGAGGAGAGGAACGAGAGGCCCAGGTGGGTCAGAACGTTACCTAGAGAGAGGAGGGAGGGGGAGGAACGAGAGGCCCAAGTGGGTCAGAACGTTACCTAGAGAGAGGAGGGAGGGGGAGGAACGAGAGGCCCAGGTGGGTCAGAACGTTACCTAGAGGGAGGAGAGAGGAGAGGAACGAGAGGCCCAGGTGGGTCAGAACGTTACCTAGAGAGAGGAGGGAGGGGGAGGAACGAGAGGCCCAGGTGGGTCAGAACATTACCTAGAGGGAGGAGGGAGGAGAGGAACGAGAGGCCCAGGTGGGTCAGAACGTTACCTAGAGAGAGGAGGGAGGAGAGGAACGAGAGGCCCAGGTGGGTCAGAACGTTACCTAGAGAGAGGAGGGAGGGGGAGAGGGGCCGAGGGAGGAGAGGAACGAGAGGCCCAGGTGGGTCAGAACGTTACCTAGAGAGAGGAGGGAGGGGGAGAGGGAGGAGAGGCACGAGAGGCCCAGGTGGGTCAGAACATTACCTAGAGAGAGGAGGGAGAAGAGAAGTGAAAACACCTTTTAATTAGCCATTAAAGAGAGTCAGCCGAGTGGGGTGTGCTTAGTCCCCTCCCTAAGATTTACTGTCAATTATTGGCACCCCTGTTTTCAATAACTCACCTTGCAAGAATAACTACACTGAGCGTTTTTTCTAAAATGTTTTATGAGATTAGAGAACCTTCTGGAAGGGATCTTAGACCATTCCTCCTTAACAGAATTTTTCCAGATCCTTGATATCCTTTGTCTGTGCTTATGGACTGGCCCTCTTCAATTCAAACCACAGGTTTTCAATGGGTTTCAGGCATTCAGATGTAAAACTGACTAGGTACAGCAGATTTGACCAGTTGAAGCTCAAAGCATGTTCTCAGGGTAATTCAATGTGTGAGAAGCTCAGAGCTTAATACACTCCAAGGATAGAGGCAGGACCCTACTTAGTACTCAAAGGATAGATGCAGGACCCTCCTTAGTACTCAAAGGATTAAGGCAGGACCCTCCTTAGTACTCAAAGGATAGAGGCAGGACCCTCCTTAGTACTCAAAGGATAGAGGCAGGACCCTCCTTAGTACTCAAAGGAGTGGCGCAGCGGTCTAAAGCACTGCATCTCAGTGCTAGAGGCGTCACTATAGACCCTGGTTCGATTCCAGGCTGTATCACAACCGGCCGTGATAGGGCGGCGCACAGTCGTCCGGGTTAGGGTTTGGCCGGGGTCGGGCGTCATTGTAAATAAGAAATTTGTTCTTAATAACTGACTTGTCTAGTTAAATAAAAAGGTTCAAATAATTTTTTTTTTTAAAACAATCAAAGCAGAACGCCAAGTTGCCAAGTGACATTCCAGATTCAGGGTCAGTAGCTAACCTAGTAGTCTTGATCAAACTATTGACTAACCCTCTGTAAAGACATCAAGCCAGACCCACATAAACACTATACCTCTACAAAACAGGCAAATGTTGCACAATCCAGGTGTGGAAAGCTCTTAAAGACTTAACCAGAAAGAACAAAAGGTGCTTCTACAAAGTATTAAACATTTCTGTATTTAATATTCAATACATTTTTTCACTTGTTTTCAAATGTGTCATTATGGGGTATTGTGTGTAGATGGGTGAGAATGTTTTATTTAATCCAGGCTGATTTAATCCAGGAATGAACACATTCTGAAGGCACTGTTCAGGAGGGCATCTCTCCAGGAACAGGGTTGGAGTGTAAACCTCCAGGAGGGTCTCTCTCCAGGAACAGGGTTGGAGTGTAAACCTCCAGGAGGGCATCTCTCCAGGAACAGGGTTGGAGTGTAAACCTCCAGGAGGGCATCTCTCCAGGAACAGGGTTGGAGTTAAAACCTCCAGGAGGGCATCTCTCCAGGAACAGGGTTGGAGTGTAAACCTCCAGGAGGGCATCTCTCCAGGAACAGGGTTGGAGTGTAAACCTCCAGGAGGGCATCTCTCCAGGAACAGGGTTGGAGTTAAAACCTCCAGGAGGGCATCTCTCCAGGAACAGGGTTGGAGTGTAAACCTCCAGGAGGGTCTCTCTCCAGGAACAGGGTTAGAGTGTAAACCTCCAGGAGGGCATCTCTCCAGGAACAGGGTTAGAATGTAAACCTCCAGGAGGGTCTCTCTCCAGGAACAGGGTTGGAGTGTAAACCTCCAGGAGGGCATCGCTCCAGGAACAGGGTTAGAATGTAAACCTCCAGGAGGGTCTCTCTCCAGGAACAGGGTTGGAGTGTAAACCTCCAGGAGGGCATCTCTCCAGGAACAGGGTTGGAATGTAAACCTCCAGGAGGGTATCTCTCCAGGAAGAAGGATGGGTAGGCCTGATTTAGATAATACACAACACTAGAACTGCTAAGGATGACGAGGCAACATTCTCTCCATCACCGTACTGACTGACTATGACTGAACCAGCAGAGACACAGACAATATGTCTGTCATTCCCCAGACTGTGGGCTTTCCCTGGTGTTGCTGTGTATATCTAAAACAACCACAGCCTGAGGCACAGAGACATCAATGTCACACAATATTTTTAACCGCAGCATAAGGTGGAGAGTGGTGAGACAGAGGCGGCGTCCAAAATGGCTCCCTAATCCCTATGTAGTGCATTTGTTTTGCCCAAATCCAATCTGGTCTAAAGTAGTGCACTATATAGGAAATAGTGAGACATTTTGGATGCACACAGAACATTAGTGGGACACTACAGAGTGCCTCCTGGCAATGCTGTATAGTATCATCCAAGTAGGCCTCCTGGTTGAGGTAACATACTGGTATTATTATTATTATTATTATTATTATTATTATTATAATACATGTGAAGGCCTCCTGGTAGAGCTGTAAAATATCTTAGTAGGCCTCCTGGTGGAGGTCTCCTGATAGAGGTATATTATCCTAACCTGTGAGGGCCTCCTGGTGGAGGTATATTATCCTAACCTGTGAGGGCCTCCTGGTGGAGGTATATTATCCTAACCTGTGAGGGCCTCCTGGTGGAGGTATATTATCCTAACCTGTGAGGGCCTCCTGGTGGAGGTATATTATCCTAACCTGTGAGGGCCTCCTGGTGGAGGTATATTATCCAAACCTGTGAGGGCCTCCTGGTGGAGGTATATTATCTTTACCTGTGAGGGCCTCCTGGTAGAGGTACAGTATGTTAAACTAACCTGTGAGGGCCTACTGGTAGAGGAATATTATACTAACTGGTGAAGGCCTCCTGGTAGAGGTGCAGTATGTTAAACTAACCTGTGAGGGCCTCCTGGTAGAGCTGTACGAAGTGGCTAAAGAGGTCCTTGGGGATGCTCTTCTCGTCAGGTAGACACTGCAGCAGCACCACCACCTCAGCCTGGCCCACTGCATGCATCCCCTTACTGGTCACATACCAACACTTCCTGTTTACGTCTACAAGGGGAGAAGGGACACCAGAAAGGGGGTTAGATACTGTAGCCTAGGGGAGAGAGAGGGGGTTAGATACTGTAGCCTAGGGGGGGGAGAGAGGGGGTTAGATACTGTAGCCTAGGGGGGAGAGAGGGGGTTAGATACTGTAGCCTAGGGGGGAGAGAGGGGGTTAGATACTGTAGCCTAGGGGAGAGAGAGGGGGTTAGATACTGTAGCCTAGGGGGGAGAGAGGGGGTTAGATACTGTAGCCTAGGGGGGAGAGAGGGGGTTAGATACTGTAGCCTAGGGGAGAGAGAGGGGGTTAGATACTGTAGCCTAGGGGGGAGAGAGGGGGTTAGATACTGTAGCCTAGGGGGGGAGAGAGGGGGTTAGATACTGTAGCCTAGGGGGGGGAGAGGGGGTTAGATACTGTAGCCTAGGGGGGGAGAGAGGGGGTTAGATACTGTAGCCTAGGGGGGGAGAGAGGGGGTTAGATACTGTAGCCTAGGGGGGGAGAGAGGGGGTTAGATACTGTAGCCTAGGGGGGAGAGAGGTGGTTAGAACTATACAGTGTATAGCAGGGTTATTCACTAACAGTCCCGGAAAGATAAACACTCAGGTTTTCATTTTCTCCTTCTGTTCAGGGACTAATTCAGACCTAGGAGAGCGTACGCTCTGGTCAATCAACGACAATGGGACTAATTCAGACCTAGGAGAGCGTACGCTCTGGTCAATCAACGACAATGGGACTAATTCAGACCTAGGAGAGCGTACGCTCTGGTCAATCAATGACAATGGGACTAATTCAGACCTAGGAGAGCGTACGCTCTGGTCAATCAATGACAATGGGACTAATTCAGACTCAGGTTTTCATTTTCTCCTTCTATTCAGGGACTAATTCAGACCTAAGAGGTAGAAGAAGTTAACTCACAGTTGACCAGTTTGACCATGGCCAGCAGGTTGGCGTTGAGCACAAAAACCAACGGGTCAGGACCTCCCTCCTCCAGCTGCTGCATCAGAACGATCTCAGAGGGACGCTCCTCCACCGCATAGTCTGAGGGCGGTGATGATGGGAGGAAAACAAAAGCTTTCAAACATCTCACATTGAACCCCACTGAAGAGGGCTCCCACCTTATCTACATGTACCCTCAGACTCCTCCCAGCATGCTACATGGGCCAATGAAAGCAGACCCAGACCTCTCCCAGCATGCAACATGGCCTAATTGAAAGCAGCCCCAGACCCCTCCCAGCATGCTACATGGGCCAATGAAAGCAGCCCCAGACCCCTCCCAGCATGCTACATGGGCCAATGAAAGCAGACCCAGACCCCTCACAGCATGCAACATGGGCCAATGATGGCCTAATTGAAAGCAGCCCCAGACCCCTCCCAGCATGCAACATGGGACAATGAAAGCAGCCCCAGACCCCTCCCAGCATGCTTCATGGGCCAATGAAAGCAGCCCCAGACCCCTCCCAGAAGGAATTCATGGGCCAATAAAAGCAGCCCCCCCCATACAGCAGGATCGACAGTGAGGATGGCTAAGGTCAAGCACCTGTGCTGTGGCCTCCCGTACCTCCTTTAACTCCGGTGGAGATGAGTATGGGAGGAAGTCCGTCCTCCGGAATTAGACTGATGGAGCTGCCTACAGGGCTTCCCACTGGAGCTGCAGGGGCCGGGGACAACGCCTGGAGGGTAGTGGTGGGAGGCTGTGGTTATAGCATATAAAGTGATTGTTGTCAAAAATGTAGGTGGACTGGTGAAGTGGACAGATCTCTGCTGTGAATGGTTGTAAATACGGTGATTGAAAGTACTTTTGGGTAATGTTTACATTTCCCAGAACACTACAGTTAAATGATCATTATTCACGGGAAGATTTCCCTTCACATTCTGTAAATAATGAGTGGCAGCTCTTAAGAGCGTTGGGGCAATAACCCGAAAAGTCCCTGAGCCGACTATGTTAAACATCTGTTGATATGCCCTTGAGCAAGGCACTTAAACTCAAAGAAAAATAGTAACAATAATGAGGCTCTATACAGGGTGTTACGGTACAGACGCCATGTGGAGGCTCTATACAGGGTGTTACGGTACAGACGCCATGTGGAGGCTCTATACAGGGTGTTACGGTACAGACGCCATGTGGAGGCTATATTCAGGGGGTACCGGTACAGAGTCCATGTGGAGGCTATATACAGGGGGTACCGGTACAGAGTCCATGTGGAGGCTGTATACAGGGGGTATATCCATGTGCGGGGGTACAGGTTAGTTGAGGTAATGTAGGTAAAGTGTCTATGCATAGATAATAAACAGAGTAGCAGCAGCGTAAAAGGAATATGAATGTGTGTGGGGGGGGGGGGGGGTAGAAGCTGTTCAGCAGTCTGATGGCTTGGGGGGGTAGAAGCTGTTCAGCAGTCTGGTGGCTTGAGGGGGGTAGAAGCTGTTCAGCAGTCTGGTGGCTTGAGGGGGGTAGAAGCTGTTCAGCAGTCTGGTGGCTTGAGGGGGGTAGAAGCTGTTCAGCAGTCTGGTGGCTTGAGGGGGGTAGAAGCTGTTCAGCAGTCTGGTGGCTTGAGGGGGGTAGAAGCTGTTCAGCAGTCTGGTGGCTTGAGGGGGGTAGAAGCTGTTCAGCAGTCTGGTGGCTTGAGGGGGGTAGAAGCTGTTCAGCAGTCTGGTGGCTTGAGGGGGGTAGAAGCTGTTCAGCAGTCTGGTGGCTTGAGGGGGGTAGAAGCTGTTCAGCAGTCTGGTGGCTTGAGGGGGGTAGAAGCTGTTCAGCAGTCTGGTGGCTTGAGGGGGGTAGAAGCTGTTCAGCAGTCTGATGGCTTGGGGGTAGAAGCTGTTCAGCAGTCTGATGGCTTGGGGGTAGAAGCTGTTAAGGAGCCTTTTGGTCCCAGACTTGGCGGTCCGGTACAGCTTGTCGTGCGGTAGCATAAAGAACAGTCTAGGACTTTGAGAGAGGACACCGCCTGGTATAGAGGTCCTGGATGGCAAGCAGCTCGGCACCAGTGATGTACTGGGTGGTATGCACTACCCTCTGTAGGGCCTTGTGGTCAGATGCTAAGCAGTTGCCATACCAGGTGGTGATCTAACCAGTCAGGGTGTTCTCGATGATGCAGCTGTAGAACTTTGAGGATCTGGGGACCCATACCAAATCTTTTCAGTCTCCTGAGGGAGAATAGGCGTTGTCGTGCCCTCCTCACGACTGTTGGTGTGTGTGTTGGGGGGGACCATAATAGCTCCTGACTGATATGGACAGCAGCCCCATCGATGTGAATGGGAGCGGGTTCGGCCCACCTTTTCCTGTAGTCCCTGATCAGCTCCTTTGTCTTGCTCACGTTGAGGGAGAGGTTGTTGTCCTGGCACCCCACTGCCAGGTTTCTGACCTCCTCCCTATAGGCCGTCTCATCGTCGTTGGTGGTCAAGCCTGCCACTGTTGTGACGTCAGCAAACTTAATGGTGTTGGAGTTGTGTTTTTCCACTCAGTCATGGGTGAACAGGGGAGTACAGGAGGGGACTAGGCACGCACCCCTGAGGGGCCCCAGTGTTGAGGATCAGCGTGGCAGATGAGTTGTTGCCTACCCTTACCACCTGGGGGCGTCCGGTCAGGAAGTCCAGAATCCAGTTACAGAGGGAGGTGTTTAGTCCCAGAGTCCTTCGCTTAGTGATGAGCTTGGAGGGCACTATAGTGTAGTCAATGAACAGCATTCTCACGTAAATTGTTCCTTTTGTCCAGGTGGGAAAGGGCAGTGTGGAGAGTGCGTTGTCTGCGGATCTGTTGGTGTGGTATGTGAATTGGAGTGAGTCCGTGGTTTCTGTGATAATGGTGTTGATGTGAGCAATGACCAGCCTTTCAAAGCATTTCATGGATACAGATGAGTGCTACGGGGGGGGGGGGGGGGTAGTCATTTAGGCAGGTTACCTTGACGTTCTTGGGCACAGGGTGGTCTGCTTGAAACGTAGGTATTACAGACTGGCTCAGGGAGGAGGTAGAAAATGACAGTGAAGGCACTTGCCAGTTGGTCAGCGCATGCTCCGAGTACGCGTCCTGGTAATCCGTCTGGCCCTGCGGCCTTGTGAATGTTAACCTGTTCAAAAGTTGTTTGCCTTGAAGCGAGCATAGAAGGCATTTAGCTCGTCTGGTAGGTTTGCGTCACTTGGCAGCTCGCGGCTGGGTTTCCCTTTGTACTCCATGATTGTGTCAGGGCTTGCAAACTTCTGACGAGCATCAGAGACTGTTTACTGCACCCTGGTCTTTGTAGTTGAATCTGTGCTTGAAATTCAATACTTGACTGAGGGACCTTACAGATGCATGTATGACGGACAGAGGAAGTCATTCTCAGAAATCAGGTCAATATACTATATCTTGTGTATGTGACAAAATATTTAGAAACTATTATTTACATTAAAAAAAAAAATTCTTAACACGTTTCAACACCAGTCCATGTAACTTAATTTGTTAAGCCACATTTTATTCCTGAACTAATTTATGCGTAAACAAAGGGCTAAAAACATATATTTTAGTTTGTATTTAGCTACACTGAACAAAAATAAATGCACAATTTCAAATATTTTACAGAGTTACAGTTCAAATAAGGAAATCAGTCAATTGAAATCAATTCATTAGGCCCTAATCTATGGATTTCACATGACTGGGAATACAGATATGTATCTGTTGGTCACATATCTTTTTTTTTTTTTTAAGTAGTGGCGTGGATCAGAAAACCAGTCAGTATCTGGTGTGACCATTTGCCTCATGGTGCGAAACATCTCCTTCACATCGAGTTGATCAGGCTGTTGATTGTGGCCTGTGGAACATTGTCCCACTCCTCTTCAATGGCTGTGTGAAGTTGCTGGATATTGGCGGGAACTAGAACACGCTGTCGTACACGTCGATCCAGAGCATCCCAAACATGCTCAATGGGTGATATGTCTGGTGAGTATGCAGGTCATGGAAGAACTGGGACATTTTCAGCTTCCAGGATTTGTGTCCAGATCCTTGCTACATGAGGCCGTGCATTATCATGCTGAAACATGAGGTGATGGCGGTGGATGAATGGCACGACAATGGGCCTCAGGATCTCTTCAGGGTATCTGTGCATTCAAATTGTCATAGAATAAAATGCAATTGTGTTCATTGTCCGTAGCTTTATGCCTGCCCATATCATAACCACACCACCACGGGGCACTCTGTTCACAACGTTGACATGAGCAAACCGCTCATCCACACGACGTCATACACAGTTGAAATCGCAATTCATCTGTGAAGAGCACACTTCCCCAGCGTGCCAGTGGCCATTGAAGATGAGCATTTACCCACTGAAGTCGGTTACGACTCTGAACTGCAGTCAGGTCAAGACCCTGATGAGGACAACACGCACACATATGAGCTTCCCTTAGGCGGTTTCTGACAGTTTGTGCAGAAATTCTTCCGTTGTGCAAACCCACAGTTTCATCAGCTGTCCGGGTGGCTGATCTCAGACGATCCCGCAGGTGAAGAAGCCGGATGTGGAGGTCCTGGGCTGGCATGGTTATACATGGTCTGCGGTTGTGAGGCCGGCTGGACGTACTGCCAAATTCTCTAAAATGACGTTTGAGGAGGCTTATGGTAGAGAAATGAACATTAAATTCAATGGCAACAGCTCTGCTGGACATTCCTGCAATCAGCATACCAATTGCACACTCCCTCAACTTTAGACATCTGTGGCATTGTGTTGACAAAACTGCACATTTTAGTGGCATTTTATTGTCCCCAGCACAAGGTGCACCTGTGGAATGATCATGCTGTTTAATCAGCTTCTTATTAATATGCCACACGTCAGGTGGATGGATTATTCTTCAAAGGAGAAATGCTCACTAACAGGGGTGTAAACATTTTTGTGAAATAAGCTTTTTGTGCGTATGGAACATTTCTGGGATCTTTTATTTGATTGTAACGTTTTGAAAATGTGTGTGATGATTTAAAATTTGCCCTATTCCTGATGCTAGCAGCAAACAATGTCCGAACTCCGAATGTTTGTGCTAGCTAGCTTATCCCGGAAGGGCTGGCTGTAAACAGAAGGTCTGGGGTGGTCCTACGTAAATCAACAGCTCATGATTAGTTAAATTCTAAAAACAGGGATATCTTGGGGTGGCAGGTAGCCCAGTGGTTAGAGCGTAGGGCCAGTAACCAAAAGGTTGCTAGATCGAATCTCTGAGTGGACATGGTCAAAATCTGTTATTCTTTCCCTGAACAAGGCAGTTAACCCACTGTTCCTAGGACGATCATTATAAATAAGAATTTGTTCTTAACTGACTTTCCTAGTTAAATAATAATAATAAAAAAGATACATTTAAGTCCAACCAGCATAGGGTGCCACCCTGAAGTCTGAAGGCACAGCCCCTTCATTACGGGAGCTTCGCGCAGACACATCAACACAGCCGTTCCATACTCAAGTCAGGAAGACTTCCGAGAGCTGGTGTCAGGCTGACTATTTTAGCACAGGGTTACAAACATCTCTCTTGGCTGTCAATCCAGTGTAAATTTGCCCTGCTGTGGGTTCCCTCCTAATCCTAACCCAGCTCACCTCAGAATATCAATTCTAAACTGGAAATACTAGACTTTTGCTAATGTTCATCTTCAACAAACTGTAAAATAAATACTTTTTGACCTGTGGTGCAGATCGTACCTCTGACGAATCAGCAGTGGAGGATTTGTTGGAACACTGCGAGACGGCCAATGGACACGAGGGAGCGGGGCTGGTAGCAGGGGGCTTGGGGGATTCCGCTGCTTCCCCATTGGGTAGGATCCCGTCTGCAAAGCACACCCTCCTCTGCTCCCGTGCGAGAGACCCTGTGACGCACAGACAGGACACTGTTGGTAAATACTTCAACACAGGTGGGTGTATGGGAGATGGTTACAACAGGTGGGTGTATGGGAGATGGTTACAACAGGTGGGTGTATGGGAGATGGCATAACAGGTGGGTGTATGGGAGATGGCATAACAGGTGGGTGTATGAGAGATGGCATAACAGGTGGGTGTATGGGAGATGGCATAACAGGTGGGTGTATGGGAGATGGCATAACAGGTGGGTGTATGGGAGATGGTTACCCTCTGAGCTGGATGTTTTAGGGACTCCCACAGGGACCATGACAGTGGGGGGAAGGGAGGCCAGCGCCCCTGAGGCTTGGACCTGCTGCAGAGGTGGGATGGTACTGCAGTACTCTGCTGGGTTGTTTGGGTTAGGACTCTGGTTAGACCCGTCACACATACCCTCCCTCGAACGAGCTGAGGGCAGAGAGAGACAGAGGAACAAGATAAAGGGATAGGATTGAGACACACACACAGTACCCGTCAAAAGTTCAGAGTGTGCAAAGCTGTCGTCAAGGCAAAGGGTGGCTACTTTGAAGAATCTCAAATATATTTTTATTTAACTCTTTTGGTTACTACATGATTCCATGTGTTATTTCATAGTTGATGTCTTCACTATTATTCTACAATGTAGAAAATAGTAAAAATAAAGAAAAACCCTTGAATGAGTAGGTGTGTCCAAACTTTTGACTGGTTTTTGCTTTTGTCACTTCTAGATTAGACTACTGCAATGCTCTACTTTCCAGCTACCGGGATAAAGCAATAAATAAACTTCAGTTAGTGCTAAACACGGGTGCTAGAATCCTGAATAGAACCCAAAATGTTGATCATATTACTCCAGTGCTAGCCTCTCTACACTGGCTTCATGTTAAGGCAAGGGCTGATTTCAAGGTTTTACTGTTAACCTACAAAGCATTACATGGGCTTGCTCCAACTTATCTCTCTGATTTGGTCCTGCCGTACATACCACCGTACGTACGCTACGGTCACAAGACGCAGGCCTCCTAATTGTCCCTAGAATTTCTAAGCAAACAGCTGGAGGCAGGGCTTTCTCCTATAGAGCTCAATTTTTCTGGAATGGTCTGCCTACCCATGTGAGAGACGCAGACTCAGTCTCAACCTTTAAGTCTTTACTGAAGACTTATCTCTTCAGTAGGTCCTATGATTGAATGTAGTCTGGCCCAGGAGTGTGAAGGTGAACGGAAAGGCACTAGAGCAACGAACAGCCCTTGCTGTCTCTGCCTGGCCGGTTCCCCTCTCTCCACTGGGATTCTCTGCCTCTAACCCTATTACAGGGGCTGAGTCACTGGCTTACTGGTGCTCTTCCATGCCGTCCCTAGGAGGGGTGTGTCACTTGAGTGGATTGAGTCACTGACGTGATCTTCCTGTCTGGGTTGGCGCCCCCCTCGGGTTCGTGCCGTGGCGGAGATCTTTGTGGGCTATACTCGGCCTTGTCTCAGGATGGTAAGTTGGTGATTGAAGATATCCCTCTAGTGGTGTGGGGGCTGTGCTTTGGCAAAGTGGGTGGGGTTATATCCGACCCCTCCTGTCTCAGCCTCCAGTATCTATGCTGCAATAGTGTGTGTCGGGGGGCTAGGGTCAGTCTGTTATATCTGGAGTATTTCTCCTGTCTTATACTGTGTCCTGTGTGAATTTAAGTACGCTCCCTCTAACTCTCTCTCCCTCTCAGAGGACCTGAGCCCTAGGACCATGCCTCAGGACTACCTGGCCGGATGCCTCCGTGCTGTCCCCAGTCCACCTGGCCGTGCTGCTGCTCCAGTTTCAACTGTTCTGCCTGCGGCTATGGAACCCTGTCCGGTTCACCGGACATGCTACCTTGTCCCAGACCTGCTGTTTTCAACTATCTAGAGACAGCAGGAGCGGTAGAGATACTCTCAATGATCGGCTATGAAAAGCCAACTGACATTTACTCCTGAGGTGCTGACCTGTTGCACCCTCTACAACCACTGTGATTATTATTATTTGACGCTGCTGTTCATCTATGAACGTTTGAACATCTTGGCCATGTTCTGTTGTAATCTCCACCCGGCACAGCCAGAAGAGGACTGGCCACCCATCATAGCCTCGTTCCTCTCTAGGATTCTTCCTAGGTTCTGGCCTTTCTAGGGAGTTTTTCCTAGCCCCCGTGCTTCTACACCTGCATTGCTTGCTGTTTGGGGTTTTAGACACAAAAAAAAGTATGTGGACACCCCTTCAAAGAGTGGATTCGGCTATGTCGGTCACACCCGTTGCTGACGGGTATATAAAAACCAAGCACACAGCCATGCAATCTCCATAGACAAACATTGGTAGTAGAACGGCCTTACTGAAGAGCTCAGTGACTTTCAACGTGGCACCGGCATAGGATGCCACCTTTCCAACAAGTCAGTTTGTACAATTTCTGCCCTGCTAGAGCTGCTCCGGTCAACTGTAAGTGCTGTTATTGTGAAGTGGGAACGTCAAGGAGCAACAACAACGGCTCAGAAACGAAGTGGTAGGCCACACAAGCTCATAGAACGGGACCGCCGAGTACTGAAGCGCGTAGAACGTAAAAATCTGCCTTGGTTGCAACACTTACTACTGAGTTCCAAAACGCCTCTGGAAGCAATGTCAGAACAAGAACTGTTCATCGGGAGCTTCATGAAATGGGTTTCCATGGCTGAGCAGCCGCACACAAGCCCAAGATCACCATGTGCAAGGCAAAGTGTCAGCTTGACTGACGTAAAGCTCGCCGCCATTGGACTCTGGAGGAGTGGAAACGCGTTCTCTGGAGTGATGAATCACGCTTCACCATCTGGCAGTCCGACAGACTAATCTTGGTTTGAAAGATGCCAGGAGAACTCTACCTGCCCCAACGCATAGTGCCACCTGTAAAGTTTGGTGGAGGAGAAATAATGGTCTGGGGCTGTGAGTAATCTTAACGCTACAGTATACAATGACATTCTAGACGATTCTGTGCTTCCAACTTTGTGGAAGGCCCTTTTCCTGTTTCAGCATGACAATGCCGCCATGTACAAAGCGAGGTCCATACAGAAATGGTTGTTGATATAGATTTGGATGAACTTGACTGGCCTGCACAGAGCCCTGACCTCAACCCCAGCGAACACCTTTGGGATGAATTGGAACGCCGACTGCGAGCCAGGCCTAATCGCCCAACATCAGTGCCCGACCTCACTAATGCTCTTGTGGCTGAATGGAAGCAGGTCCCCGCAGCAATGTTCCAACATCTAGTGGAAAGCCTTCCCAGAAGAGTGGAGGCTGTTATAGCAGCAAAGGGGAGACCAACTCCATATTAATGCCCATGATTTTGGAATGAGATGTTCGACAAGCAGGTGTCCACATACACTACATGATCAAAAGTATGTATAGAGATACAGTATATAGAATTGGTCGAGGGAGCTCTCAGGGACCGGGTTGATCTAGGGAGCTCTAGGAGTCCAGGTTGATCTTGGGGACCGGGGTGATCCAGGGCGCTCTAGGGGACCGGGGTGATCCGGGTTGATCCAGGGGACCGGGGTGATCCGGGTTGATCCAGGGGACCGGGGTGATCCGGGTTGATCCAGGGAACCAACGGTTGATCCAGGGGACCAACGGTTGATCCAGGGGACCAACTGTTGATCCAGGGGACCAACTGTTGATCCAGGGGATCAACTGTTGATCCAGGGAGCTCCAGGGGATCAACTGTTGATCCAGGGAGCTCCAGGGGACCGTGTTGATCCAGGGAGCTCCAGGGGACCGTGTTGATCCAGGGAGCTCCAGGGGACCCGGTTGATCCAGGGAGCTCCAGGGGACCCGGTTGATCCAGGGAGCTCCAGGGGACCCGGTTGATCCAGGGAGCTCCAGGGGACCCGGTTGATCCAGGGAGCTCCAGGGGACCCGGTTGATCCAGGGAGCTCCAGGGGACCCGGTTGATCCAGGGAGCTCCAGGGGACCCGGTTGATCCAGGGAGCTCCAGGGGACCCGGTTGATCCAGGGAGCTCCAGGGGACCCGGTTGATCCAGGGAGCTCCAGGGGACCCGGTTGATCCAGGGAGCTCCAGGGGACCCGGTTGATCCAGGGAGCTCCAGGGGACCCGGTTGATCCAGGGAGCTCCAGGGGACCCGGTTGATCCAGGGAGCTCCAGGGGACCCGGTTGATCCAGGGAGCTCCAGGGGACCCGGTTGATCCAGGGAGCTCCAGGGGACCCGGTTGATCCAGGGAGCTCCAGGGGACCCGGTTGATCCAGGGAGCTCCAGGGGACCGGGTTGATCCAGGGGACCGGGTTGATCCAGGGGACCGGGTTGATCCAGGGAGCTCCAGGGGACCGGGTTGATCCAGGGGACCGGGTTGATCCAGGGGACCGGGTTGATCCAGGGAGCTCCAGGGGACCGGGTTGATCTAGGGGACCGGGTTGATCCAGGGGACCGGGTTGATCTAGGGGACCGGGTTGATCTAGGGAGCTCCAGGGAACTCCAGGGGACCGGGTTGATCTAGGGAGCTCCAGGGAACTCCAGGGGACCAGGTTGATCTAGGGAGCTCCAGGGAACTCCAGGGGACCAGGTTGATCTAGGGAGCTCCAGGGAGTTCCAGGGGACCAGGTTGATCCAGGGAGCTCCAGGGAGTTCCAGGGGACCAGGTTGATCCAGGGAGCTCCAGGGGACCAGGTTGATCCAGGGAGCTCCAGGGAGCTCCAGGGGACCAGGTTGATCCAGGGAGCTCCAGGGAGCTCCAGGGGACCAGGTTGATCCAGGGAGCTCCAGGGAGCTCCAGGGGACCAGGTTGATCCAGGGAGCTCCAGGGGACCAGGTTGATCCAGGGGACCAGGTTGATCTAGGGAGCTCCAGGGGACCCGGTTGATCCAGGGAGCTCCAGGGGACCGGGTTGATCCAGGGAGCTCCAGGGGACCGGGTTGATCCAGGGGACCGGGTTGATCCAGGGGACCGGGTTGATCCAGGGGACCGGGTTGATCCAGGGGACCGGGTTGATCCAGGGGACCGGGTTGATCCAGGGAGCTCCAGGGGACCGGGTTGATCCAGGGGACCGGGTTGATCTAGGGGACCGGGTTGATCTAGGGAGCTCCAGGGAACTCCAGGGGACCAGGTTGATCTAGGGAGCTCCAGGGAACTCCAGGGGACCAGGTTGATCTAGGGAGCTCCAGGGAACTCCAGGGGACCAGGTTGATCTAGGGAGCTCCAGGGAGTTCCAGGGGACCAGGTTGATCCAGGGAGCTCCAGGGAGTTCCAGGGGACCAGGTTGATCCAGGGAGCTCCAGGGGACCAGGTTGATCCAGGGAGCTCCAGGGAGCTCCAGGGGACCAGGTTGATCCAGGGAGCTCCAGGGAGCTCCAGGGGACCAGGTTGATCCAGGGGACCAGGTTGATCTAGGGAGCTCCAGGGGACCAGGTTGATCTAGGGGACCAGGTTGATCTAGGGAGCTCTAGGGGACCAGGTTGATCTAGAGGACCAGGTTGATCTAGGGAGCTCTAGGGGACCAGGTTGATCTAGGGGACCAGGTCGATCTCGGATCGATATAAGATACTTGATCAAGATCGATATAGGATCTGAAAACGTAAACACCCAACCCTGTTCGAACCCAAGGAAGATGTACTAGTAGATGCTGATCTAGGACCAGTATTGTGTTTAAATCCTAACGGATGGGATGTAGTAAGCTGATCCCAGATCTGTAGTAATAGTGACTCACCACTCAGTAGGGCAGAGTGACAGGTGATACAGACTCTGGCCTCCTTCCTGTCCATGTAGATCAGTCTGCTCCTCAGGCTGCAGCAGGCAGCACAGAACACCTGGAGAGAGACACACACATTATATTATACCTGCACACACACACACACACACACACCATTACACCTGGAGAGAGACACACACACACAAATGATATTATACCTGCAGACACACACATTATATTATACCTGCAGAGACACACACACATTATATTATACCTGCAAAGACACACACACACATTATATTATACCTGCAGAGACACACACACAATTACATTACACCTGGAGAGAGACACACACACACACATTATATTATACCTGCAGACACACACACACATTACACCTGGAGAGAGACACACACACATTATATTATACCTGCAGACACACACACACACACACACACACCATTACACCTGGAGAGAGAGACACACACACACACCATTATATTATACCTGCAGACACACACACACCATTACATTACACCTGGAGAGAGAGAGCATTATATTGGGCTAACGGCCTGCACTGAGACATGCCTACACACTCCCTAATCTAGCTCACCTGATTCCAACTAGAAACAGATTAATACATTGAAGCAGATGAATTAACACTGGGGTTGGAGTGAAAACCTACAGGAGGGTATCGCTCCAGGAACAGGGTTGGAGTGAAAACCTACAGGAGGGTATCTCTGCAGGAACAGGGTTGGAGTGAAAACCTACAGGAGGGTCTCTCTCCAGGAACAGGGTTGGAGTGTAAACCTACAGGAGGGTCTCTCTCCAGGAACAGGATTGGAGTGTAAACCTACAGGAGGGGTATCTCTCCAGGAACAGGATTGGAGTGTAAACCTACAGGAGGGGTATCTCTCCAGGAACAGGATTGGAGTGTAAACCTACAGGAGGGGTATCTCTCCAGGAACAGGGTTGGAGTGTAAACCTACAGGAGGGGTATCTCTATCTAGGAACAGGGTTGAAGAGCCCTGCTGAATAGAATCCACCCACCTTTCCGCAGGCCCTGCAGTGATGCCTCCTCTTGGTGAAAGTAAAGCGGACCTCACACTTCATACAGACTGGAGCCTGGGAGTCAGGGACCCACACGGGGGCCACATCACCCAGGGAGGAGAGCTGTTTCCTGGGCAGAGCCCCCTGGTGATGCTGCCCCGCCTGGAAGTCATTATCCGGGCTGTTCTCTGACACCTCCACCAGGCCTGACGACGATGACGAAGACGCCCCGGTTAGCAACTCCCTCTTCACAACACCACCACCAGAGTCACCCAAGGCAACTACAGTTGCCGTATCCATGATTACGGCACCGCCACGGTTCTCAAGGTTCTTGTTCTTGCCGCCACCGGTGTTGCTGCCGGCGGTGTTGCTGCCGGCGGTGTCAGCAGAAGGTGCTAGATGGTTCTGAACCTGTTCGTATAGGGGCCGGGGGATCTGGAGTTTGAGACCGACCGGCTGTTTAGGACGTGCACCGCCGAACGGCAAGCTCACCGGCTGCAAACGACTGTTGTTCAGTTTCTTGGGTAAAGAGCTACCACCTCTTTCTCCTCCTCCTTCGTTCTCTTGCTTGCTCTCCTCCATCTCCTTCTCTTCTGTTACGGAGTCCTCCTTGGAGGGAGGAGGGGTGAGAGACCCTCTCTCCTCTTCTTCTTCTTCCCTTGCAGTCGCCAGGCCGTTGGTGAGAGCCATCTCTCCATTCTGACCTCTACTCTTCTCCAGCTCTCCGTTCAAACTCTTCTCCTTCTTTCTCCCCCCTCTCAGTTCTTCCATCACCCCTCCATTCTGTACGTTCCCCCCAGAGTCTTCTCCCGGTCTTCCCTCTCTCCATCCTCCATTCTGTCCCCTCTCCCCAGTGTCCTGTGACTGTCCCCCAGCCATGTCAGCCTCCTCTCTGTCCCTCTCCTGTATGGGTGACCCAGTCCAAGCGCTCTCTGGCTCCAGCCGGGGGTTAGACTCCTCTACTGCCACCTGTCTGTCTGCCACCTGTCTGTCCCCTCCCAGCCTCTCCTCATAGATAAAGTGTGAATGACTAATGTGAGAGCTTCCACCACTCCTCTCCCCCTGCCTACCCTCCACAGGGGCATCAGGACGTGGTTCAGAGAGGGCAGACGGCTGCTGGATTGAAGGGGTCACCCCTGTATGGTTCCCCTTGCAGGGTTCCTCACTGAGCCCGTTGAGAGCAGGGCTGGCTGGACAAGAGGAGCTGATAGAGGGGAAGCCGTTCTCCAGGGCCAGATGGTGGTAAGGAGGGGGGCTAGAAGAAGCCGGCACAGGGGGAGACAAGCCCTCCTCACCACCCACCAGCTTGCCGATGTTGGGTTGGGGGAGCGGAGGGCTGTGGACGTCTGCAGTGCGGCCTGGCCTCTCCTCTCCCCAGGAAGGAGGCTTGGCAGTGGGGTGGCGTTTGGAGTCAGGCCCTAGGAAGTGGCTAGAGGACGGGTCAGGGGCCTGGAGGGTCTTGAAGAGGAGGGGACAGTCCCCGTCCCTGGGGTCAGGGGTCAAAGCCAGAGCAGGGTTCAGAGACAAGAAGTGGGTCGGAGGGGCCAGGATCTGACTCCACTTAGCATCAGACAGAGTTGGACTGTCTGTCTCATCATCTAGAAGAAAGAGAGAGACGGAGAGAGAGAGAGAGAGAAAGAGAGCGAGACAGAAAGAGAGAGACAGAAAGAGAAAGAGAGATTATGGGCACTTTCTTCTGCGCAGGCTTTGCTACACATGCCAGATATTACAATGCCTGGATAGGTATTTTACGTATCAGCTAACCACATACACATACAGTGGGGGAAAAAAAGTATTTGATCCCCTGCTGATTTTGTACATTTGCCCACTTACAAAGAAACGATCAGTCTATAATTTTAAATGGTAGGTTTATTTGAACAGTGAGAGACAGAATAACAACAAAATAATCCAGAAAAACGCATGTCAAAAATGTTATAAATTGATTTGCATTTTAATGAGGGAAATAAGTATTTGACCCCTCTGCAAAACATGACTTAGTACTTGGTGGCAAAACCCTTCTTGGCAATCACAGAGGTCAGACGTTTCTTGTAGTTGGCCACCAGGTTTGCACACATCTCAGGAGGGATTTTGTCCCACTCTTCTTTGCAGATCTTCTCCAAGTCATTAAGGTTTCGAGGCTGACGTTTGGCAACTCGAACCTTCAGCTCCCTCTACAGATTTTCTATGGGATTAAGGTCTGGAGACTGGCTAGGCCACTCCAGGACCTTAATGTGCTTCTTCTTGAGCCACTCCTTTGTTGCCTTGGCCGTGTGTTTTGGGTCAATGTCATGCTGGAATACCCATCCACGACCCGTTTTCAATGCCCTGGCTGAGGGAAGGAGGTTCTCACCCAAGATTTGACAGTACATGGCCCCGTCAAATGATGCGGTGAAGTTGTCCTGTCCCCTTAGCAGAAAAACACCCCCAAAGCATAATGTTTCCACCTCCATGTTTGACGGTGGGGATGGTGTTCTTGGGGTCATAGGCAACATTCCTCCTCCTCCAAACATGGCGAGTTGGTGATGCCAAAGAGCTCCATTTTGCTCTAATCTGACCACAACACTTTCACCAGTTGTCCTCTGAATCATTCAGATGTTCATTGGCAAATTTCAGACGGGCATGTATATGTATTCTTGAGCAGGGGGACCTTGCGGGCGTTGCAGGATTTCAGTCCTTCACGGCGTAGTGTGTTACCAATTGTTTTCTTGGTGACTATGGTCCCAGCTGACTTGAGATCATTGACAAGATCCTCCCGTGTAGTTCTGGGCTGATTCCTCACCGTTCTCATGATCATTGCAACCCCACGAGGTGAGATCTTGCATGGAGCCCCAGGCCGAGGGATATTGACAGTTATTTTGTGTTTCTTCCATTTGTGAATAATCGCACCAAATGTTGTCACCTTCTCACCAAGCTGCTTGGCGATGGTCTTGTAGCCCATTCCAGCCTTGTGTAGGTCTACAATATTGACCCTGACATCCTTGGAGAGCTCTTTGGTCTTGGCCATGGTGGAGAGTTTGGAATCTGATTGATTGATTGCTTCTGTGGACAGGTGTCTTTTTTACAGGTAACAAGCTGAGATTAGGAGCACTCCCTTTAAGAGTGTGCTCCTAATCTCAGCTCGTTACCTGTATAAAAGACACCTGGGAGCCAGAAATCTTTCTGATTGAGAGGGGGTCAAATACTTATTTCCCTCATTAAAATGCAAATCATTTTATAACATTTTTGACATGCGTTTTTCTCAATATTTTTGTTGTTATTCTGTCTCTCACTGTTCAAATAAACCTACCATTAAAATTATAGACTGATCCTTTCTTTATCAGTGGGCAAACGTACAAAATCAGCAGGGGATCAAATACTTTTTCCCCCACTGTATGTTTTAAAAAACCTCTTTGGTACTGAAAGGGTTCAAATAGAAGTGGAAATGGAGAAACCAGAAATGGGTGGATTGGGAAATTAATGTTGGGATGTATTGGGAGGAAGTGGCCTGAAAGCCAATTTCTCCCCTCCTCCTTTCCTACGCTGCGCATTCCGAAGTACCCCTCGCAGACTGCGTTGACTACATGCCACGGCAGCTGCCATTGAGGCTGCTGGCACCATCTCTCGGGCACAGTAGGTGGCGGTGATGCACCAACGTTGGATGCCAACTGCTGGGGGAAGAAAATCCACCTAGCTAGCTAGGGGCCACCAGTACAGTGTCCTTCACCCCCGCCTGCCGAGCACTTCTTTCCCGTAGTTCGCATAACGTTATGCAGAGGTTAGTAGCTAGCTAGGGTACCCATCCCTACTCCCGTAGCACTACCTGTTAGTGATTACCCTCCCCACAGCAAATTACAAATAAAAAAAACAAATACATTTACCTAAGTATTCAAACCCTTTACTAGGTACTTTGTTGAAACATCTTAGGCAGTGATTACAGCCTTGAGTCTTCTTGGGTTTGACGCTACAAGCTTGATACACCTTTATTTGGGGAGTTTCTCCCATTCTTCTCTGCAGATCCTCTCAAGCTCTGTCAGGTTGGACGGGAGCGTCGCTGCACAGCTATTTTCTGGTCTCTCCAGAGATGTTCGATCGGGTTCAAGTCCAGGCTCTGGCTGGGCCACTCAAGGACATTCAGAGACTTGCCACTCCTGCATTGTGTGGTTAGAGTCGTTGTCCTATTGGAAGATGAACCTTCACTCCCAGTCTGAGGTACTGAGTGCTCTGGAGCAGGTTTTCATCAAGGATCTCTCTGTACTTTGCACCGTTCATCTTTCCCTCGATCCTGACGTGTCTCCCTGTCCCTGCTGAAAAACATCCCCACAGCATGATGCTGCCACCACCATGCTTCACCGTAGGGATGGTGCCAGGTTTCCTCTAGACGTTACACTTGGCATTCAGGCCAAATAGTTCAATCTTTGTTTCATCAGACCAGAGAATCTCGTTTCTCGTGGTCTGAGAGTCCTTTAGGTGCCTTTTGGCAAACTCCAAGCAGGCTGTCATGTGTCTTTTACTGAGGAGTGGCTTCCGTCTGGCTACTCTACCATAAAGGCCTGATTGGTGGAGTGCTGCAGAGATGGTTGTCCTTCTGGAAGGTTCTCCCATCTCCAGAAGAACTCCGGAGTTCTGTCAAGAGTGACAAATCGGGTTCTTGGTCATCTTCCAGACCAAGGCCCTTCTCCCCCGATTGCTCAGTTTGTCCGGACGGCCAGCTCTAGGAAGAGTCTTGGTGGTTCCAAACTCCTTCCATTTAAAAAAATGCTGGAGGCTACTGTGTTCTTGGGGACCTTCAATGCTGCAGAAATGTTTTGGTACCCTTCCCCAGATCTGTGCCTCGACACAAACCTGTCTTGGAGATCTACGGACAATTCCTTCGACCTCATGGCTTGGTTTATTCTCTGACATGTACTGTCAACTGTGGGACCTTATATAGACAGCTGTGTACCTTTCCAAATCGTGTCCAATCAATTGAATTTACCACAGGTTGATTCCAGTCAAGTTGTAGAAACATCTCAAGGATGATCAATGGAAACAGGATGCATCTGAGCTCAATTTCAAGTCTCATAGAAAAGGGTCTGAATATTTATGTAAATAAGGTATTTCCGTTTTTCAATTTTTAATACATTTGCACAAATTTCAAAAAACCTTTTTCCCGCTTCGTCAGTATGTGTAGATTGATGATTGATGAGGGAAAAAAATGTAGGGAAAAAAAACAAATCAAATTAATAATAAGGCCGTAACGTAACAAAACGTGGTTAAAGTCAAGGGGTCTGAATACTTTCTGAATGCACTGTACAAAAATAAAACCCAACATGTAAAGTGTTGCGCCCATGTTTCAAGAGCTGAAATTTTAAAAAAAAGACACCAGAAATTTTCCATACGGGCAAAAACATTATTTCTGTCCAAATGGCATGCTGACTGCAGGAATGTCCACCAGAGCTGTTACCAGATAACTTTATTTAACTAGGCAAGTCAGTTAAGAACACATTTTTATTTACAATGACGGCCTACCAGGGAACAGTGGTTTAACTGCCTTGTTCAGGGGCAGAACGACAGATTTTTACCTTGTCGGCTCTGGGCTTCGATCTTGCAACCTTTCGGTTACTAGTCCAACACTATAACCACTAGGCTACCTGCCGCCCCAGGTATGCCCATTTCTCTACCATAAGTAGCCTCCATTATCATTTCAGGGAATTTGGCAGTACATCCAACTGGCCTCAACCACAGATCAGGACCTTATGAATTTATTTCAATTGACTGATTTCCTTATATAAAACTGTAACAGTAAAATCATTGAAATTACTGCATTTCTTTCTTTGAGTAAGTTATCAGGGCCGCAGAGTCTCTGTCCTCTAAGGCACAGCTCAAGAACGTGCTCTTTAGAAAAGCTTTCAAGGACCTCGGCTAATTCGGTTCTCCTCCGGATCTGATGACACCTGTATATAAGCTTTGATTGTCCTCTCAGTTCTGGATCATCATCATTTAAAAAAAAAAAGTGCACCTTGGGTGTGAGGAAGGCTCTTTACAAATGAAATCAATTATTATTCAGTTATTTTGGCTAGCTTCACATAGGGACAAGCATGTTCCAGGGGCTGCGTTCAGCAGGACGGCAGACACAACGTTGTGGTGGTAAATGTTCAGATAGATACGTAGAACAAACCTCTGATTCTAGGAATCATGTCAGTTCTATCTGCAGCGTTCCAAAACAATTTTTTTGTTTGTTGTTGTACTGAACATGCCCTGGGGGCGTACTCAATTAGGCCGATTCTGAAACAAAACATTTCTTAAAAAGGGAAGCAAACGGAACGGAGGGACATACCAGAATTTGTCCAAAAGGAAACTAGTGTGTCTGTATGCTTCCGTTTAGTTCTTTAAAACGGTAAACTGTTTCCTTAAATGACTACAACCCAGGAAAACCCACTGAGCTATACAAAACCTGCTCTGCCCACCGCTTCTCTTCTCTTCTTCTCTTGTCTGTATGGCAAGCCCCGCCCCATAGTGGACTCTGCCCCAGTAAGAGGCTGCTCTCCCCCGTTCGCCCTCCTCCCCCGTTCGCCCTCCTCCCCCGTTCGCCCTCCTCCCCCGTTCGCCCTCCTCCCCCGTTCGCCCTCCTCCCCCGTTCGCCCTCTGTGCTCTCCCTCTCCTCTGAGACCCATCAGTCACTCTGGTACATGAATACAGTCTGAGGAATGTGGGGGGGGGGGACGACGACATTCCTGAACATTCACTTCCATAACACACACACACACACACACTTAAATCTGCCAAGCTGGATCTCTGGAAGAGGACACACAAGTAAATCAGTCACAGCCTGAACACACGGAGGTCTCCATAGCAACGGACGTTGAGTGGTGTGATAATTCCTGGGTCACCTTTGTTTTGTTTTTTTCCTCCCCACTGTTCCTCAATCTTTTTATGACCCATTCACAGCATGACTCCAACCCTGTACTGCTGATCTCTGCACTAGTCTTAAAATAGACACAGTCAGCGACAACACACACACACACTGTACTGTGCTATCCACTGTATACAATGATGTCAGACGAAGAAACTGAGATCTACAAAAAAGGTGAAATGATTGTCCCTCCTACAAGGTGGTCCCTCTGGGAGCCAGTGGTTATCGTTTTTGTATTTGAAACTGATGATATGGGCATCAAGCATCACAGTAGCAAAAAAATATTTATATATATATATTGATATAAAAAAATCTATATATTTTTTGCTACTGTGATGCCTATATCATCGGTTTCAAATACAAAAACGATAACCACTGGCTATAAAAAAATCTATATATATATATATATATATATATATATATATATTTTTTTTTTTTAAACACAGCCACTGAAAAACATTGATTTACTTGCAAGTGACAGAACACTAAATCGAAGCTGGTCCCATTAGATAACATGGCACACATTAGCACTATGCTAACCTCTATAGGTGGTTCTGATTCTATCCTGGCACAACTTCAGCCTACGAAAGACCTTAGACTTTTATAATCCACCAACCAATGGCATTCCTTAAAATTAAGTCAACCCTGGCTAAAGAGGGATATTTTTTAAACCTACAAATTCAAGGTTTACGTTGGTCTGTAACAAAATGTCTGCTAATATTACACTGATACATTCTTAACTAGGCTAAAGCTAAGGTTAGATAATATTTTCACTTCTTTCGGCAAAGGACAACCCTAAGTCTAGGTGGTTCCAAACTTCTTTCATTTAAGAATGATAGAGGCACTGTGTCCTTGGTGCCCTTCCCCAGATCTGTGCCTTGACACAATCTTGTCTCAGAACTCTACGGACAATTCCTTCAACCTCATGGCTTCATTATGGGCTATTGTGTGTAGACTGACGAGGGAAAAAAATGAATTTAATACATTTTAGAATAAGGCCATAATAATGTAACAAAAACGTGGAAAAAGTCAAGGTGTCTGAATACTTTCTGAATGCACTGTAAATACATTTTTCAAGGGGGGGGGGGGGGGCGACGACATGCGATTCTAACCCTTGCCACAATCACGTGGACTATGCACCAGATCGTTGCTTGATGATCAGAACATGCTGTTGGGACTAGTTAGTTAAGTTTAGGTTACTTAAGGTATGTTAAGGACACTTCCATCCATGAACAAGTGTTGGGAACACATCTAACTACTTAAACAATTTTAAAATTTGTCTGATGCACTTGTGTTACCTCATGCTATCTGGTCCCATGTGGCTCAGTTGGAAGAGATTGGCGACACTAGGGTTGTGGTTTCAAGTCCCAAAAGGGGACCAGCACGAAAAAGTACAAGTAGGTATTAACTCGCTAATGGATAAGAGCATCTGCTAAATGACTCAAATGTACATGCATCTTGATGGTACCAGCTATAATTCAGCATTGTCACGTGAAAGTAAATCAATAGGCGGATATACATTTTGTGCGTAACATTGAACTTTCAAAAGGCTCGCAAGTATTGCCCCACAGTGTTGGTTGTTTGAAGGAACATCTTGTTCTATTGTCCCAAACAAGAAAATGCTCATCCAGAAGCAGCGCCCCTAGTGGCCAGGGACTTTAATGCAGGGAAACTTAAATCTGGTTTACCTCATTTCTACCCTCATGTCACATTTGCAACCAGAGGAAAAAATAAAAACAAAAACCCGAGACCAACTCTACTCCACACAGAGACGCATACAAAGCTCTCCCTCGCCCTCCGTTTGGCAAATCTGACAATTCTATCCTCCTGATTCCTGCTTATAAGCGAAAACTAAAGCAGGAAGTACCAGTGACTCGTTCAATACGGAAGTGGTCAGATGAAGCGGATACTAAGCTACAGGACTGTTTTGCTAGCACAGACTGGAATATGTTCCGGGATTCATCCAATGGCATTGAGGAGTATACCACCTCAGTCATCGGCTTCATCAATAAGTTCATCGACGACGTCGTCCCCACAGTGACTGTACGTACATATCCCGACCAGAAGCAATGGATTACAGGCAACATCCGCACTGAGCTAAAGGCTAGAGCTGCTGCTTTCAAGGAGCGGGACACTAATCTGTACGACTGACGTTCATCGGATGTTTATTTTAATTTTATTAAAACTAGGCAAGTCAGTTAAGAACAAATTCTTATTTACAATGACGGCCTACGCAGCCAAACCCTAAACCGGACGACGCTGAGCCAATTGTGCGCTGCCCTATGGGACTCCCAATCACGGCCAGTTGTGATACAGCCTGGAATCGAACCAGGGTGTGTAGTGACTCCTGAGATGCAGTGTCTTAGACCGCTGCGCCACTCGGGAGCCCTAATGTGGCAGGGCTTAAAAACCATTACAGACTACAAAAGGGAAACCCAGCCATGAGCTGCTCAGTGACGCAAGTCTATCAGAAGAGCTAAATGCCTTTTATGCTCACTTCGAGGCAAGCAACACTGAAGGATGCATGAGTGCATCAGCTGATCCGGACGACAGTGTGATAACGCTCTCGGTAGCCTATATGAGCAAGACCTTTAAACAGATCAACATTCACAAAGCCGCGGAGCTAGACGGATTACCAGGAAATGTACTCAAAGCATGCGCGGACCAACCAGCATAACAGTGGTAGGCCTGATTACCGACAGCCAATAGGGAGGAGGTCAGAGACAACCTCTCCCTCAATGTGAGCAATACAAAAGGAGCTGATTGTGGACTACAGGAAAAGGCGGGCCGAACAGGCCCCCATTTACATCAACGGGGCTGTAGTGGAGCGGGTCGAGAGTTAAGTTCCTTCGTGTCAACATCAACGAACTATCATAGTCCAAGCACACCAAGACAGTCGTGAAGAGGGCACGACAAAACCTATACCTCAGGAGATCATTTTTTTTGGGGGGCATGGTTCCCCAGATCCTCAAAAAGTTCTACAGCTGCACCATCGAGAGCATCCTGATCGGTTGCATCACCGCCTGGTATGTCAACTGCTCGGCATCTGACCATAAGGCGTTACAGAGGGTAGCGCGTACGGCCCAGTACATCACATCCAGGACCTATATACTAGGCGGTGTCAGTCTCCAGTCACCCAAGTCAGACTGTTCTCTCCGCTACTGCTAAGGCAAACCGTACCGGCGCGTAAAGTCTAGGTCCAAAAGGCTCTTTAACAGCTTCTATTCCCAAGCCATAAAACCGCTGAACACTAAATCAAATGGCCACCTGGACTATTTTACATTGATGCTGCTGCCCAGTCACCCCCTGTTTTTACACTGCTGCTAGACGCTGTTTATCATCTATGCAGTCACTTTACCCCTACCTACATGTAACCGATGTGAAATGGCTAGCTAGTTAGTGGTGGTGTGCGCTAATAGCGTTTCAATCGGGTAACGTCACTCGCTCTGAGACCTTGAAGTAGTTGTTCCCCTTGCTCTGCAAGGGCTGCAGCTTTTGTGGCGTGATGGGTAACGATGCTTCGTGGGGTGTCAGTTGTTGATGTGTGCAGAGGGTCCCTGGTTCAAGCCCAGGTTGGGGCAAAGAGAGGGAGGGAAGCTAAACTGTTAACCTCTATGGGCTAGGTGGGACTCAACAGCCAGTGTAATCCGGTGGCGCGAAATACAAATACCTCAAAAATGCAAAAACTTCAATTTTTCAAACATATGACTATTTTACACCATTTTAAAGACAAGACTCTCGTTAATCTAACCACACTGTCCGATTTCAAAAAGGCTTTACAACGAAAGCAAAACATTAGATTATGTCAGCAGAGTACCCAGCCAGAAATAATCAGACACCCATTTTTCAAGCTAGCATATAATGTCACATAAACCCAAACCACAGCTAAATGCAGCACTAACCTTTGATGATCTTCATCAGATGACAACCCTAGGACATTATGTTATACAATACATGCATGTTTTGTTCAATCAAGTTCATATTTATATCAAAAACCAGCTTTTTACATTAGCATGTGACTAGCATGTGACTAGCATTCCGACCGAACACTGCCGGTGAATTTACTAAATTACTCACAATAAACGTTCAACAAAAAACATAATTATTTTAAGAATTATAGATACAGAACTCCTCTATGCACTCGATATGTCCGATTTTAAAATAGCTTTTCGGTGAAAGCACATTTTGCAATATTCTCAGTAGATAGCCCGGCATCACAGGGCTAGCTATTTAGACACCCAGCAAGTTTAGCACTCACCAAAGTCAGATTTACTATAAGAAAAATGTTATTACCTTTGCTGTTCTTGGTCAGAATGCACTCCCAGGACTTCTACTTCAAAAACAAATGTTGGTTTGGTCCCAAATAATCCATTGTTATATCCAAATAGCGGCGTTTTGTTCGTGCGTTCAAGACACTATCCGAAAGGGTAAATAAGGGTGACGAGCATGGCGCATTTCGTGACATTTTTTTTTTAAATATTCCATTACTGTACTTCGAAGCATGTCAACCACTGTTTAAAATCAATTTTTATGCAATTTTTCTCGTAATAAAGCGATAATATTCCGACCGGGAAAGCGTGTATACGTACAAAGAGAGAGAAAATAAAAACATCTCGTGCCCTCGTGCACGAGCGGTCAGAGTACTCTGACCAGCCACTATCCAAACGCGATAATGTGTTTCAGCCTGGGGCTGCCTCGATATCATTCAGCTTTTTCCCGGGCTCTGAGAGCCTATGGGAACCGTAGGAAGTGTCACGTTACAGCAAAGATCCTCAGTCTTCAATAAAAAGAGCCAAGATGAACAACAACTTGTCAGACAGGCCACTTCCTGTTCAGAATCTTCTCAGGTTTTTGCCTGCCATATGAGTTCTGTTATACACAGACTCCATTCAAACAGTTTTAGAAACTTTAGGGTGTTTTCTATCCAAAGCCAATAATTATATGCATATTCTAGTTACTGGGCAGGAGTAGTAACCAGATTTAATCGGGTACGTTTTTTATCCGGCCGTGTCAATACTGCCCCCTAGCCCTAACAGGTTAAATACATGTACAAATTACCTCGACTAACCTCTATCCCCGCACATTGACTTGGTACCCCCTGTATATAGCGTTGCTATTGTGTTACTTTTTACTTTAGTTTATTAGGTCAATATGTTCTTAACTCTCTTGGTTAAGGGCTTGTAAGTAAGTATTTCACTCTAAGGTCTACACCTGTTGTATTCGGCGCATGTGACAAATAAAGTTTGATTTGATGGGAAACGGATGTGGCAGTTCCACCGCTAAGGACTCCAGATTCATCACCTTTTAAAATTCAACAGCGATATGAACGTCACACACACTTAAAAACAGACAAGCGCTCGCACACACCTCAACCAAATATATATGACACCAATTACCCATAACCCTGAGGGAGAGGCCGATCCTATTATCTGCATTCCCTCTTCGCTCGTTACCCTCAAGTGATGTGTGGTGTGTGTATTCCCTCTCCACCGTTACCCTCCTTTAACAACCAGATAATACGTCCTATAAAAAAACTCACTCTGGAGAGAAGAGGAGAATCAACGCTCAGCCCAGAAACAGTACGTCTGATCACTTGATTGCCAATTGGCTAATTTGTTAATTGGGTTAATTGGTCTCACCTTGGTTCTGTTCAAAGTCATCCAGCACCTTATCCAGGTTGAAGGCCTCTGCCTGGAAGTAATTCTCCATGGGTCAGTTAACTCCACCCTGACACAAGCTGCAGGAACCTGTTAACGTCACAGGGTTAACAACATAACCATCAGTATGACTCCCCCTCCCCCAAGAAGTCCTCCTCTCCCCCCCCCCTGCCCACAGGTAGTCTTCAGTAGCAGTCCCAGGTAGTCTCGACTGTGTAGGCTTCTCTCCCTTCCTTCCCCCTCACCTGCCCAAAGGTCCTCTCTCCTGCCGCAGTCCCAGGTAGCCGTTGTCTCTCTGCAGACTTCTCTCTCTCTCAGCCTCACTTCCTCATCCAGTCTGGCCAGCGCCAAGCGCCCATACCTGCAACGACAGGAACATGTCACACTCGAGCTCATCAAGAATTGGCCTGTAGTTTGTGTTCCCAGTTTCATTTACACACCTGCATCATTTACATCACCTGTATCTCTCTCACGAAGCGTGCACACTTCAGGGAAAAGTGGTAGTGAACGAGTGCACACTTCAGGGAAAAGTGGTAGAGAGAAATGAGCAGAACAGCAGAGCTGGACTACAGTAACGCGGCCAATAGGAGCAGAACAGCAGAGCTGGACTACAGTAACGCGGCCAATAGGAGCAGAACAGCAGAGCTGGACTACAGTAACGCGGCCAATAGGAGCAGAACAGCAGAGCTGGACTACAGTAACGCGGCCAATAGGAGCAGAACAGCAGAGCTGGACTACAGTAACGCGGCCAATAGGAGCAGAACAGCAGAGCTGGACTACAGTAACGCGGCCAATAGGAGCAGAACAGCAGAGCTGGACTACAGTAACGCGGCCAATAGGAGCAGAACAGCAGAGCTGGACTACAGTAACGCGGCCAATAGGAGCAGAACAGCAGAGCTGGACTACAGTAACGCGGCCAATAGGAGCAGAACAGCAGAGCTGGACTACAGTAACGCGGCCAATAGGAGCAGAACAGCAGAGCTGGACTACAGTAACGCGGCCAATAGGAGCAGAACAGCAGAGCTGGACTACAGTAACGCGGCCAATAGGAGCAGAACAGCAGAGCTGGACTACAGTAACGCGGCCAATAGGAGCAGAACAGCAGAGCTGGACTACAGTAACGCGGCCAATAGGAGCAGAACAGCAGAGCTGGACTACAGTAACGCGGCCAATAGGAGCAGAACAGCAGAGCTGGACTACAGTAACGCGGCCAATAGGAGCAGAACAGCAGAGCTGGACTACAGTAACGCGGCCAATCGGAGCAGAACAGCAGAGCTGGACTACAGTAACACGGCCAATCGGAGCAGAACAGCAGAGCTGGACTACAGTAACACGGCCAATAGGAGCAGAACAGTAGAGCTGGACTACAGTAACACGGCCAATAGGAGCAGAACAGTAGAGCTGGACTACAGTAACACGGCCAATAGGAGCAGAACAGTAGAGCTGGACTACAGTAACACGGCCAATAGGAGCAGAACAGTAGAGCTGGACTACAGTAACACTCCTGGCCAGTCTTGTTGCTGACCTCAGGAGATCCAGGAGTAAAACCTGCACTGTTTCAACTTCAGGGTCATGGCAGTATAAAGAAGGACAATAAAACAGAGAGGAGAGACCCAGGCTTTACACCAGGGACCTGATATTCTGCAGTGACTGCGTTACAAAAAGGTGCCGACTCCACACATTTTCCGCTTAGTTAGAGATGCAAGGTCCCCGCCTTCCCCCTACCCACACACACTGCAGGGTGGAACACAGGAGGTCGCTAGTAGAAAAAGCTGGATGGAGCAGGGTCGGCCCGCTCCGTCCAGCGTCTCAGGGCAGTGACACAGCAGGGTCGGCCCGCTCCGTCCAGCGTCTCAGGGCAGTGACACAGCAGGGTCGGCCCGCTCCGTCCAGCGTCTCAGGGCAGTGACACAGCAGGGTCGGCCCGCTCCGTCCAGCGTCTCAGGGCAGTGACACAGCAGGGTCGGCCCGCTCCGTCCAGCGTCTCAGGGCAGTGACACAGCAGGGTCGGCCCGCTCCGTCCAGCGTCTCAGGGCAGTGACACAGCAGGGTCGGCCCGCTCCGTCCAGCGTCTCAGGGCAGTGACACAGCAGGGTCGGCCCGCTCCATCCAGCGTCTCAGGGCAGTGACACAGCAGGGTCGGCCCGCTCCGTCCAGCGTCTCAGGGCAGTGACACAGCAGGGTCGGCCCGCTCCGTCCAGCGTCTCAGGGCAGTGACACAGCAGGGTCGGCCCGCTCCATCCAGCGTCTCAGGGCAGTGACACAGCAGGGTCGGCCCGCTCCGTCCAGCGTCTCAGGGCAGTGACACAGCAGGGTCGGCCCGCTCCATCCAGCGTCTCAGGGCAGTGACACAGCAGGGTCGGCCCGCTCCGTCCAGCGTCTCAGGGCAGTGACACAGCAGGGTCGGCCCGCTCCGTCCAGCGTCTCAGGGCAGTGACACAGCAGGGTCGGCCCGCTCCGTCCAGCGTCTCAGGGCAGTGACACAGCAGGGTCGGCCCGCTCCGTCCAGCGTCTCAGGGCAGTGACACAGCAGGGTCGGCCCGCTCCATCCAGCGTCTCAGGGCAGTGACACAGCAGGGTCGGCCCGCTCCGTCCAGCGTCTCAGGGCAGTGACACAGCAGGGTCGGCCCGCTCCGTCCAGCGTCTCAGGGCAGTGACACAGCAGGGTCGGCCCGCTCCATCCAGCGTCTCAGGGCAGTGACACAGCAGGGTCGGCCCGCTCCGTCCAGCGTCTCAGGGCAGTGACACAGCAGGGTCGGCCCGCTCCGTCCAGCGTCTCAGGGCAGTGACACAGCAGGGTCGGCCCGCTCCGTCCAGCGTCTCAGGGCAGTGACACAGCAGGGTCGGCCCGCTCCGTCCAGCGTCTCAGGGCAGTGACACAGCAGGGTCGGCCCGCTCCGTCCAGCGTCGCAGGGCAGTGACACAGCAGGGTCGGCCCGCTCCGTCCAGCGTCTCAGGGCAGTGACACAGCAGGGTCGGCCCGCTCCATCCAGCGTCTCAGGGCAGTGACACAGCAGGACTGGACAGCTCCGTCCAGCGTCTCAGGGCAGTGACACAGCAGGACTGGACAGCTCCGTCCAGCGTCTCAGGGCAGTGACACAGCAGGACTGGACAGCTCCGTCCAGCGTCTCAGGGCAGTGACACAGCAGGGTCGGCCCGCTCCATCCAGCGTCTCAGGGCAGTGACACAGCAGGACTGGACAGCTCCGTCCAGCGTCTCAGGGCAGTGACACAGCAGGGTCGGCCCGCTCCGTCCAGCGTCTCAGGGCAGTGACACAGCAGGGTCGGCCCGCTCCATCCAGCGTCTCAGGGCAGTGACACAGCAGGGTCGGCCCGCTCCGTCCAGCGTCTCAGGGCAGTGACACAGCAGGGTCGGCCCGCTCCGTCCAGCGTCTCAGGGCAGTGACACAGCAGGGTCGGCCCGCTCCGTCCAGCGTCGCAGGGCAGTGACACAGCAGGGTCGGCCCGCTCCGTCCAGCGTCTCAGGGCAGTGACACAGCAGGGTCGGCCCGCTCCATCCAGCGTCTCAGGGCAGTGACACAGCAGGACTGGACAGCTCCGTCCAGCGTCTCAGGGCAGTGACACAGCAGGGTTGCCATCCACTTTCTCCATTTCAATCCAGTCAATTCAGGAGGAGATGTGAACATTCATGGAATTGATGGTGATCATTGGTGACGCAAAACAAGGATGACCTGGAATGAACCAACCAAATGACTCAACAGAAACAAACACCTAGATGGAACACTACTGTAACAAAATGACTCCACAATACAACCCTACTCTCCAGACAGAACACTACTGTAACGTACCTTCTTCCACCCAAATCAGCCAACATGAATTATAGAATAAAGAACCAAACTAAATCACATGAATTATAGAAGAGCACCAAACTCAGAGGATGATTTAATTGCAGAGCCTGGCGGTCCAGAGCCTGGCGGTCCAGAGCCTGGCGGTCCAGAGCCTGGCGGTCCAGAGCCTGGCGGACCAGAGCCTGGCGGACCAGAGCCTGGCGGTCCAGAGCCTGGCGGTCCAGAGCCTGGCGGACCAGAGCCTGGCGGACGGTAACGCCATGTCCAGGCGGCTCCGGTAACGCCAGGTACATGTCCATATTATCTGTCCTTCTTCCTCCCAAAGTGTGCACATGCTCACTTCCCTTTCACATATTTAAAAGGAAGTGTTCTAGGAGATGGAAACTCCCACAGGTCCATCCCTTGCCACACAAATCTAAAAGCATTGGATTGGTGGAGGAGCGAAGGAGTCCACACTTCTGGAGAAAGGAGCCATTACTGTACCACCACGACTAACGGTACAGTCCTCCAGCCCCCCCCCCCCCCCCCCGTCACGACTAACGGTACAGTCCTCCAGCCCCCCGCCCGTCACGACTAACGGTACAGTCCTCCAGCCCCCCCCCGTCACGACTAACGGTACAGTCCTCCAGCCCCCCCCCGTCACGACTAACGGTAGAGTCCTCCAGCCCCCCCCCCCCATCACGACTAACGGTAGAGTCCTCCAGCCCCCCCCCCCCCCCCCCGTCACGACTAACGGTACAGTCCTCCAGCCCCCCCCCCCCCCCCGTCACGACTAACGGTACAGTCCTCCAGCCCCCCTTTCATGATTAAGGGTAGTCAGAGGATCTAGCCGGTCTGTTGATGAGATGTGAGACTCACACAGATAACACAACCAGATTAGAGAACGTGGTTTGCAGAGCTCACGGGCCGCCACCACCACCACATACACAGTCTTCTTCTAACCTTAACGTGAGTTGACCGGTCTAGAACCAGCTCAGTTTAAAGATGGATTGTTCAGACACAATGTAGAGTAATTCAATCTGAACCAGACAGGCTCCTGTTCTCACAGAGCAGTGTGCGTGGAGGTGCTGGAGGCTGTCTACATGGTTTGTAGCAGTGAGTATGTAGCATGATGCTAGTTACTATACCGACACCAAACTACCTGACCTCATAACAGCAATGACTGGCCATCACCTAACACAAGGGTTAGGCGCCCTATTCCCTACGTAGGGAATAGGGTTCCATAGGTGTCTGGTCTAAAGTAGTGCACTATATAGGGAATAGGGTGCCATAGGGCTCTGGTCTAAAGTAGCGCACTATGTAGGGAACAGGGTTCCATTAAGGACGCAATAAAGCGTCTTTGTAAACATGACAGCAGGCGTTAGGTAAAGTGATGACGAGGCAATGACACACTGGGTGACAAAAGTCAAACAAGAAATTCTGCCCCCCCCCAATCACTCACTGCTCTGTGACCCCCACCAACAATGTAGTCACTGCTCTGTGACCCCCACCAACAATGTAGTCACTGCTCTGTGACCCCCACCAACAATGTAGTCACTGCTCTGTGACCCCCACCAACAATGTAGTCACTGCTCTGTGACCCCCACCAACAATGTAGTCACTGCTCTGTGACCCCCACCAACAATGTAGTCACTGCTCTGTGACCCCCACCAACAATGTAGTCACTGCTCATCATACTAAGACAAGACAGACTACCCTTCCCTTGTTCTCTCTCTTTCTGTATGATAACTACTAAGACATGAAGAGAGGACTAAAGCCTGAGATTTAAATGCTGTGTAGCAGAGGTACAGAGAGGAAGGTGCTGTCAGACTGTCACAGAAAGTATCTATTAACCTCCTTTCATCTCACATTTCAACTGCTATTACCAGATTTCTCTCTTCCCCCTCTCTCCGCTTTGATTTACATTTAAACACCAAGGGTGTGTCCCAAATGGCAGCCTATTCTTTCATATATATATATATATCTACTATTGAGAAGAGCCAAATCATAAGTAGGGCACTATGAAGGGAATAAAGGTGCCATTTGGAACACACACCCCCAGAGACAAACCCCAGTAGGAACAAGCTGCCTGTCAGCCTGCCATCAGAGACAAACCCCAGTAGGAAAAAGCTGTCTGCCATCAGAGACAAACCCCAGTAGGAAAAAGCTGTCTGCCATCAGAGACAAACCCCAGTAGGAAAAAGCTGTCTGCCATCAGAGACAAACCCCAGTAGGAAAAAGCTGTCTGCCATCAGAGACAAACCCCAGTAGGAAAAAGCTGTCTGCCATCAGAGACAAACCCCAGAGTGTAACCTACATCAGAGAAGTCAGTCTGAAGGCCCCCCCCCCCCCCCCCCCCATCCCACCATAGGCCGGGTCTACGTCCCTAACTAAACCCTAAATAGTGTTCTGCCGTGTGGAACCAACCTGTAGAGGTTCTGCCGTGTGGAACCAACCTATAGAGGTTCTGCCGTGTGGAACCAACCTATAGAGGTTCTGCCGTGTGGAACCAACCTATAGAGGTTCTGCCGTGTGGAACCAACCTATAGAGGTTCTGCCGTGTGGAACCAACCTATAGAGGTTCTGCCGTGTGGAACCAACCTATAGAGGTTCTGCCGTGTGGAACCAACCTATAGAGGTTCTGCCGTGTGGAACCAACCTATAGAGGTTCTGCCGTGTGGAACCAACCTATAGGTAAGCCATCATGCGTTAGTAAATACTGTATCTCCTGTGTGAGTTCCTATCCGCCCTCCAGAAGGGAGAGCGGTCAGATGAGACCAGTATAGACCAAGGTAAACGTTGACTAGTTTTACAACGTCAATATACTGGATGATGACTTCATTACAAAGTATTTTCTGATTACAGTCCAATATTCATCTTCAGATCTACAAACAGTGTCTCAGATTGTTGTTTAGCCTTGTCGAAAACAAATAGCAGGTTCCTTATGTATCAAGCTTCTCAAAGTAGGAGCACTGACCTGAGATCAGGGGCTGTGGCCACAAAGCTTCTCAAAGTAGGAGCACTGACCTGAGATCAGGGGCTGTGGCCACAAAGCTTCTCAAAGTAGGAGCACTGACCTGAGATCAGGGGCTGTAGCCACAAGTGCTGATGAGAGAGATTTTACTCCTCCTGTTATGGGTCAAAATAAAATCTATGCATGAAGCCTCTTTAGTCATATGAGTCCCACCAAGTGGACAGATATTTAGGAGACCTCATGAGCTGTCCGAACCAGTTAAGAGTTACCAGGTAGCCTATTGGTTAGAGCATTGGACTTGTAACCGGAAAGGTTGCTGGATTGAATCCCAGAGCTGACAAGGTAAAAATCTGTTGTTCTGCCCCTGAACAAGGCAGTTAACCCACTGTTCCTAGGCCGTCATTGTAAATAAGAATTTGTTCTTAACTGACTTGCCTAGTTAAATAAATAACAAAACTAAATGCTGTCTTGAGAAGTGAACAATGCCGCGAGTCGGCGGTGTGCCGCGCCACATGCAATAGCGTTGGAGTTGTTAGAAGAATGTCTTGATAATTCTATATGAGTAATACAGACAGACATGCAACAGTAGACTAAACCATTGGTCACCAAACCTTTGAGTCAAAATGCAAGTCAAAATCTTGAGTCAAAATCTACAGCTCAGATTATCATGTTATTTTCTTTAACATGACTTTTAAAAAACAAATGGTTTGTAGTAGTCTATAGCCCAATATATTGGCTATCCTTGAATTGCCCTGACAATGTTCTCAGACCATTTAGAAATGATATTTAAAACACGTTATGTATTGGATCACACTGGTAATAGATCATTTTGTTGTATTACTTGTGAGGCACTGCTGAGTGAGCATGATAATTGAGAAAAGGGGACAGCTGATGGCGAAACTCAAGTTATACTGCATTATATCTGACTCGTGCACCAATTCATGTTGTTAATCCCATGTCCAGATAACGTGAAATATTATTTGATAAAAAAAAAGAATTAAATTAAAATTAAAAAAAGAGAAGTAATTAATAATAACAATTCAAGCTTATCAGAACACTTTGCTATAGTCATTCATTACAGCTGCAGTGCTGGTTGTAGCGTGAGTGGAAGTAGGGAGAAACCGCATTTTATGGCTAATAAAAAAAATTTAAAAAAGTGTTGAACAACGTGTTGACAGTGTTGAGTAAAAACTTGAACATACTCATAAAAACAGCAGCGCTTCGCTGTAGTCGTTGAAGCCTTCTCGTGGTTTTAAAAGTTTGGAAATCTCACAGTATCGACTTGGCAGTGAGCTCAAGGTTATTTTTTTACAGTCTATGGCTCCAGGAAACAGTGCAGTCACGGTGATCAGAGCTATCCGATTGGCCAACGGTAGGCCTGTAGGTGCACTTGTTCTCTAGGCCTGGCGAGTCGTAGTTCTACCTTCAGACACATGAAATGATTCAAAAACGGGAACACTTGGTTTTCCGACACTATACCTGCTAAATCAGGTGCACCTACCGCCAACAGCACGAAACCAATAATAAAAATAGAAACAAGGCTTTGTCTTTGTTGGGTTTTTTTTACCAGAAATGTTTGGTGATCGACTAGGAATGTCATGGAGACCGACCAGTCCATCAAAGGGTTGGTAACCACTGCACTAAGCTAATAAATGTGAACGAGGGTCAGACATCTTTCCTTTCCAGTAGCTCAAACTGTCATGTTTACCTGCTCAAACTTTTACAAGTTGATTTTACTCCTGACTCAAGAGTTAGTCTGAGCAGCGTCCTAACACCAGCCTAAAACCTACTCTGAGCAGCGTCCTAACACCACCCTAAAACCTACTCTGAGCAGCGTCCTAACACCAGCCTAAAACCTACTCTGAGCATCGTCCTAACACCAGCCTAAAACCTACTCTGAGCAGCGTCCTAACACCAGCCTAAAACCTACTCTGAGCAGCGTCCTAACACCACCCTAAAACCTACTCTGAGCAGCGTCCTAACACCAGCCTAAAACCTACTCTGAGCAGTGTCCTAACACCACCCTAAAACCTACTCTGAGCAGCGTCCTAACACCACCCTAAAACCTACTCTGAGCAGCGTCCTAACACCACCCTAAAACCTACTCTGAGCAGCGTCCTAACACCACCCTAAAACCTACTCTGAGCAGCATCCTAACACCACCCTAAAACCTACTCTGAGCAGCATCCTAACATCACCCTAAAACCTACTCTGAGCTGGGAGTATTTTTAGTCTTATAAAAACAGGTTAACTGGATTCCTGGAGCCTTTTCTGAGATGTTTTGTGAATAAGGGAACTGGTCCCTCCCCTGTCCATGTTCTCTTTTAAATGGGGATCTAAAAAAAGGCAGAACGGATCAATCTGCAGTCCTAAATACCGTGGCCTAGCTTCTTGGATAGGCCAGCCTCTTTCACTTACTCTAACACAACTATCCTACACAAGGAATCAGTTCAATACTTAGGCTACTTATTATACCGTTTGTAGTTAATCTGGCCTGTTGGAAGTACTCTACTACACCGCTCTGGGAACCGCTTACCAACAACAGCTGTGTTAAGTAGCTGTGTTAAGTAGTTGAAGCCATAACAGGCTAAAAATAAGCCCCACAAAGTCACATTCAGTACGCGGTGGACAATAATGTTACCTTAGGTCGTTACATTTCATAATATTACTAGAAGATAGCTTAGCTATGATGAGAACAAGTGCCAGCTAGTTGGTTGTATATGGTTAACTTGTGTCCAGGGAGTTAATGAGGTTAGGATCAGTACAGAAACCTCTATAGGGACCTGCTGTTGAGGTAATATGCTAGTAGCAATACAGAAACCTCTTTAGGGATCTGCTGTTGAGGTAATATGCTAGTAGAGATACAGAAACCTCTATAGGGATGTGCTGTTGAGGTAATATGCTAGTAGCAATACAGAAACCTCTATAGGGATGTGCTGTTGAGGTAATATGCTAGTAGCAATACAGAAACCTCTTTAGGGATCTGAGGTAATATGCTAGTAGCAATACAGAAACCTCTTTAGGGACCTGCTGTTGAGGTAATATGCTAGTAGCAATACAGAAACCTCTATAGGGATCTGCTGTTGAGGTAATATGCTAGTAGCAATACAGAAACCTCTATAGGGATCTGCTGTTGAGGTAATATGCTAGTAGCAATACAGAAACATCTATAGGGATGTGCTGTTGAGGTAATATGCTAGTAGCAATACAGAAACCTCTTTAGGGATCTGCTGTTGAGGTAATATGCTAGTAGCAATACAGAAACCTCTTTAGGGATCTGCTGTTGAGGTAATATGCTAGTAGCGATACAGAAACCTCTTTAGGGATCTGAGGTAATATGCTAGTAGCAATACAGAAACCTCTTTAGGGACCTGCTGTTGAGGTAATATGCTAGTAGCAATACAGAAACCTCTTTAGGGATCTGCTGTTGAGGTAATATGCTAGTAGCAATATGCTAGTAGCGATACAGAAACCTCTTTAGGAGGCCGCACACGTTAGTCAATAACATCAAGGCTACAATGTTGTAACAACGTGCTCAAAATGTTACTAAATAGTAGCAGCACAGAGCGATAAGGTTAACAAGTAGTAGTTTAGGATAAATAGATATATTGTAGCTGGTAAAAATCAGCGGGGTGGTCGTGTGTAGTAGCGGCTACTGGCTGCTGTAATCACGGACAGGCATGTCGTCCTCTCCCCGGTTATTATGGATATAAAAACGCCCGATTGGGTTTTTCATGTGAACAAAGCTGCCACCCGAAAGCAGACTAAATGTTGTCCACTGCCAGCTAAGACATTAGTTAGCGTTATTCCCCGTCGGTTAGCTCGCTAGCTAATGTTGTTTATGTGGCTTTGCTACTCAACGTTGGACGCTAACGACACAGATACTTTAAATAGACAAATGTTACCTAATGAGTCAAATATTCAGCATCATCTTTATAAAATGTCCCCTATCAGAGGTTATAAATGAAGACTTCCAGACTGCCGTAAATATAATACATAGTAGCCAGCATGTTGTACCAGAGGTGAGATTAGATGGAAAAACAAAGCGATGGTATTTACTATACTCACTGGTGTTATCCCCATCATCAAGTTTAGTAGCATGAAATCCTTCTCTCGCTCTCTCACAGTCATTTACTATACTCACTGGTGTTATCCTCATCATCAAGTTTAGTAGCATGAAATCCTTCTGTTGGAATCCCTCATTCTCTCTCTCTGTCTCTCTCACACACAGTCATTTACAACGATAGCCTTTAAAAAAATCTGATTTGACAAGTCTCTCCGTGAAGCCAAAACCCCCACTTACAGTTGTGTTGTTGCCAGACTCGAACAGCAGAAGTCTGAAAGTAATAGTTGTACCACAACACTGAACAAAACCTCCTCCTCCTCCTCCAAGGCTTAACATGAGGAAAGGTTACCGGAGCTGTAACGGCAGCAAAACGCACGACATCTTGGCTCAATCCATCCCGAACGGTGACCGAGCCGGGATTAAAGACGAGCTCCACGGTTAAGTCAGTCCGGTATTCATTTCATAACGTTGTGAGGTGGTTTTTCCAGGCTACAGAACAAGGCCGCAAAGCCAGAGCAGAAAATCCAGCAGCACAGCGCCCCTTGATCCTGAGGAAATACGTCTTAAAACGACACCCAATTCCCTGTCTAGTTCAACGCAGTCAAAACTAGTGGACTACATGTGGAATACAACTCCTTCTCGCCATTTAAAACGTAACCGATGGCAATTCATTGTATATAGGATTTCACATTGGCTATGTAACCATGCACTGTTGTGATTATCCTGAAGCCACGACGTTTCATTTGTAATGAATTCTTATGTCAGGCAGACATTCATGATCAGGAAAGTTCTTTCCAGCCACTATATTGAATTAAATGATATGTGAACTTACTTCTCCGCTTGTCCGTGCGGTTGGTCCTTTTGGAGGAAGGAAAGTATAATTAGGTGAACTTTTCAAAACGCTCACCTGAAGCATGCGTACAAAGAACCGTGTAAACACGTGCACGATCTGTGCAGGTATGAACGCGTCTGTTTTCATCTAGTGCGCATGTCTCAGGTGACCTCGTTCTACTTCCCTGTGGATATATACTGTCTCACCTTCCTCCTTCCAAAAGTACCAACCACACGGACAGCCGGAAAACTATGTTCAAATATTATTATATTTAACATTCTGACTTGTGACAGATATTTTCCAAACAAATGTATGGTATTCATCTCAGACTTTGAACCAGAGGTACCACAGTCTGGCTGTCAGGCAGAGAGGTGATCTATGCTGTGAGATCTAGGGTATAAAAATAGCCTCTACATTTACACACACATTCCTGGCGAGGCTCTATTCTGCAGTGTTGTGAGTCTTTATTTAACCAGGTCAATAAGTCAGTTAGGAACAAATTCTTATTTACAAAGACGGCCTATCCCTGGGCCAAACCTGAACGACAATGTGCCAATTGTGCACCGCCCTATGGGACTCCCAATCACGGGCTGTTGTGATACAGCCCGGGATCGAACCAGGGGCTGTAGTGACGCCTCTAGCCTGAGACCTCTGCTCCACTCGGGACCATGCAGATCCAGTCTACTTTGGAGCCCTCAATAACATGAAAAATCAAAACATATCATTAAAAATAATTAAACTATGCACAGGCTTCGTCCCAAATGGTAGGTATTTCTTATAGGTATATCCACTACCTGAGACCAGAGCCCCATATAGGCTGCCAGTTCAGACACACACACTGTATCTGAACTATTCAATGTTGTTATCCCCAATACAGCTAATAAAACCAATGTTGTTATCCACAATACAGCTAATAAACACAATGTTATTATCCCCAATACAGCTAATAAAACCCACAATGTTGTTATCCCTAATACAGCTAATAAAACCAATGTTATTATCCCCAATAGAGCTAAGAGAGCGAGAGTTGCACCCCTTCTCAAAAAACCTACACTCGATCCCTCTGAGGTCAACAACTACAGACCAGTATCCCTTCTTTCTTTTCTCTCCAAAACTCTTGAACGTGCCGTCCTTGGCCAGCTCTCTTGCTATCTCTCTCAGAATGACCTTCTTGATCCAAATCAGTCAGGTTTCAAGACTGGTCATTCAACTGAGACTGCTCTTCTCTGTGTCATGGAGGCTCTCCGCACTGCTAAAGCTAACTCTCTCTCCTCTGCTCTCATCCTTCTAGACCTATCTGCTGCCTTTGATACTGTGAACCATCAGATCCTCCTCTCCACCCTCTCCGAGTTGGGCATCTCCGGCGCGGCTCACTCTTGGATTGCGTCCTACCTGACAGGTCGCTCCTACCAGGTGGCGTGGCGAGAATCTGTCTCCGCACCACGTGCTCTCACCACTGGTGTCACTCAGGGCCCTCTCCTATTCTCGCTATACACCAAGTCACTTGGCTCTGTCATATCCTCACATGGTCTCTCCTATCATTGCTACGCAGACGACACACAATTAATCTTCTCCTTTCCCCCTTCTGATAACCAGGTGGCGAATCGCATCTCTGCATGTCTGGCAGACATATCAGTGTGGATGACGGATCACCACCTCAAGCTGAACCTCGGCAAGACGGAGCTGCTCTTCCACCCAGGGAAGGACTGCCCGTTCCATGATCTCGCCATCACGGTTGACAACTCCATTGTGTCCTCCTCCCAGAGTGCTAAGAGCCTTGGCATGACCCTGGACAACACCCTGTCGTTCTCAGCTAACATCAAGGCGGTGACCCGATCCTGTAGGTTCATGCTCTACAACATTCGCAGAGTACGACCCTGCCTTACACAGGAAGCGGCGCAGGTCCTAATCCAGGCACTTGTCATCTCCCGTCTGGATTACTGCAACTCGCTGATGGCGGGGCTCCCTGCCTGTGCCATTAAACCCCTACAACTCATCCAGAACGCCGCAGCCCGTCTGGTGTTCAACCTTCCCAAGTTCTCTCACGTCACCACCCTCCTCCGCACACTCCACTGGCTTCCAGTTGAAGCTCGCATCTGCTACAAGACCATGGTGCTTGCCTACGGAGCTGTGAGGGGAACGGCACCTCCGTACCTTCAGGCTCTGATCAGGCCCTACACCCAAACAAGGGCACTGCGTTCATCCACCTCTGGCCTGCTCGCCTCCCTACCTCTGCGGAAGCACAGTTCCCGCTCAGCCCAGTCAAAACTGTTCGCTGCTCTGGCACCCCAATGGTGGAACAAGCACCCTCACGACGCCAGGACAGCGGAGTCAATCACCACCTTCCGGAGACACCTGAAACCCCACCTCTTTAAGGAATACCTGGGATAGGATAAAGTAATCCTTCTTACTCCCCCCCCCCCCCTAGAAAATGATATAGATGTACTATTGTAAAGTGGTTGTTCCACTGGATATCATAAGGTGAATGCACCAATTAGTAAGTCGCTCTGGATAAGAGCGTCTGCTAAATGACGAAAATGTAAATGTAATAAAACCAATGTTGTTATCCCTAATACAGCTAATAAAACCAATGTTATTATCTCTAATACAGCTAATAAACAATGTTATTATCTCTAATACAGCTAATAAAACCAATGTTGTTATCCCCAATACAGCTAATAAACACAATGTTATTATCTCTAATACAGCTAATAAAACCAATGTTGTTATCCCCAATACAGCTAATAAACATAATGTTATTATCTCGAATACAGCTAATAAACAATGTTATTATCTCTAATACAGCTAATAAACACAATGTTATTATCTCTAATACAGCTAATAAAACCAATGTTGTTATCCCCAATACAGCTAATAAAAACACAATGTTGTTATCCCCAATACAGCTAATAAAAACACAATGTTGTTATCCCCAATACAGCTAATAAAAACACAATGTTATTATCTCTAATACAGCCAATAAAAACACAGCAAACGAAATATTAAAATGGATCACATATTTTGTTTTTAATACACAGGAAGAATAACAATTCAATAAGTCTAATGATGTCTGACTGGGTTGAAACGTGTTCGCCGTGCTATAGCAAAGGGCCATTTAAACCTTCTAGATGTTGCCGATCGTAAGGTGCGTTCGAAATGGGACTCTTATTTACTCACTGTGATACTACAAGAGGCAAAGAGTACCATTTAAGAACGCAAAGACCAAGTGCCCACGTCACTCAGGGGGATCTAGTCCCGAATGTGACAGCCTGTTAAAATATATGTTGTGTTGCTATGGCGTTGGTACACTGGGCCTCTGTCCAAAATACCAGACGATAACGGCCGTTCCTTTAACGACAGTTCCACCATAACAGAGAGGTCTGGGGTGTATTCAGTTAAAAGTGAAACATTCTGAACGTCACAGATGTCAATAGAATGGATAGAGCAGACATGATTCTCCGTTACATTTGACAAGACATATCTGTTCTATACGTTACATTTTCTTTAGCTGAACGTTCTGTAACATTACGTCTTCCTGAACAGGCCCCTGTTTGAGCCCACATGATAGAGGGTACTGAGTTGGTACTGGGTAGTTGGTACTGGGTCGTTGGTACTGGGTAGTTGGTACTGGGTAGTTGGTACTGGGTAGTAGGTGGGGTACTGAGTTGGTACAGAGTAGTTGGTACTGGGTAGTAGGTGGGGTACTGAGTTGGTACTGGGTAGTTGGTACTGGGTCGTTGGTACTGGGTAGTAGGTGGGGTACTGAGTTGGTACTGGGTAGTAGGTGGGGTACTGAGTTGGTACTGGGTAGTTGGTACTGGGTAGTTGGTACTGGGTAGTAGGTGGGGTACTGAGTTGGTACAGAGTAGTTGGTACTGGGTAGTAGGTGGGGTACTGAGTTGGTACTGGGTAGTTGGTACTGGGTCGTTGGTACTGGGTAGTAGGTGGGGTACTGAGTTGGTACAGAGTAGTTGGTACTGTGTAGTTGGTACTGGGTAGTAGGTGGGGTACTGAGTTGGTACTGGGTAGTAGGTGGGGTACTGAGTTGGTACTGGGTAGTAGGTGGGGTACTGAGTTGGTACTGGGTAGTTGGTACTGGGTAGTTGGTACTGGGTCATTGGTACTGGGTAGTAGGTGGGGTACTGAGTTGGTACAGAGTAGTTGGTACTGGGTAGTTGGTACTGGGTAGTAGGTGGGGTACTGAGTTGGTACTGGGTAGTAGGTGGGGTACTGAGTTGGTACTGGGTAGTTGGTACTGGGTCATTGGTACTGGGTCGTTGGTACTGGGTAGTTGGTACTGGGTCGTTGGTACTGGGTAGTTGGTACTCGGTAGTTGGTACTCGGTAGTTGGTACTGGGTCGTTGGTACTGGGTAGTTGGTACTGGGTAGTTGGTACTGGGTCGTTGGTACAGGGTAGTTGGTACTGGGTCATTGGTACTGGGTAGTTGGTACTCGGTAGTTGGTACTGGGTAGTAGGTGGGGTACTGGGTAGTTGGTACTGGGTAGTTGGTACTGGGTCATTGGCACTGGGTAGTTGATACTGGGTCGTTGGTACTGGGTGGAGGGTAGAAGAGGGCTGGATTTGGATTGGTTAGTCGGCTTCATTCTTTGACGCCTCATCAAAGTTTTCTACAAGATCTGTGGAGAGGAGAGATGGGAGTTAATTCCAGACGAGTCTCATATGAAGCAAACTTAAAACACAGAATATTTAATTCAATATGCTATGAGAAACTAGCCTGGCTGTGGCCAGAACCATTCTTCTGCTAAGCCAAATTTCAAAGTAAAACCCAAGCAAATCACCTGTTCTCAGATTAGCAATGAACATATTTAAAAATGACTGAAAACTGTTCCAAGATCACATGGAGATAATCCTGAACACCATGGCGTACTAGCAACATACTGCACCATATCACACCAGGGAGAGACCAACAAACTGCACCATATCACACCAGGGAGAGACCAACAAACTGCACCATATCACACCAGGGAGAGACCAACAAACTGCACCATATCACACCAGGGAGAGACCAACATACTGTACCATATCACACCAGGGAGAGACCAACAAACTGCACCATATCACACCAGGGAGAGACCAACAAACTGCACCATATCACACCAGGGAGACACCAACATACTGTACCATATCACACCAGGGAGAGACCAACAAACTGCACCATATCACACCAGGGAGAGAGACCAACAAACTGCACCATATCACACCAGGGAGAGACCAACCTACTGCACCATATCACACCAGGGAGAGAGACCAACATACTGCACCATATCACACCAGGGACAGAGACCAACCTACTGCACCATATCACACCAGGGAGAGAGACCAACATACTGCACAATATCACACCAGGGAGAGAGACCAACATACTGCACCATATCACACCAGGGAGAGACCAACCTACTGCACCATATCACACCAGGGAGAGACCAACATACTGCACCATATCACACCAGGGAGAGAGACCAACAAACTGCACCATATCACACCAGGGAGAGACCAACCTACTGCACCATATCACACCAGGGAGAGAGACCAACATACTGCACCATATCACACCAGGGACAGAGACCAACCTACTGCACCATATCACACCAGGGAGAGAGACCAACATACTGCACAATATCACACCAGGGAGAGAGACCAACATACTGCACCATATCACACCAGGGAGAGACCAACATACTGCACAATATCACACCAGGGAGAGAGACCAACCTACTGCACCTCCACGTGATCATTCACATCACAGTAAAAGGTCAAAGGTCGCATGATGCTGTCATTTAACAACGACGTGTGTCGTGTGAAACAATACCTGGAACGTGGTCCTCCTCCTCAATATCTTCTGGTTTGCTGATTGACATTGATTTGTTGTCAAGTACTGCAATTGGAGAAGGAATGGGTAAAAATATACATTTTATAAGGGACAGGGTGTGTGTCTGTATAGGGGACAGTGTGTGTGTATATAGGGGACAGTGTGTGATATATAGGGGACAGGGTGTGTGTGTATATATAGGGGACAGTGGGTGTGTCTATACAGGGGACAGAGTGTGTATATAGGGGACAGAGTGTGTCTGTATAGGGGACAGAGTGTGTGTCTGTATAGGGGACAGAGTGTGTGTCTGTATAGGGGACAGTGTGTGTGTCTGTATAGGGGACAGTGTGTGTGTCTGTCTGTATGGGGACAGAGTGTATGTATATAGGGGACAGAGTGTGTGTCTGTATAGGGGACAGTGTGTGTGTCTGTATAGGGGACAGTGTGTGTGTCTATACAGGGGACAGAGTGTGTGTCTGTATAGGGGACAGTGTGTGTCTGTATAGGGGACAGAGTGTGTGTCTGTATAGGGGACAGAGTGTGTGTCTGTATAGGGGACAGAGTGTGTGTCTGTATAGGGGACAGAGTGTGTGTCTGTATAGGGGCCAGAGTGTGTGTGTATAGGGGACAGAGTGTGTGTCTATACAGGGGACAGTGTGTGTCTGTATAGGGGACAGAGTGTCTGTCTGTATAGGGGACAGAGTGTGTGTCTGTATAGGGGACAGAGTGTGTGTCTATACAGGGGACAGAGTGTGTGTATATAGGGGACAGAGTGTGTGTCTGTATAGGGGACAGTGTGTGTGTCTATACAGGGGACAGAGTGTGTGTATATAGGGGACAGAGTGTGTGTCTGTACAGGGGACAGTGTGTGTCTATACAGGGGACAGAGTGTGTGTATATAGGGGACAGAGTGTGTGTCTGTATAGGGGACAGTGTGTGTCTGTATAGGGGACAGAGTGTGTGTCTATACAGGGGACAGTGTGTGTCTGTATAGGGGACAGTGTGTGTCTGTATAGGGGACAGAGTGTGTGTCTGTATAGGGGACAGAGTGTCTGTCTGTCTGTATAGGGGACAGAGTGTCTGTCTGTCTGTATAGGGGACAGTGTGTCTGTCTGTATAGGGGACAGTGTGTGTGTCTATACAGGGGACAGTGTGTGTCTATAGAGGGGACAGTGTGTGTCTGTATAGGGGACAGAGTGTGTGTCTGTATAGGGGACAGTGTGTGTGTGTCTGTATAGGGAACAGAGTGTATGTCTATATAGGGGACAGAGTGTGTGTCTGTATCGGGGACAGTGTGTGTGTCTGTATAGGGGACAGAGTGTATGTCTGTATAGGGGACAGAGTGTGTGTCTATACAGGGGACAGAGTGTGTGTATATAGGGGACAAAGTGTGTGTCTGTATAGGGGACAGTGTGTGTGTCTAAACAGGGGACAGAGTGTGTGTCTGTATAGGGGACAGTGTGTGTGTATATAGGGGACAGTGTGTGTCTGTATAGGGGACAGAGTGTGTGTCTGTATAGGGGACAGAGTGTATGTCTATATAGGGGACAGTGTGTGTGTCTGTATAGGGGACAGTGTGTGTGTATATAGGGGACAGTGTGTGTCTGTATAGGGGACAGAGTGTGTGTCTGTATAGGGGACAGAGTGTGTGTCTGTATAGGGGACAGAGTGTGTGTCTATACAGGGGACAGAGTGTGGGTCTGTATAGGGGACAGAGTGTCTGTCTGTATAGGGGACAGAGTGTGTGTCTGTCTTTATAGGGGACAGAGTGTGTGTCTGTCTGTACAGGGGACAGTGTGTGTGTCTGTATAGGGGACAGTGTGTGTGTCTATACAGGGGACAGTGTGTGTGTCTATACAGGGGACAGAGTGTGTGTCTGTATAGGGGACAGTGTGTGTGTCTATACAGGGGACAGTGTGTGTCTGTATAGGGGACAGAGTGTGTGTCTGTATAGGGGACAGAGTGTGTGTCTATATAGGGGCAGTGTGTGTGTCTGTATAGGGGACAGTGTGTGTGTATATAGGGGACAGTGTGTGTCTGTATAGGGGACAGAGTGTGTGTCTGTATAGGGGACAGAGTGTGTGTCTATACAGGGGACAGAGTGTGGGTCTGTATAGGGGACAGAGTGTCTGTCTGTATAGGGGACAGAGTGTGTGTCTGTCTTTATAGGGGACAGAGTGTGTGTCTGTCTGTATAGGGGACAGTGTGTGTGTGTCTGTATAGGGGACAGTGTGTGTGTCTATACAGGGGACAGTGTGTGTGTCTATACAGGGGACAGAGTGTGTGTCTGTATAGGGGACAGAGTGTGTGTCTATACAGGGGACAGTGTGTGTCTGTATAGGGGACAGAGTGTCTGTCTGTATAGGGGACAGAGTGTGTGTCTGTATAGGGGACAGAGTGTGTGTCTATACAGGGGACAGAGTGTGTGTATATAGGGGACAGAGTGTGTGTCTGTATAGGGGACAGTGTGTGTGTCTATACAGGGGACAGAGTGTGTGTATATAGGGGACAGAGTGTGTGTCTGTACAGGGGACAGTGTGTGTCTATACAGGGGACAGAGTGTGTGTATATAGGGGACAGAGTGTGTGTCTGTATAGGGGACAGTGTGTGTCTGTATAGGGGACAGAGTGTGTGTCTATACAGGGGACAGAGTGTGTCTGTATAGGGGACAGTGTGTGTCTGTATAGGGGACAGAGTGTGTGTCTGTATAGGGGACAGAGTGTGTGTCTGTATAGGGGACAGAGTGTCTGTCTGTCTGTATAGGGGACAGAGTGTCTGTCTGTCTGTATAGGGGACAGCGTGTCTGTCTGTATAGGGGACAGTGTGTGTGTCTATACAGGGGACAGTGTGTGTCTATACAGGGGACAGTGTGTGTCTGTATAGGGGACAGAGTGTGTGTCTGTATAGGGGACAGTGTGTGTGTGTCTGTATAGGGGACAGAGTGTATGTCTATATAGGGGACAGAGTGTGTGTCTGTATAGGGGACAGTGTGTGTGTCTGTATAGGGGACAGAGTGTATGTCTGTATAGGGGACAGAGTGTGTGTCTATACAGGGGACAGAGTGTGTGTATATAGGGGACAAAGTGTGTGTCTGTATAGGGGACAGTGTGTGTGTCTATACAGGGGACAGAGTGTGTGTCTGTATAGGGGACAGTGTGTGTGTATATAGGGGACAGTGTGTGTCTGTATAGGGGACAGAGTGTGTGTCTGTATAGGGGACAGAGTGTATGTCTATATAGGGGACAGTGTGTGTGTCTGTATAGGGGACAGTGTGTGTGTATATAGGGGACAGTGTGTGTCTGTATAGGGGACAGAGTGTGTGTCTGTATAGGGGACAGAGTGTGTGTCTGTATAGGGGACAGAGTGTGTGTCTATACAGGGGACAGAGTGTGGGTCTGTATAGGGGACAGAGTGTGTGTCTGTCTGTATAGGGGACAGAGTGTGTGTCTGTCTTTATAGGGGACAGAGTGTGTGTCTGTCTGTATAGGGGACAGTGTGTGTGTCTGTATAGGGGACAGTGTGTGTGTCTATACAGGGGACAGTGTGTGTGTCTATACAGGGGACAGAGTGTGTGTCTGTATAGGGGACAGTGTGTGTGTCTGTATAGGGGACAGTGTGTCTGTCTGTATAGGGGACAGTGTGTGTGTCTGTATAGGGGACAGTGTGTGTGTGTCTGTATAGGGGACAGTGTGTGTCTGTATAGGGGACAGTGTGTGTCTGTATAGGGGACAGAGTGTGTGTCTGTATAGGGGACAGAGTGTGTCTGTCTGTATAGGGGACAGTGTGTGTCTGTATAGGGGACAGTGTGTGTCTGTATAAGGGACAGAGTGTGTGTGTATAAAGGGGACAGTGTGTGTGTCTGTATAGGGGACAGATTGTGTGTATATAGGGGACAGAGTGTGTGTCTATACAGGGGACAAAGTGTCTGTATAGGGGACAGAGTGTGTGTATATAGGGGACAGAGTGTGTGTGTGTATATAGGGGACAGAGTGTGTGTCTGTATAGGGGACAGTGTGTGTCTGTATAGGGGACAGTGTGTGTCTGTATAGGGGACAGAGTGTGTGTCTGTATAGGGGACAGAGTGTGTCTGTCTGTATAGGGGACAGAGTGTGTGTCTGTATAGGGGACAGAGTGTGTGTGTATAAAGGGGACAGTGTGTGTGTCTGTATAGGGGACAGAGTGTGTGTATATAGGGGACAGAGTGTGTGTCTATACAGGGGACAAAGTGTCTGTATAGGGGACAGAGTGTGTGTATATAGGGGACAGAGTGTGTGTCTGTATAGGGGACAGAGTGTCTGTCTGTATAGGGGACAGAGTGTGTGTGTGTGTGTGTGTATATAGGGGACAGAGTGTGTGTCTATACAGGGGACAGAGTGTAAATGTGACCACGTCAGAAATTGTCCTTCTCATCTGCCTGTGCCTGTGTGTGTGTGTGTGCGTGCGTACGTGTGTGTTTGCGTGTGTGTGTGTACACTTGTATCTATCGGTGTCTCCATGTCCCACCCACCTTGGCGTGGGAACCGCTCTGCCAGTTTGCGGAGGCTGGTGAGGCTGTCTGCCCCCAGCTGGCTGAGGATGCCTGGGAGCATCTCTGTCAGCTGTTTGTTCTCTGCATGGCCTGTGATGGCAAACGTGTTGGCAGACAGAGAGGCCTGCACCTTGGGGTTGTTGAAGTGGATCACCGTGCCATCGTCCTTTATCATGTTCACCTGGGGGGGTAATTTAGACGAGGGTTGGACACCAGTTATCAATAGCAGGGGTCTCCTCTAGTTCTGGAATTGGATATCACTGGTACATACATACATACATACATACATACATACATACATACATACATACATACATACATACATACATACATACATACATACATACATACATACATACATACATACATACATACATACATACATACATACGGGAAGTATTCAGACTTGTTGACTTTTCCCACATTTTGTTACGTTACAGCCTTATTCTAAGATGGATTCAATTGTTTTTCTACACACAATACGCCATACTGACAAAGCAAAAACAGGTTTTTAGAAGAAAAAAAACTAAACTATAACATTTACATAAGTATTCAGACCCATTACTCAGTACTTTGTTGAAGCACCTTTGGCAGCAATTACAGCCTTGAGTCTTCTTGGGTATGACGCTACAAGCTTGGCACACCTGTATTCAGGGAGTTTCTCCCATTCTTCTCTGCAGATCCTCTCAAGCTCTGTCAGGTTGAATGGGGAGCGTCGCTGCACAGCTATTTTCAGGTCTCTCCAGAGATGTTCGATCGGGTTCAAGTCCGGGCTCTGGCTGGACCACTCAAGGACATTCAGAGACTTGTCCCGGAGCCACTCCTACATTGTCTTGGCTGTGTGCTTAGGGTTGTTGTCCTGTTGGAAGGTGAACCTTCGCCCCAGTCTGAGGTCCTGAGAGCTCCGGAGCAGGTTTTCATCAAGGATCTCTTTGTACTTTGCTCCGTTTATATTTTCCTCGATCCTGACTAGTCTCCCAGTCCCTGCCGCTGAAAAACATCTCCACAGCATGATGCTGCCACCACCATGCTTCACCGTAGGGATGGTGCAGGTTTCCTCCAGACTCGACGCTTGGCATTCAGGCCAAAGAGTTCAATCTTGATTTCACCAGACCAGATAATCTTGTTTCTCATGGTCTGAGAGTCTTTAGGGGCCTTTTGGCAAATTCCAAGCGGGCTGTCATGTGCCTTTTACTGAGGAGTGGCTTCTGTCTAGCCACTTTATCATAAAGGTCTGATTGGTGAAGTGCTGCAGAGATGGTTTTCCTTCTGGAAGGTCCTCCCATTTCCACAGAGGAACTCTGTTCTAGGTCACCTCCCAGACCAAGGACCTTCTCCCCCGATTGCTCAGTTTGGCCGGGTTGCCAGCTCTAGGGAGAGTCTTCGTGGTTCCAAACTTCTTCCATTTAAGAATGATGGAGGCCAATGTGTTCTTGGACACCTTTAATGCTGCAGATATTTTGTGGTACCCTTCCCCAGATCTGTGCCTTGACACAATCCTGTCTCGGAGCTCTACGGACAATTCCTTCGACCTCATGGCTTGGTTTTTACTCTGACATGCCCTGTCAACTGTGGGAACTTATATATACAGGTGTGTGCTTTTCCAAATCATGTCCAATCAATTAAATTTACCACAGGTGGACTCCAATCAAGTTGTAGAAACATCTCAAGGATGATCAATGGAAACAGGATGCACCTGAGCTCAATTTTGAGTGTCATAGTAAATGGTCTGAATACATAATAAGGTATCTGTATTTAAATTTGAATACATTTGCAAAAATGTCTAGAAACCTGTTTTCACTTTGTCATTATGTGGTATTGGGTGTAGATTAAGGATTTGAATAAGACTAACGTAACAAAAAGTGGAAAAAGTAGAAGGGGTCTGAATACTTTACGAATGCTCTGTACATATTCAGTGCCCTCCATAGTTACTTGGACAGGGAAGCATTTTCTCCTTTTGGCGCTATACTCCAAAAGTTTTTATTTCAAATCAAACAATGACTATGGAGGTTAAAGTGCAGACGGTCAGGTTTAATTCGAGGGTATTTTCATTCATATTGGGTGAACTGTTTAGAAATTACAATATTTTTCTGTACATAAGTTCCCCATTTTAGGGGACCAAAAGCATTGGGACAAATTCACTTATGTGTATTAAAGTAGTGAAAAGTTTAGTATTTGTGTGTCTAACTTTCTCAACTCATCATTATTCAAGATTATACATAATCATGGTAGCATCCACATTAATGTAGAAGTGTTTAGAAACACTTCATTTTTTTACAATATAAGTGACTACAAACTGATACATTATTTACCATTAATTTCTATTTCTCATAAAATAATCTGAAATACAACCAAAACAAACAGCAAATGTGTAGAGTCACAAGCTTATTGTAATCATTGTGTGCTAGGAATATGGGACCAAATACTAAACTTACTACTTTAATATAAGTCCCAATACTTTTGGTCCCCTAAACTGGAGGGACTAGGTACAAAAAGTGCTGTAATTATCTAAACGGTTCACCCGATATGGATGAAAATACCCTCAAATTAAATCTGACAGTCTGCACTTTAACCTCATAGTCATTGTTTTTGAATTAAAATCCAAAACGTTGGAGTATAGAGTCAAAAGAAGAAAAAAAAAATCCAGAATTGTCCCAGAAGGCACAGTAAATTAGTTTGTCAAAAAATGTTGAATTAATGAATAAGAGGAGAAAAACATTAGGAGAGAACTCCCAGCTGTGTTTTCACACGGGTAAGTGGACTGGCAATATAGAAACACTGATAACATAATAACACTTGGAGAAAAGGTGTGATGATGAAGTCATTGCTTGGCATACCTCCTCAATACCAGAGATGTTGTTCACTGCCAGTTTCTTCAAAGAACTCTGGAGTTTTTTGTCGTCAGCTGTTGCCGTTCTGTGAACCACCTTCTTTTTTCTACGAGCTGTTCCCTGAGGACAACAACAAGTTAGCAAGTTATTTGCACAATTAAAGTGAAATGCCTTTTCTTGCAAGCTCCAAAACCCAACAACGCAGTAATCAATATCAATGTAGCACTAAATATAACATAAGTTAGAACAAAAACACGAGAAATAAGAAGAACGTGACAAAGTAAGTAAGCTGTATACAGGGTCAGTACCAGTACCATATGAACAATGTACAGGGATACTGGAGTGATGGAGGTAGATATGTATAGGGGGAAGGGGACAGGGATACTGGAGTGATGGAGGTAGATATGTATAGGGGGAAGGGGACAGGGATACTGGAGTGATGGAGGTAGATATGTATAGGGGGAAGGGGACAGGGATACTGGAGTGATGGAGGTAGATATGTATAGGGGGAAGGGGACAGGGATACTGGAGTGATGGAGGTAGATATGTATAGGGGGAAGGGGACAGGGATACTGGAGTGATGGAGGTAGATATGTATAGGGGGAAGGGGACAGGGATACTGGAGTGATGGAGGTAGATATGTATAGGGGGAAGGGGACAGGGATACTGGAGTGATGGAGGTAGATATGTATAGGGGGAAGGGGACAGGGATACTGGAGTGATGGAGGTAGATATGTATAGGGGGATTACAGACTCCTCTTTAAATCTGGGTATTCCTCCAAAGCTCCATTGTCCTGAGTCTGCACAACTCTGCCAGGACCTAGGATCAAGGGAGATACTAAAGTGTTTTAGTACTATATCTCTTGACGCAATGATGAAAATAATCATGGCCTCCAAAACCTCAAGCTGCATACTGGACCCTATTCCAACTAAACTACTGAAAGAGCTGCTTCCTGTGCTTGGCCCTCCTATGTTGAACATAATAAACGGCTCTCTATCCACCGGATGTGTACCAAGCTCACTAAAAGTGGCAGTAATAAAGCCTCTCTTGAAAAAGCCGAATCTTGATCCAGAAATTATAAAAAACTATCGGCCTATATCGAATCTTCCATTCCTCTCAAAAATTTTAGAAAAAGCTGTTGCACAGCAACTCACTGCCTTCCTGAAGACAAACAATGTATACGAAACGCTTCAGTCTGGTTTTAGACCCCATCATAGCACTGAGACTGCACTTGTGAAGGTGGTAAATGACCTTTTAATGACGTCAGACCGAGGCTCTGCATCTGTCCTCGTGCTCCTAGATCTTAGTGACGCTTTTGATACCATCGATCACCACATTCTTTTGGAGAGATTGGAAACCCAAATTGGTCTACATGGACAAGTTCTGGCCTGGTTTAGATCTTATCTGTCGGAAAGATATCAGTTTGTCTCTGTGAATGGTTTGTCCTCTGACAAATCAATTGTAAATTTCGGTGTTCCTCAAGGTTCCGTTTTAGGACCACTATTGTTTTCACTATATATTTTACCTCTTGGGGATGTCATTCGAAAACATAATGTTAAATTTCACTGCTATGCGGACGACACACAGCTGTACATTTCAATGAAACATGGTGAAGCCCCAAAATTGCCCTCGCTAGAAGCCTGTGTTTCAGACATAAAGAAGTGGATGGCTGCAAACTTTCTACTTTTAAACTCGGACAAAACAGAGATGCTTGTTCTAGGTCCCAAGAAACAAAGCGATCTTCTGTTGAATCTGACAATTAATCTGGATGGTTGTACAGTCGTCTCAAATAAAACTGTGAAGGACCTCTGCGTTACTCTGGACCCTGATCTCTCTTTTGAAGAACATATCAAGACTGTTTCAAGGACAGCTTTTTTCCATCTACGTAACATTGTAAAAATCAGAAATTTTCTGTCCAAAAATGACGCAGAAAAATTAATCCATGCTTTTGTTACTTCTAGGCTGGACTACTGCAATGCTCTACTTTCCGGCTACCCGGATAAAGCACTAAATAAACTTCAGTTAGTGCTAAATACGGCTGCTAGAATCCTGACTAGAACCAAAAAATTTGATCATATTACTCCAGTGCTAGCCTCCCTACACTGGCTTCCTGTTAAGGCAAGGGCTGATTTCAAGGTTTTACTGCTAACCTACAAAGCATTACATGGGCTTGCTCCTACCTATCTTTCCGATTTGGTCCTGCCGTACATACCTACACGTACGCTACGGTCACAAGATGCAGGCCTCCTAATTGTCCCTAGAATTTCTAAGCAAACGGCTGGAGGTAGGGCTTTCTCCTATAGAGCTCCATTTTTATGGAATGGTCTGCCTACCAATGTGAGAGATGCAGACTCAGTCTCAACCTTTAAGTCTTTACTGAAGACTTATCTCTTCAGTAGGTCCTATGATTAAGTATAGTCTGGCCCAGGAGTGTGAAGGTGAACGGAAAGGCTGGAGCAACGGACCGCCCTTGCTGTCTCTGCCTTGCCGGTTCCCCTCTTTCCACTGGGATTCTCTGCCTCTAACCCTTTTACAGGGGCTGAGTCACTGGCCTACTGGTGTTCTTCCATGCCGTCCTTGGGAGGGTGCGTCACTTGAGTGGGTTGAGTCACTGACGTGGTCTTCCTGTCTGGGTTGGCGCCCCCGCCCTTGGGTTGTGCCATGGCGGAGATCGTTGTGGGCTATACTCGGCCTTGTCTTAGGACGGTAAGTTGGTGGTTGGAGACATCCCTCTAGTGGTGTGGGGGCTGTGCTTTGGCAAAGTGGGTGGGGTTATATCCTGCCTGTTTGGCCCTGTCCGGGGGTATCATCGGATGGGGCCACAGTGTCTTCTGATCCCTCCTGTCTCAGCCTCCAGTATTTATGCTGCAGTAGTTTATGTGTCGGGGGGCTAGGGTCAGTCTGTTACATCTGGAGTATTTCTCTTGTCTTATCCGGTGTCCTGTGTGTATTTAAATATGCTCTCTCTAATTCTCTCTTTCTCTCTTTCTGTCTTTCTCTCGGAGGACCTGAGCCCTAGGACCATGCCTCAGGACTACCTGGTATGATGACTCCTTGCTGTCCCCAGTCCACCTGGCCGTGCTGCTGCTCCAGTTTCAACTGTTCTGCCTGCGGCTATGGAACCCTGACCTGTTCACCGGACGTGCTTGTTGCACCCTCGACAACTACTATGATTATTATTATTTGACCATGCTGGTCATTTATGAACATTTTAACATTTTGACCATGTTCTGTTATAATATCCACCCTGCACAGCCAGAAGAGGACTGGCCACCCCTCATAGCCTGGTTCCTCTCTAGGTTTCTTCCTAGGTTTTTGGCCTTTCTAGGGAGTTTTTCCTAGGGAGTTTTTCCTAGCCACCGTGCTTCTTTCACATGCTTTGCTTGCTGTTTGGGGTTTTAGGCTGGGTTTCTGTACAGCACTTTGAGAATATCAGCTGATGTACGAAGGGCTATATAAAAATAAATTTGATTTTGATTTGATTTGGAAGGGGACAGGGATACTGGAGTGATGGAGGTAGATATGTATAGGGGGAAGGAGACGGATACTGGAGTGATGGAGGTAGATATGTATAGGGGTAAGGGGACAGAGATACTGGAGTGATGGAGGTAGATATGTATAGGGGGAAGGAGACGGATACTGGAGTGATGGAGGTAGATATGTATAGGGGTAAGGGGACAGAGATACTGGAGTGATGGAGGTAGATATGTATAAGGGAAAGGGGACAGGGATACTGGAGTGATGGAGGTAGATATGTATAGGGGGAAGGAGACAGGGATACTGGAGTGATGGAGGTAGATATGTATAGGGGTAAGTGGACAGGGATACTGGAGTGATGGAGGTAGATATGTATAGGGGGAAGGAGACAGGGATACTGGAGTGATGGAGGTAGATATGTATAGGGGGAAGGGGACAGGGATACTGGAGTGATGGAGGTAGATATGTATAGGGGGAAGGGGACAGGGATACTGGAGTGATGGAGGTAGATATGTATAGGGGGAAGGGGACAGGGATACTGGAGTGATGGAGGTAGATATGTATAGGGGAAAGGGGACAGGGATACTGGAGTGATGGAGGTAGATATGTATAGGGGGAAGGGGACAGGGATACTGGAGTGATGGAGGTAGATATGTATAGGGGGAAGGGGACAGGGATACTGGAGTGATGGAGGTAGATATGTATAGGGGGAAGGGGACAGGGATACTGGAGTGATGGAGGTAGATACGTATAGGGGTAAGGGGACAGGGATACTGGAGTGATGGAGGTAGATATGTATAGGGGTAAGGTTACTAGGCAACAGGATATAAGACAAACAGAGTAGCAGCAGCGTATATGACGATTGTATGCAAGCGTGTGTGTGTGTGTAGAGTCTGTATAAATGTGTGACCATGTTATGTGTGTGTTAGAGTATCAGTGTGTGTGAGTGTGTATAGAGACAGTGAGTGTGTATAGAGACAGTGAAAAAAAAAACAAATGGGTCAACTCAGTCCATTTAGCCATTCTGTTAGCTATTTATCAGTCTTACAGCTTGGGGATAGAAGCTGTTCAGGAGCCTGTTGGTGTCCGTGCAGAAGCAAAGCGGACAGTCTATGGCTTGGGTGGCGGGAATCCCAACAATTTTCCCGGGCCTTCCTTTCACACCACCTGATAGAAGTCCTGGATGGCAGGGAGCTCAGCCCCAGTGATCTACTGGGCTGTCCGTACTAGAGGTCGACCGATTAAATCGGAATGGCCGATTAATTAGGGCCGATTTCAAGTTTTCATAACAAATCGGAAATCGGTATTTTTGGACGCCATTATTTTTTTGGACCTTTATTTAACTAGGCAAGTCAGATTAAGAACACATTCTTATTTTCAATGACGGCCTAGGAACAGTGGGTTAACTGCCTTGTTCAGGGGCAGAACGACAGATTTTTACCTTGTCAGCTCGGGGATTCAATCTTGCAACCTTACGGTTAACTAGTCCAACGCTCTAATCACCTGCTTTACATTGCACTCCACGAGGAGCCTGCCTGTTACGCAAATGCAGTAAGAAGCCAAGGTAAGTTGCTAGCTAGCATTAAACTTATCTTATAAAAAACAATCAATCTTCACATAATCACTAGTTAACTACACATGGTTGATGATAATACTAGTTTATCTAGCCTGTCCTGCTTTGCATATAATCGCTTAGGTACACGTTGCTCAAACCATAAACATATGCCTTTCTTAAAATCAATACACAAGTATATATTTTTAAACCTGCATATTTAGTTAATATTGCCTGCTAACATGAATTTCTTTAACTAGGGAAAATGTGTCACCTCTGCAACAGAGTCAGGGTATATGCAGCAGTTTGGGCCGCCTGGCTCGTTGCGAACTGTGAAGTCTATTTCTTCCTAACAAAGACAGCCGACTTCGCCAAACGGGGGATGATATAACAAAAGCGCATTTGCGAAAAAAGCACAATCGTTGCACGACTGTACCTAACCATAAACATCAATGCCTTTCTTAAAATCAATACACAGATGTATATATTTTTAAACCTGCATATTTAGCTAAAAGAAATCCAGGTTAGCATTCAATATTAACCAGGTGAAATTGTGTCAGGGTATATGCAACAGTTTGGGCCGCCTGGTTCATTGCGAACTAATTAGCCAGAATTTTACGTAATTATGACATAACATTGAAGGTTGTGCAATGTAACAGGAATATTTAGACTTAGGGATGCCACCCGTTAGATAAAATGAGTCCTACAGCGTGGTAGTCATTGTGGCATGAAGCTTTTAAGAGTTCACGGCGGACAAGAACAACGAGTGAAGACAACACATTATTCCAGTGGGAGCGGGTACAAACAAGAGAAACAATGCAGAGCAGCCATGAATGGAGAATGGATACAACCATTGAAAACCTTTGGATACAACACACACAGTGAACACAGACAGAATCTTCTGCCCATTGGTTAGACTCAGAGCCCTGGGAAATGTATACAAGTCTTCACTCAAAACATTTCTCAACTCATTTTGAACCATCTCTGGTCAGTATAATGGAGTTAGAAGCCTAACTTACAACCGTCATAAACTTATAAGCAATTTTGAAGAACCCCTTGATCCACGCTGTATCACAACGGGCCGTGATTTGGAGTCTCATAGGAAGGCGCACAATTGGCCCAGCGTCGTCCAGGTTTGGCCGATGTAGGTCGTCATTGTAAATAAGAATTTGTTCTTAATCTGACATGCCTAGTTAAATAAAGGTTCCAATTTAAATAATAACCGGTTAGTGATATCCTGAGTGTCAACAGCGCCATCTATCTGTGGAGGGGAGACAGCACAGGAGGATGCCCCTACTAAACAGTAGGAGACAAAACAATGGGCCCCGTAGTCCAGCCACACAGGCCCCAGGCTGAATGGGCCAAAACATCTGTCCATAATAGGAATGCTGAACTCAGGGAAACAGGACTGGCAGCTGCTTTATCACGTCTAACTCCCTTCAACCAGGCATTTAGGCAGCAGTTGGTTTGGTAACCATCAACCCAACCCATTACATTGACCTATATACTAGGCAGTGTTAAAGGAAGGCCCAAAAAATTGTCAAAGACTCCAGTCACCCAAGTCAGACTGTTCTCTCTGCTACTGAACGGCAAGCTGTACCGGAGTGCCAAGTCTAGGACCATAAGGCTCCTTAACAGCTTAACAAGCCATAAGACTGCAGAGCAACTAATCAAATGGACACCCGAACTATTTACATTGACCCCCCCCCCCTTTGTTTTTACACTTCTGCTACGCTCTGTTTATTATCTATGCATAGTCACTTTACAAATTACCTCGACTAACCTGTACCCCCGCACATTAACTCGGTACTGGTACCCCCTGTATATAGCTTTGTTATTGTTATGTAATTATCTTGTTACTTTAAAAAAATTTACTTCAGTTTATTTAGTAAATATTTTCTTAACTCTATTTCTTGAACTGCATTTTTGGTTAAGGGCTTGTAAGTAAGCATTTCACAGTAAGGTCTACACCGGCACATGTGACATAGAATTTGATTTGATTACCAGATATGAAAAAGTGAAATAGTGTACTGTGTCATAATGAAATATAAATTGAAAATGTAGAGGTAGTAGTTAGTTACCTTTCCACCTATCCGAACCTGGGCCTGAAGTATGGCGAGTTTCTCTTGGTTCATGGCCTTTATCTGATAAAGGAAGGGACAGACAATATTTCCATATATGAATTTAAAACAATGGCAACGAAAACGTATGTCTACTCACTACTGAATGAAATTAATCTGTTTCAGTCACTGAATCTATTATCTTACTACAGGTTTATCCTTAAACCACTGTGGAAATGTTGAATTGACCTAGTTACAAATTAAGGAAGCTGTTGAATAAACTTACAGTTGAACTGGTTATATATATATATATATATATATATATATATATATATATATATATATATCGAGCTATTTAGTTAACTAAAGTTAGCTAGATAACATTGTTAGTAACTAGCAAGCTAACTAGTAATTACCTTTAACTAGATAAACCCTTAGTTAAAACATTGACACTTAGCTAGCCATAAAATACATAGCTACTTATCTAACTGTCATTTAGCAAGTTATTAACCAATTTAATGTTTTATTAGATGCATTTCTAAAAGTAACAAACGGTTCAGAGATTATTGGCGAGGTGACTAGCTAACTGTTTAGGTTAAAAAAGAAGAAGGTTAACGTTACTACATAAACCATAGCTAAGCTAACTAGCTAGGTAACCTAGCCAACGAGACAAATGTAAACAAAACAAAATGTGATGCTCAAAGCAAACCGACAGAAACGTGTATTACTTTAATAAGGTTGTTATCTTTCTTTTTGTCTGACAGTCCATAGTGCCAGTTGAATCATGTATTTACCCGTGTAAAGACAGCCTCGGTAGCTTGTTGTATTGATCGGTGACACCGTACAGCAGCTCTATCCAGACCGGTTCACAGCACAACCGAACTGGGACTCAGCAGGAAACACGCGGTTAGTGAATGGCGACGGTGGTGAATTGGAAAATAATGGTATTTTCTCACCGCCAGGTGACAATATTTCCTTGGTGTGTAGATTTTCAACAAAAGGGTAATTGTTGTTCAGGTTGAATACCTGAAGAATATTCTTGTGGTTAGTGCCCGGAGTCTGACCCGCTGGGTAAATGGAGAAAAAGATGAATGTCTTTCAGTCTTGTTGTTTTTTGTTGTTGATAAAGAGCAAATACCTACGCATGTGAAGCTTGGTTATGTAAGATACGCTGGAAGAGTTTTTGTCCACAAAACCATTGCAGTGTAAGAATTGTAAAGGATTTGGCCATGTTTCAAGTGTCTGCAGACTCACAGAGTATATTAAAGAACGGTGTGTAGAAGGACAACCTGTGTTACAATTGTAATGGGGATCATGATCCTGAGTTCCTGGAGTGTGCCCTGTAAGGGCGAAGGATATGGAGGTGGCAAAAGTTAGAGTAGTCAATCGAATCTCCTATGCGGAAGCGAATTAAAATAATTTAGTGAAGTTATGGTAGTGGATACACCACAGCCTGTAGTAAATGTTTACTGCCAGTCAAAAGATACCCTGTGTGTATCTTTTGACTGAGGGGCCCGCTGTGTTGAGGATCAGCGTGGCGGATGTGTTGTTACCTACCCATACCACTTCGAGGCGGCCTGTCAGGAAGTCCAGGATCCAGTTGCAGAGGGAGGCTGGGGTATACTTTGACACTAGACTGACCTGGGCAGAACACATCGAGAGAGTGGTGGGAAAGTGTAAGAAGGTGCTAAACGTGATGCGTTGTCTGACGGAGAAGGAGTGGGAGGGCTGGGCGTTCCTCATTCAGGACCATGTATGTTACATTGATCTGATCTGTAATAAACTATGGCAGTATAGCGTATGGTTGGGCAGCCCTGACCTCATCTGTAATAGACTATGGCAGTATAGCGTATGGTTCGGCAGCCCAGACCTCATCTGTAATAGACTATGGCAGTATAGCGTATGGTTCGGCAGCCCAGACCTCATCTGTAATAGACTATGGCAGTATAGCGTATGGTTCGGCAGCACAGACCTTATCTGTAATAAACTATGGCAGTATAGCGTATGGTTCGGCAGCCCAGACCTCATCTGTAATAGACTATGGCAGTATAGCGTATGGTTTGGCAGCCCAGACGTCATCTGTAATAAACTATGGCAGTATAGCGTATGGTTTGGCAGCCCTAACCTCATCTGTAATAGACTATGGCAGTAGAGCGTATGGTTCAGCAGCCCTGACCTCATCTGTAATAGACTATGGCAGTATAGCGTATGGTTGGGCAGCCCTGACCTCATCTGTAATAGACTATGGCAGTATAGCGTATGGTTCGGCAGCCCTGACCTCATTGGAAAGGCTAGATGTCATACAGGGACAAGGACTCAGAATATGTAGCGGGGCGTTAGGAGACAGCAGCTGCCATTGAATTATTTGGTCAACTTACAAGGACATGGGGTGTCTCATCCTGAGAAAGGGATTTTACAGGCATGCTGGGAACATGAGCGAAGACAGAAGACGAGCTTTGGGTAGGTGGGGTAATACCCAAGCGAAGGAGATGGGACCATATGGAAGAGAGTTTAGTCCAATGGTAGCTGTTCCTGTAAACCCACCATGGCTACTCCCATCTCCAGTAGTTGATCTAGAAGTGTTGGAGAGACTACAGAAAGATAGGGAGGGTGTTGATCCATCTGATTGGAGAGACTAGGGAAAGATAGGGAGGGTGTTGATCCATCTGATTGGACTACAGAAAGATAGGGAGGGTATTGATCCATCTGATTGGACTACAGAAAGATAGGGAGGGTGTTGATCCATCTGATTGGAGAGACTAGGGAAAGATAGGGAGGGTGTTGATCCATCTGATTGGAGAGACTACAGAAAGATAGGGAGGGTGTTGATCCATCTGATTGGAGAGACTAGGGAAAGATAGGGAGGGTGTTGATCCATCTGATTGGACTACAGAAAGATAGGGAGGGTGTTGATCCATCTGATTGGAGAGACTACAGAAAGATAGGGAGGGTGTTGATCCATCTGATTGGAGAGACTAGGGAAAGATAGGGAGGGTGTTGATCCATCTGATTGGAGAGACTACAGAAAGATAGGGAGGGTATTGATCCATCTGATTGGACTACAGAAAGACAGGGAGGGTGTTGATCCATCTGATTGGACTACAGAAAGATAGGGAGGGTGTTGATCCATCTGATTGGACTACAGAAAGATAGGGAGGGTGTTGATCCATCTGATTGGACTACAGAAAGATAGGGAGGGTGTTGATCCATCTGATTGGACTACAGAAAGATAGGGAGGGTGTTGATCCATCTGATTGGAGAGACTAGGGAAAGATAGGAAGGGTGTTGATCCATCTGATTGGTTTAAGAGATGTCTGGATACTGTGTAACAGGATGTTGTGGCCATTTACACAGATGGTTCAAAAGATCCAAGGACAGGACGTACTGGGTCAGCATTTGTAGAGCAGGAATGTGGGGTGAAAGTCAGGAAACGTATTACAGGTCATCTGGCTGTATATACGGCAGAGCTGATGGCCATACTGTTGGCCTTGCAGTGGGTGGAGGAAGTCAGGAAACGTATTACAGATAATCTGGCTGTATAAACGGCAGAGCTGATGGCCATACTGTTGGCCTTGCAGTGGGTGGAGGAAGTCAGGAAACGTATTACAGATAATCTGTCTGTATAAACGGCAGAGCTGATGGCCATACTGTTGGCCTTGCAGTGGGTGGAGGAAGTCAGGAAACATATTACAGATCATCTGGCTGTATATACGGCAGAGCTGATGGCCATACTGTTGGCCTTGCAGTGGGTGGAGGAAGTCAAGACTGACAGATTAGTAGTTATTTGCTCTGATTCATGAGCAGTGTTGCTGAGTCTCCAGTACTTTAGGTCATGTAGCAGACAAGACCTGCTTCATGAGGTACTACAAACCCCTCGCAAGATGAGACAGATGGGTATACATATAAGATTGATTTGGTCCCAGCCCATGTGGGGGTGGAGGGGATCGAGGCAGTTGATGTACTGGCTAAACAAGCACTAAGTAGTGGGGGATGTTGATGTTGTAGTTTCAATGAGCAAGGCAGAGGCAAAAAGCCTGATATCGACAGTGATGGTGTAGAGATGGCAGGAGCAGGTTGAAAGCCTGATATGGACAGTGGTGGTGTTGAGATGGCAGGAGCAGTGGAATAGAGATACTAAAGGCGGGCATTTACTTCAAGTACAGAGGAAAGTCGGGGAGGGGAGAACGGCAGGACGGGACAGAAGAGAGGAGGCTATATTTACAAGATTAAGGGTGGGACACAGCCAGTTGAATAAGACCTTAAAAGTGATAGGAAAGCATCCAACAGGAAAGTGTGATTATTACCAGGAAACAGAGACAGTGGAGCATGTATTAGTGTGGGCAGTATGACAGGGAAAGAGAGAGACAGATCTAGTATGAGGGAGAAGGGTATACAGGAAGTGAGTTTCAAGAGTATATTGAGTAAATTAGTAATTAGATACAGTCTCAAATATATATATTTTTTAAAGAGAAACGGGGCTGGCAGATAGGATTTAGTTTCTCCCTGGCTCTGGCCCAGACTCCTGTACAGTGGGTGGCGGTAATGCACAATAGCGTTAGATGCCAACCGCCGATAAACCCCAATGATGAAGAAGAAGACACGTGCGATTGAAAGGGTCCAAAATGGAGATTCGTTCAATGTGTTATTTTTTTTTATAGCATACAAAAGTCACGCATTATCTATCTATCAATCAATCAATCAATCAATCAATCAATCAATCAATCAATCAATCAATCAATCAATTGTATTTATAAAGCCCTTTTTACATCAGCAGATGTCACAAACAGATGTCACAGATAGAACTGCCAAAGGGAGTGGAGTTGCAATCTACTGCAGAGTTAGCCTGCAAAGTTCTGTCATACTTTCCAAATGAATCTCTCCAGAAATAAGTCTCTCACTGTTGTCGCCTGTTATAGACCCCCCTCAGCTCCCAGCTGTGCCCTGGACACCATATGTGAATTGATTGCCCCCCATCTATCTTCAGAGATCATTCTGTTAGGTGACCTAAACTGGGATATGCTTAACACCCCGGCAGTCCTACAATCTAAGCTAGATGCCCTCAAACTCACACAAATCATCAAGGAACCTACCAGGTACAACCCTACATCTGTAAACATGGGCACCCTCATAGATATCATCCTGACCAACCTGCCCTCAAAATACACCTCTGCCTTTTTCAATCAGGATCTCAGCGATCACTGCCTCATTGCCTGCATCCGTTATGGGTCCGCGGTCAAACGACCCCCCCATCACTGTCAAACTCTCCCTAAAACACTTCTGCGAGCAGGCCTTTCTAATCGACCTGGCCCTGGTACCATGGAAGGACATTGACCTCATCCCGTCAGTTGAGGATGCCTGGTTGTTCTTTAAAAGTACTTTCCTCACCATCTTAAATAAGCACGCCCCTTTCAAAAAAATGTAGAACTAAAAACAGATATAGCCCTTGGTTCACTCCAGACCTGACTGCCCTTGATCAGCACAAAAACATCCTGTGGCGTACTGCACTAGCATCTAATAGTCCCCGCGATATGCAACTTTTCAGGGAAGTCAGGAACCAATATACACACGCATTTCGGAAAGCAAAGGCTAGCTTCTTCAAACAGAAATGTGCATCCTGTAGCTCTAACGCCAAAACGTTTTGGGACACTGTAAAGTCCATGGAGAATAAGAGCACCTCCTCCCAGCTGCCCACTGCACTGAGGATAAGAAACACTGTCACCACCGATAAATGCACAATAATTGAGAATTTCAATAAGCATTTCTCTACGGCTGGCCATGCTTTCCACCTGGCTACCCCTACCCCGGTGAACAGCCCTGCACCCCCCACAGCAACTTGTCCAAACCTCCCCCATTTCTACTTCACCCAAATCCAGATAGCTGATGTTCTGAAAGAGCTGCAAAATCTGGACCCCTACAAATCAGCTGGGCTAAACAATCTGGACCCTCTCTTTCTAAAATGATCTGCCGCCATTGTTGCAACGGATATTACTAGTCTGTTCAACTTCTCTTTCATATCGTCTGAGATTCCTAAAGATTGGAAAGCTGCTGCGGTCATCCCCCTCTTCAAAGGGGGAGACACTCTAGACCCAAACTGTTACAGACCTATATCCATCCTGCCCTGCCTTTCTAAAGTCTTCGAAAGCTAAGTTAACAAACAGATCACTGACCATTTCGAATCCCACCGTACCTTCTCCGCTGTGCAATCTGGTTTCCGAGCTGGTCACGGGTGCACCTCAGCCACGCTCAAAGTCCTAAACGATATCATAACCGCCATCGATAAAAGACAATACTGTGCAGCCGTATTCATCAACCTGGCCAAGGCTTTCGACTCTTGTCAATCATCTCATTCTTATCGGCAGACTCAACAGCCTTGGTTTCTCAAATGACTGCCTCACCTGGTTCACCAACTACTTCTCAGATAGAGTTCAGTGTGTCAAATCGGAGGGCCTGTTGTCCGGACCTCTGGCAGACTCTATGAGGGTACCACAGGGTTCAATTCTCGGGCCGACTCTTTTTTCTGTATATATCAATGATGTCGCTCTTGCTGCGTGTGATTCCTTGATCCACCTCTATGCAGACGACACCATTCTGTATACATCTGGCCCTTCTTTGGACACTGTGTTAACAAACCTCCAAATAAGCTTCAATGCCATACAACACTCCTTCCGTGGCCTCTAACTGCTCTTAAACGCTAGTAAAACTAAATGCATGCTCTTCAACCGATCGCTGCCCGCACCCGCCCACCCGACTAGCATCACTACTCTGGACGGTTCTGACTTAGAATATGTGGACAACTACAAATACCTAGGTGTCTGGTAGAACACCTAGGTGTTCTACCGATCCTCGACTTCGGCGGTGTCATCTACAAAATAGCTTCCAATACTCTACTCAGCAAATTGGATGTAGTCTATCACAGTGCCATCCATTTTGTCACCAAAGCCCCATATACTACCCACCACTGCGACCTGTATGCTCTCGTCGGCTGGCCCACGCTACATATTCGTCGCCAGACCCGCTGGCTCCAGGTCATCTATAAGTCTTTGCTAGGTAAAGCTCCGACTTATCTCAGCTCACTGGTCACCATAACAACACCCACCCGTAGCATGCGCTCCAGCAGGTATATTTCACTGGTCACCCCCAAAGCCAACTCCAACTTTGGCCGCCTTTCCTTCCAGTTCTCTGCTGCCAATGACTGGAACGAATTGCAAAAATCGCTGAAGTTGGAGACTTATAACTCCCTCGCTAACTTTAAGCATCAGCTATCTGAGCAGCTTACCGATTACTGCAGCTGTACATAGCCCATCTGTAAATAGCCCACCCAACTACCTACCTCATCCCCATATTGTTTTTATTTACTTTTTTGCTCTTTGCACACCAGTATTTCTACTTGCACATCAAATCAAATCAAATTTATTATATAGCCCTTCTTACATCAGCTGATATCTCAAAGTGCTGTACAGAACCCCAGCCTAAAACCCCAAACAGCAAACAATGCAGGTGTAGAAGCACGGTGGCTAGGAAAAACTCCCTAGAAAGGCCAAAACCCGGGAAGAAACCTAGAGAGGAACCAGGCTATGAGGGGTGGCCAGTCCTCTTCTGGCTGTGCCGGGCGGAGATTATAACAGAACATGGCCAATATGTTCAAATGTTCATAAATGACCAGCATGGTCAAATAATAATAATCACAGTGGTTGTTGAGGGTGCAACAGGTCAGCACCTCAGGAGTAAATGTCAGTTGGCTTTTCATAGCCGATCATTGAGAGTATCTCTACCACTCCTGCTGTCTCTAGAGAGTTGAAAACAGCAGGTCTGGGACAGGTAGCACGTCCGGTGAACAGGTCAGGGTTCCATAGCCGCAGGCAGAACAGTTGAAACTGGAGCAGCAGCACGGCCAGGTGGACTGGGGACAGCAAGGAGTCATCATGCCAGGTAGTCCTGAGGCATGGTCCTAGGGCTCAGGTCCTCCGAGAGAGAAAAAGAAAGAAAGGAAGAGAGAAAGAGAGAATTAGAGAGAGCATATCATCATCTGCACATCTATCGCTTCAGTGTTAATTTGCTAATTTTAATTACTTCGCTACTATGGCCTATTTATTGCCTTACCTCCTTACTGTAAAGGCGTCTGTGGGTAGCTGGTGAGATGAGTCAGGCACAGGACAGCAGATATGAGTAATAAAATCACTTTTACTCAAAATCATATATATACCCGTAATATACACAGTCACACAATATAACAAACAATCACTCACAAATACAACATGGAGAACAGGGGGTTAAATAATAAACAGGTAATTGATTGAGTGAAGTCAGGTGTGATAAGGCTAAGACAGAACAAATGGAAAATGAAAAGTGGATCGGCGGTGGCTAGAAAGCCGGTGACGTCGACCGCCGAACGCCGCCCGAACAAGGAGAGGGACCGACTTCGGCGGAAGTCGTGACAGTACACCGACCTCGGGGACGACCCGGAGGACGAGGCGCAGGGCGATCCGGATGGAGACAGTGGAAATCCCACAGCAACGAAGTGTCCAGGACGGGCGCACTGGGCGCACACCGAGCAGGAGGAAACATAAACCCTCATGTCCTTGACCAAGGTGGGCCACCAGTACTTCCCACTAAGGCAACGCACCGTCCGACCGATGCCAGGATGACCAGAGGAGGGTGACGTATGGGCCCAATAGATCAACCAGTCGCGGACAGCAGACGGAACGCACAGGTGCCCAGCTGGACACTGGGGGGGGAGTGGGCTCTGTGCGTAACGCCCGCTCGATGTCCACGTCCAGCTCCCACACCACTGGTAACACCAGGCAAGAGGCTGGAAGTATGGGAGTGTGATCCATGGACCGCTCCTCTGTGTCATACATCCGGGACAGTGCGTCTGCCTTAGCGTTCTGGGAACCTGGTCTGTAGGATAGAGTGAAAACAAAACGGGTAAAGAACATAGCCCAATTTGCCTGGCGAGGGTTCAGTCTCCTCGCCGCCTGGATGTACTCCAGATTGTGGTGGTCAGTGCAGATGAGAAAAGGGTGTTTAGCCCCCTCAAGTCAATGTCTCCACGCCTTCAGAGCCTTGACAACAGCCAACAGCTCCCGATCCCCCACATCATAGTTTCGCTCCGCCGGGCTGAGCTTCTTCGAAAAGAAAGCACAGGGGCGGAGCTTTGGTGGCGTATCCGAGCGCTGAGAGAGCACGGCTCCTGTCCCAGCCTCGGACGCGTCCACCTCCACTATGAACGCCAAAGAGGGATCCGGATGGGCCAGCACGGGAGCCGAGGTAAACAGAGCCCTCAGGTGACCAAAAGCCCTGTCAGCCTCAGCCGACCACTGCAAACGTACCGGTCCCCCCTTCAGCAGTGAGGTAATGGGAGCAGCTACCTGACCAAAACCCCGGATAAACCTCCGGTAGTAATTGGAAAACCCTAGAAACCGCTGCTCTTCCTTTACTGTGGTGGGAGTCGGCCAATTACGCACGGCTGAAATGCGGTCACTCTCCATCTCCACCCCTGAGGTGGAAATGCGGTATCCTAGGAAGGAGACGGACTGTTGGAAGAACAGACATTTCTCAGCCTTGACGTACAGGTCATGCTCCAACAGTGGACCAAGCACCCTGCGCACCAGGGACACATGCTCGGCGCGTGTAGCGGAGTATATCAACGGAGTAGCAGAGTATATGCCCGGCTGCCCGAAAGCGGCGGGTGAACTCTGCGTAATGGTCCAACGCCGCGTCTCCCTTACTCCATACGGCGTTGGCCCACTCCAGGGCTTTGCCTGTGAGGCAGGAGACGAGGGCGGACACACTCTCACACCCCGAAGGAGCCGGGTGGACGGTCGCCAGGTAGAGCTCCAGCTGTAGTAGGAATCCCTGGCATCCGGCAGCCGTCCCATCATACTCCCTCGGGAGTGCGAGCTGAATCCCGCTGGGACCGGGTGAAGGAGGGGTGGACAGTGGAGCCTGCTGTAATGGGGCTGGTGGAGGCGTTGGAAGACCTCCTTCTCTCTCCCATCTATCCATCGTCTGCAGCACGCGATCCATGGCGGTGCCCAGACGTTGTAACATGGTCGCGTGCTGCTGGACGCGCTCTTCGACCGTGAAAGGGGGGTCGTCTGCTCCTGCTGACTCCATTTATGGTGAGTGATTCTGTAATGCGTCTGTGTGTAGCTGGTGAGATGAGTCAGGCGCAGGACATCACAATACACGTCGTATAAATACAAGGCCACAAAATACGGACCCCAAAACAATAAACAATTACTCACAAACAAACATGGGGGAACAGAGGGTTAAATAATGAACAAGTAATTGGGGAATTGAAACCAGGTGTGTAAGACAAAGACAAAACAAATGGAAAATGAAAAGTGGATCGGTGATGGCTAGAAGGCCGGTGACGTCGACCTGCCGAATGCCGCCCGAAACCTGGAGCCGGACCGACTACGGCGGAAGTCGTGACAGTAGCTCAGTTGGTATAGCAGGGTAGTGGGTTCGATTCCCGGGACCACTCATACGTAAAATGTATGCACGGATGACTGAAAGTCACTGGATAATTACATTTTAGTAATCCAGCAGACGCTCTTATCCAGAGCGACTTACAGTAGCGAATGCATAATTTTTTTTCTCCGTACTGGTCCCCCGCGGGAATCGAACCCACAACCCTGGCATTGCAAACACCATGCTCTACCAACTTAGCCAAACGGGACCACATAATAGTGTCTGTTGAATGGAATATACAGTATATATACACATGGATTCCTTTGTAGTTAAAGTGAATAATAATACAACACTCAGCTATCAACTAGTATTTTTATTTGAATCTAACAGACATAACAATGATTGATCCCTTTATGTATTGTCAGAAAACATTATGAAGCTGCAGGGTTCAATAGAAAACAACTCAATACAAATACTACACTAAGAATTACTATTCAAATTCAGTGTGTTGATTTCAATTCAATCTACAGTAGTTTCTTTCAACAGTGTAAGACATTTTTAATTGCGATTGACCGCAACAGTGACACCTCGATAACCATTCAAGATGGCTGCCGAATTCCAAATTCCAAAAAGAGAATTCTGAATTCCAAAAAGACAATTCCAAATTCCAAAAGAGAATTCTGAATTCCAAAATACAATTCCAAATTTCAAAAGAGAATTCTGAATTCCAAAAGAGAATTTCGCTTGTTGGTGGAGCCAGGCCTTGAGATGGTATAAAACATTTTCCAGCTTAAAATATCAAGTGAACAATTTTCTATTTGAACAATTAAAATAAAAAATAAAGTAGAAGTATTTATCTATTACAGTTAAATTACATACTAAGCAGCCTGTAGAAAAAAAAATCCATGAAAAGTGAATGTTAGTTCTCTCTCCATAGCTGGAATAAAATAAGTCCTCTGTAGGCTCTAGAAGACTTGGTGTTCCACAATGTTCCTCACAGATTCAGACATTTGTTTCTGATAAGGAACTGCTGGTGTTAAATCAATCAGATACGGATTATCCCTCACGTGTAGAGGAGGATGGGGGTTCTTCAACAGCATTATCGCTGGCGTAGAGAATGGGGTGGGGGGTCTTTAACAGCATTATCGATGGAGTAGAGGAGGGGGGTGGGGGGTCTTTAACAGCATTATCGGTGGCGTAGAGGAGGGTGGGGGGTCTTTAACAGCATTATCGGTGGAGTAGAGGATGGGGTGGGGGTCTTTAACAGCATTATCGGTGGCGTAGAGGATGGGGTGGGGGGGTCTTTAACAGCATTATTGTTATATAATACATCACTATAACTACATTGCTGCTGGTCAGACTCCACAGCAACATTTTAAGAACTATTCGAAAAAGCCCTGATATACTGTATGTGATCCTCAATGTCGGTTCACCAGTCATTAAAGCCCTGATATACGGCAGCCTACTGTATGTGATCCTCAAAGTCGGTTCACCAGTCATTAAAGACAAGTGCTATAGTGGTGATTCAGACATCAGAACCCTTTTGTAACCTGTAGGAAAAAGGACATAGAACGTATATCCCAAATAGCACCCTATTCCCTATATAGTGCACTACGTTTGGCGACGGGCCCTATGGCTAGTGCACTATAAAGGGAATATGGGGGGGGGGGTGCCATTTGGGACACAAGCAAGAAAACTAGGTTGAGTTGGACATGACTGAAGTGATTCTGTCTTTTAGGGTGCAACACTGTTAAACCTACCAAAACAGAGCCATTTAAAATTAAAATTAAAATAAATCCACTCTACCCTTTTTCTCTACTGGCTGGTGTTTGTCCAGTTGGCTGGGTGAAGATGTGGAGCTGTGGAACTCAGGGGGATTGGTAGCCTGGTCCCAGATCTGTTTGTGCGATCTTGCCAACTGTAAACAAATCTGGGACCAGGCTAGGGAATCAGGGGAAAATTAAAACGTTAAAAGTGTCCCTGTTTGGCGTCTCCGATAGCGCCCCAGACGTCGAACACAAACTCGTCAGGAAAAGCGAAATCACCGAGAGCCTCGTCCAGAGCCATGGCAAACTCATCAGGGTTCTTCTTGTCCCGACCCACCTCCACCATGGTCGCCGCTAGAGAGTGGGGGGAGAGGAGAGGGGGGAGGGGAGAGGAGGGAGGGGGGAGAGAGGAGAGAGGGGGAGAGGGAGGAGAGAGAGAGGAGAGGGAGGAGAGAGAGAGGGGAGAGGGTTAGTTAGCTCGGGGAGCTTTCACAAATTTGTACAACTCTCTCAGTAGTTGAAATGTTGCTGTTGAAACTGTGTGTGTGTGTGTGTGTGTGTGTGTGTGTGTGTGTGTGTGTGTGTGTGTGTGTGTGTGTGTGTGTGTGTGTGTGTGTGTGTGTGTGTGTGTGTGTGTGTGTGCGCGCACGTGTGTGTACTCACCCAGTTCTGTATCTCTGATACCCATGTAAGTCTCCAGTAGGTCATCCACCTTCTTCACTGCTCTCTCCTCAAACTCTGTCGGCTGGAAAACACAAGACAGTCCACACTCCTCTCTGAGTAACAGATAATACACTGTATAGTAACAGATAATACACTGTATAGTAAAAGATAATACACTGTATAGTAATAGATAATACACTGTATAGTAATAGATAATACACTGTATAGTAACAGATAATACACTGTATAGTAATAGATAATACACTGTATAGTAATAGATAATACACTGTACAGTAATAGATAATGTATAGTAACAGATAATACACCCGTACAGTAACAGATAATACACTGAATAGTAATAGATAATACACTGTATAGTAACAGATAATGTACAGTAACAGATAATACACTGTATAGTAACAGATAATACACTGTATAGTAACAGATAATGCACTGAATAGTAATAGATAATACACTGTATAGTAACAGATAATACACTGTATAGTAACAGATAATGTACAGTAACAGATAATACACTGTATAGTAACAGATAATACACTGTATAGTAACAGATAATACACTTTATAGTAATAGATAATACACTGTAGAGTAACAGATAATACACTGTATAGTAATAAATAATACACTGTACAGTAATAGATAATACACTGTATAGTAACATATAATACACTGTATAGTAACAGATAATACACTGTATAGTAATAGATAATACACTGTATAGTAATAGATAATACACTGTATAGTAACAGATAATACACTCTATAGTAATAGACAATGTACAGTAACAGATAATACACTGTATAGTAATAGCTAATACACTGTATAGTAATAGACAATGTACGGTAACAGATAATACACTGTATAGTAATAGATAATACACTGTACAGTAACAGATAATACACTGTATAATAACAGATAATACACTGTATAGTAATAGATAATACACTGTATAGTAATAAATAATACACTGTACAGTAATAGATAATACACTGTACAGTAACAGATAATACACTGTACAGTAACAGATAATACACTGTATAGTAACAGATAATGTACAGTAACAGATACACTGTATAGTAACAGATAATACACTGTATAGTAACAGATAATACACTGTATAGTATCAGATAATACACTGTATAGTAATAGATAATACACTGTATAGTAACAGATAATGTACAGTAACAGATAATACACTGTATAGTAACAGATAATACACTCTATAGTAACAGATAATACACTGTACAGTAACACATAATACACTGTATAGTAATAGATAATACACTGTATAGTAACAGATAATACACTGTATAGTAATAGATAATACACTGTATAGTAATAGACAATGTACAGTAACAGATAATACACTGTATAGTAATATATAATACACTGTACAGTAACAGAAAATACACTGTATAGTAACAGATAATACACTGTATTGTAATAGATAATACACTGTATAGTAATAGATAATACACTGTATAGTAATAGATAATACACTGTACAGTAACAGATAATACAGTGTATAGTAATAGATAATACACTGTATAGTAATAGATAATACACTGTATAGTAATAGATAATACACTGTATAGTAATAGACAATGAACAGTAACAGATAATACACTGTAGTAATAGATAATACACTGTATAGTAATAGATCTCATCAACTCATCCTTGACCGCTGGCTACGTCCCTTCCGTCTTCAAGAGAGCGAGAGTTGCACCCCTTCTGAAAAAACCTACACTCGATCCCTCCGATGTCAACAACTACAGACCAGTATCCCTTCTTTCTTTTCTCTCCAAAACTCTTGAACGTGCCGTCCTTGGCCAGCTCTCTTGCTATCTCTCTCAGAATGACCTTCTTGATCCTAATCAGTCAGGTTTCAAGACTGGGCATTCAACTGAGACTGCTCTTCTCTGTGTCACGGAGGCTCTCCGCACTGCTAAAGCTAACTCTCTCTCCTCTGCTCTCATCCTTCTAGAGCTATCTGCTGCCTTTGATACTGTGAACCATCAGATCCTCCTCTCCACCCTCTCCGAGCTGGGCATCTCCGGCGCGGCCCACGCTTGGATTGCGTCCTACCTGACAGGTCGCTCCTACCAGGTGGCGTGGCGAGAATCTGTCTCCGCACCACGCGCTCTCACCACTGGTGTCCCCCAGGGCTCTGTTCTAGGCCCTCTCCTATTCTCGCTATACACCAAGTCACTTGGCTCTGTCATATCCTCACATGGTCTCTCATATCATTGCTATGCAGATGACACACAATTAATCTTCTCCTTTCCCCCTTCTGACAACCAGGTGGCGAATCGCATCTCTGCATGTCTGGCAGACATATCAGTGTGGATGACGGATCACCACCTCAAGCTGAACCTCGGCAAGACGGAGCTGCTCTTCCTCCCGGGGAAGGACTGCCCGTTCCATGATCTCGCCATCACGGTTGACAACTCCCTTGTGTCCTCCTCCCAGAGTGCTAAGAGCCTCGGCGTGACCCTGGACGACACCCTGTCGTTCTCCACTAACATCAAGGCGGTGACCCGATCCTGTAGGTTCATGCTCTACAACATTCGCAGAGTACGACCCTGCCTCACACAGGAAGCGGCGCAGGTCCTAATCCAGGCACTTGTCATCTCCCGTCTGGATTACTGCAACTCGTTGTTGGCTGGGCTCCCTGCCTGTGCCATTAAACCCCTACAACTCATCCAGAAAGCTGCAGCCCGTCTGGTGTTCAACCTTCCCAAGTTCTCTCACGTCACCCAGCTCCTCCGCACACTCCACTGGCTTCCAGTCGAAGCTCGCATCCGCTACAAGACCATGGTGCTTGCCTACGGAGCTGTGAGGGGAACGGCACCTCCGTACCTTCAGGCTCTGATCAGGCCCTACACCCAAACAAGGGCACTGCGTTCATCCACCTCTGGCCTGCTCGCCTCCCTACCTCTGCGGAAGCACAGTTCCCGCTCAGCCCAGTCAAAACTGTTCGCTGCTCTGGCACCCCAATGGTGGAACAAGCTCCCTCACGACGCCAGGACAGCGGAGTCAATCACCACCTTCCGGAGACACCTGAAACCCCACCTCTTTAAGGAATACCTGGGATAGGATAAAGTAATCCTTTTAACCCCCCCTTAAAAGATTTAGATGCACTATTGTAAAGTGATTGTTCCACTGGATATTATAAGGTGAATGCACCAATTTGTAAGTCGCTCTGGATAAGAGTGTCTGCTAAATGACTTAAATGTAAATGTAAATGTATAATACACTGTATAGTAACAGATAATGTATAGTAATAGATAATACACTGTATAGTAATAAATAATACACTGTATAGTAACAGATAATACACTGTATAGTAATAGATAATACACTGTATAGTAATAGATAATACACTGTACAGTAATAGATAATGTATAGTAACAGATAATACACAGTATAGTAATATATAATACACTGTACAGTAACAGATAATACACTGTATAGTAACAGATAATACACTGTATAGTAACAGATAATACACTGTATAGTAATAGATAATACACTGTATAGTAACAGATAATACACTCTATAGTAATAGACAATGTACAGTAACAGATAATACACAGTATAGTAATATATAATACACTGTACAGTAACAGATGATACACTGTATAGTAACAGATAATACACTGTATAGTAACAGATAATACACTGTATAGTAATATATAATACACTGTATAGTAATAGATAATACAGTGTATAGTAATAGATAATACACTGTACAGTAAAAGATAATACACTGTATAGTAATAGATAATACACTGTATACTAACAGATAATACACTGTATAGTAATAGACAATGTACAGTAACAGATAATACACTGTGTAGTAATAGATAATACACTGTATAGTAACAGAAAATGTACAGTAACAGATAATACACTGTATAGTAATAGATAATACACTGTATAGTAACAGATAATACACTGTACAGTAACAGATAATACACTGTACAGTAACAGATAATACACTGTATAGTAACAGATAATACACTGTATAGTAATAGATAATACACTGTATAGTAACAGATAATACACTCTATAGTAATAGACAATCTACAGTAACAGATAATACACTGTATAGTAATAGACAATGTACAGTAACAGATAATACACTGTATAGTAATATATAATACACTGTAGAGTAACAGATAATACACTGTATAGTAACAGATAATACACTGTATAGTAATAGATAATACACTGTATAGTAATAGATAATACACTGTATAGTAATATATAATACACTGTACAGTAACAGATAATAGTAATAGATAATACACTGTATAGTAACAGATATACACTGTATAGTAATAGATAATACACTGTATAGTAATAGACAATGTACAGTAACAGATAATACACTGTGTAGTAATAGATAATACACTGTATAGTAATAGATAATGTACAGTAACAGATAATACACTGTATAGTAATAGATAATACACTGTATAGTAACAGATAATACACTGAACAGTAACAGATAATACACTGTATAGTAATAGATAATACACTGTATAGTAAAAGATAATACACTGTATAGTAATAGACAATCTACAGTAACAGATAATACACTGTATAGTAATAGACAATGTACAGTAACAGATAATACACTGTATAGTAATAGATAATACACTGTATAGTAACAGATAATACACTGCTATAGTAATAGACAATCTACAGTAACAGATAATACACTGTATAGTAATATATAATACACTGTAGAGTAACAGATAATACACTGTATAGTAACAGATAATACACTGTATAGTAATAGATAATACACTGTATAGTAATAGATAATACACTGTATAGTAACAGATAATACACTCTATAGTAATAGACAATGTACAGTAACAGATAATACACTGTATAGTAATATATAATACACTGTATAGTAATAGATAATACACTGTATAGTAACAGATAATACACTGTACAGTAACAGATAATACACTGTATAGTAATAGATAATACACTGTATAGTAATAGATAATACACTGTATAGTAACAGATAATACACTGTATAGTAACAGATAATACACTGTACAGATAACATGTTAACAGATAATACACTGTATAGTAATAGATAATACACTGTATAGTAATAGACAATGTACAGTAACAGATAATACACTGTGTAGTAATAGATAATACACTGTATAGTAACAGATAATGTACAGTAACAGATAATACACTGTATAGTAATAGATAATACACTGTATAGTAACAGATAATACACTGTACAGTAACAGATAATACACTGTATAGTAATAGATAATACACTGTATAGTAATAGATAATGTATAGTAACAGATCATACACTGTACAGTAACAGATAATACACTGTATAGTAATAGATAATACACTGTATAGTAATAGATAATACACTGTATAGTAAAAGATACTACACTGTATAGTAATAGACAATCTACAGTAACAGATAATACACTGTATAGTAATAGACAATGTACAGTAACAGATAATACACTGTATAGTAATATATAATACACTGTAGAGTAACAGATAATACACTGTATAGTAACAGATAATACACTGTACAGTAACAGATAATACACTGTATAGTAATAGATAATACACTGTATAGTAACAGATAATACACTGTACAGTAACAGATAATACACTGTATAGTAATACATAATACACTGTATAGTAATAGATAATGTACAGTAACAGATAATACACTGTATAGTAATAGATAACACACTGTATAGTAACAGATAATACACTGTATAGTAACAGATAATCCACTGTATAGTAACAGATAATGTACAGTAACAGATAACATTTAACATTTAACATTTAAGTCATTTAGCAGACGCTCTTATCCAGAGCGACTTACAAATTGGTACATTCACCTTATAATATCCAGTGGAACAACCACTTTACAATAGTGCATCTGATAGATAATACACTGTATAGTAATAGATAATACACTGTATAGTAACAGATAATGTACATTAACAGATAATACACTGTATAGTAACAGATATAACACTGTATAGTAAAAGATAATACACTGTATAGTAATAGATAATACACTGTACAGTAATAGATAATGTATAGTAACAGATAATACACTGTATAGTAATAGATAATACACTGTATAGCAACAGATAATACACTGTATAGTAATAGATTATACACTGTATAGTAACAGATAATACACTGTGTAGTAATAGATAATACACGGTATAGTAACAGAAACACTGTACAGTAACAGATAATACACTGTATAGTAATAGATAATACACTGTATAGTAACAGATAATACACTGTACAGTAACAGATAATACACTGTACAGTAACAGATAATACACTGTATAGTAACAGATAATACACTGTATAGTAACAGATAATACACTGTATAGTAACAGATAATACACTGTATAGTAACAGATAATACACTGTGTAGTAATAGATAATACACGGTATAGTAACAGAAAATGTACAGTAACAGATAATACACTGTATAGTAACAGATAATACACTGTATAGTAACAGATAATACACTGTATAGTAACAGATAATACACTGTATAGTAACAGATAATACACTGTATAGTAATAGATAATACACTGTATAGTAATAGATAATGTATAGTAACAGATAATACACTGTACAGTAACAGATAATACACTGTATAGTAATAGATAATACACTGTATAGTAATAGATAATACACTGTATAGTAACAGATAATACACTGTATAGTAACAGATAATACACTGTATAGTAACAGATAATACACTGTATAGTAATAGATAATACACTGTATAGTAACAGATAATACACTGTATAGTAACAGATAATACACTGTATAGTAACAGATAATACACTGTATAGTAATAGATAATACACTGTACAGTAATAGATAATGTATAGTAACAGATAATACACTGTATAGTAATAGATAATACACTGTATAGTAACAGATAATACACTGTATAGTAATAGATAATACACTGTATAGTAACAGATAATACACTGTATAGTAATAGATAATACACTGTACAGTAATAGATAATGTATAGTAACAGATAATACACTGTATAGTAACAGATAATGTACAGTAACAGATAATACACGGTATAGTAACAGATAATACACTGTATAGTAACAGATAATACACTGTATAGTAATAGATAATACACTGTATAGTAATAGATAATACACTGTATAGTAACAGATAATAAACTCTATAGTAATAGACAATGTACAGTAACAGATAATACACCGTATAGTAATATATAATACACTGTATAGTAATAGTTAATACACTGTATAGTAACAGATAATACACTGTATAGTAATAGATAATACACTGTATAGTAATAGACAATGTACAGTAACAGATAATACACTGTGTAGTAATAGATAATACACTGTATAGTAACAGATAATGTACAGTAACAGATAATACACTGTATAGTAATAGATAATACACTGTATAGTAACAGATAATACACTGTATAGTAACAGATAATACACTGTATAGTAACAAATAATACACTGTATAGTAATAGATAATACACTGTATAGTAATAGATAATGTATAGTAACAGATAATACACTGTACAGTAACAGATAATACACTGTATAGTAATAGATAATACACTGTATAGTAATAGATAATACACTGTATAGTAACAGATAATACACTGTATAGTAACCGATAATACACTGTATAGTAACAGATAAAACACTGTATAGTAATAGATAATACACTGTATAGTAACAGATAATACACTGTATAGTAACAGATAATACACTGTATAGTAACAGATAATACACTGTATAGTAATAGATAATACACTGTACAGTAATAGATAATGTATAGTAACAGATAATACACTGTATAGTAATAGATAATACACTGTATAGTAACAGATAATACACTGTATAGTAATAGATAATACACTGTATAGTAACAGATAATACACTGTATAGTAATAGATAATACACTGTACAGTAATAGATAATGTATAGTAACAGATAATACACTGTATAGTAACAGATAATGTACAGTAACAGATAATACACGGTATAGTAACAGATAATACACTGTATAGTAATAGATAATACACTGTATAGTAATAGATAATACACTGTACAGTAATAGATAATGTATAGTAACACATAATACACTGTATAGTAATAGACAATGTACAGTAACAGATAATACACTGTATAGTAATATATAATACACTGTACAGTAACAGATAATACACTGTATAGTAACAGATAATACACTGTATAGTAATAGATAATACACTGTATAGTAATAGATAATACACTGTATAGTTATAGACAATGTACAGTAACAGATAATACACTCTATAGTAATAGACAATGTACAGTAACAGATAATACACTGTATAGTAATAGCCAATGTACAGTAACAGATAATACACTGTATAGTAATATATAATACACTGTATAGTAACAGAAAATACACTGTATAGTAACAGATAATACACTGTATTGTAATAGATAATACACTGTATAGTAATAGATAATACACTGTATAGTAATAGATAATACACTGTACAGTAACAGATAATACACTGTATAGTAATAGATAATACACTGTATAGTAATAGATAATACACTGCATAGTAATAGACAATACACTGTATAGTAATAGACAATGAACAGTAACAGATAATACACTGTAGTAATAGATAATACACTGTATAGTAATAGATAATATACAGTAACAGATAATACACTGTATAGTAATAGATAATACACTGTACAGTAACAGATAATACACTGTAGAGTAACAGATAATACACTGTATAGTAACAGATAATACACGCTATAGTAATAGACAATTTACAGTAACAGATAATACACTGTATAGTAATATATAATACACTGTAGAGTAACAGATAATACACTGTATAGTAACAGATAATACACTGTATAGTAATAGATAATACACTGTATAGTAATAGATAATACACTGTATAGTAATTGATAATAAACTGTACAGTAACAGATAATAGTAATAGATAATACACTGTATAGTAACAGATAATACACTGTATAGTAATAGATAATACACTGTATAGTAATAGACAATGTACAGTAACAGATAATACACTGTGTAGTAATAGATAATACACTGTATAGTAATAGATAATGTACAGTAACAGATAATACACTGTATAGTAATAGATAATACACTGTATAGTAACAGATAATACACTGAACAGTAACAGATAATACACTGTATAGTAATAGATAATACACTGTATAGTAAAAGATAATACACTGTATAGTAATAGACAATCTACAGTAACAGATAATACACTGTATAGTAATAGACAATGTACAGTAACAGATAATACACTGTATAGTAATATATAATACACTGTATAGTAATAGATAATACACTGTATAGTAACAGATAATACACTGTATAGTAATACATAATACACTGTATAGTAATAGATAATGTATAGTAACAGATAATACACTGTATAGTAACAGATAATACACTGTATAGTAAAAGATAATACACTGTATAGTAATAGATAATACACTGTACTGTAATAGATAATGTATAGTAACAGATAATACACTGTATAGTAACAGATAATGTACAGTAACAGATAATACACTGTATAGTAATAGATAATACACTGTATAGTAACAGATAATACACTGTATAGTAATAGATAATACACTGTATAGTAACAGATAATACACTCTATAGTAATAGACAATGTACAGTAACAGATAATACACCGTATAGTAATATATAATACACTGTATAGTAATAGATAATACACTGTATAGTAACAGATAATACACTGTATAGTAATAGATAATACACTGTATAGTAATAGACAATGTACAGTAACAGATAATACACTGTGTAGTAATAGATAATACACTGTATAGTAACAGATAATGTACAGTAACAGATAATACACTGTATAGTAATAGATAATACACTGTATAGTAACAGATAATACACTGTATAGTAACAGATAATACACTGTATAGTAACAGATAATACACTGTATAGTAACAAATAATACACTGTATAGTAATAGATAATACACTGTATAGTAATAGATAATGTATAGTAACAGATAATACACTGTACAGTAACAGATAATACACTGTATAGTAATAGATAATACACTGTATAGTAATAGATAATACACTGTATAGTAACAGATAATACACTGTATAGTAACCGATAATACACTGTATAGTAACAGATAAAACACTGTATAGTAATAGATAATACACTGTATAGTAACAGATAATACACTGTATAGTAACAGATAATACACTGTATAGTAATAGATAATACACTGTATAGTAAAAGATAATACACTGTATAGTAATAGACAATCTACAGTAACAGATAATACACTGTATAGTAATAGACAATGTACAGTAACAGACAATACACTGTGTAGTAATAGATAATACACTGTATAGTAATAGATCATGTACAGTAACAGATAATACACTGTATAGTAATAGATAATACACTGTATAGTAACAGATAATACACTGAACAGTAACAGATAATACACTGTATAGTAATAGATAATACACTGTATAGTAAAAGATAATACACTGTATAGTAATAGACAATCTACAGTAACAGATAATACACTGTATAGTAATAGACAATGTACAGTAACAGATAATACACTGTACAGTAACAGATAATACACTGTATAGTAATAGATAATACACTGTATAGTAATAGATAATACACTGTATAGTAACAGATAATACAGTGTATAGTAACCGATAATACACTGTATAGTAACAGATAAAACACTGTATAGTAACAGATAATACACTGTATAGTAATACATAATACACTGTATAGTAATAGATAATGTATAGTAACAGATAATACACTGTATAGTAACAGATAATGTACAGTAACAGATAATACACTGTATAGTAATAGATAATACACTGTATAGTAACAGATAATGTACATTAACAGATAATACACTGTATAGTAACAGATAATACACTGTATAGTAAAAGATAATACACTGTATAGTAATAGATAATACACTGTACAGTAATAGATAATGTATAGTAACAGATAATACACTGTATAGTAATAGATAATACACTGTATAGCAACAGATAATACATTGTATAGTAATAGATTATACACTGTATAGTAACAGATAATACACTGTATAGTAACAGATAATACACTGTATAGTAACAGATAATACACTGTATAGTAAAAGATAATACACTGTATAGTAATAGATAATACACTGTACTGTAATAGATAATGTATAGTAACAGATAATACACTGTATAGTAACAGATAATGTACAGTAACAGATAATACACTGTATAGTAATAGATAATACACTGTATAGTAACAGATAATACACTGTATAGTAATAGATAATACACTGTATAGTAACAGATAATACACTCTATAGTAATAGACAATGTACAGTAACAGATAATACACCGTATAGTAATATATAATACACTGTATAGTAATAGATAATACACTGTATAGTAACAGATAATACACTGTATAGTAATAGATAATACACTGTATAGTAATAGACAATGTACAGTAACAGATAATACACTGTGTAGTAATAGATAATACACTGTATAGTAACAGATAATGTACAGTAACAGATAATACACTGTATAGTAATAGATAATACACTGTATAGTAACAGATAATACACTGTATAGTAACAGATAATACACTGTATAGTAACAGATAATACACTGTATAGTAACAAATAATACACTGTATAGTAATAGATAATACACTGTATAGTAATAGATAATGTATAGTAACAGATAATACACTGTACAGTAACAGATAATACACTGTATAGTAATAGATAATACACTGTATAGTAACAGATAATACACTGTATAGTAACCGATAATACACTGTATAGTAACAGATAAAACACTGTATAGTAATAGATAATACACTGTATAGTAACAGATAATACACTGTATAGTAACAGATAATACACTGTATAGTAACAGATAATACACAGTATAGTAATAGATAATACACTGTACAGTAATAGATAATGTATAGTAACAGATAATACACTGTATAGTAATAGATAATACACTGTATAGTAACAGATAATACACTGTATAGTAATAGATAATACACTGTATAGTAACAGATAATACACTGTATAGTAATAGATAATACACTGTACAGTAATAGATAATGTATAGTAACAGATAATACACTGTATAGTAACAGATAATGTACAGTAACAGATAATACACGGTATAGTAACAGATAATACACTGTATAGTAATAGATAATACACTGTATAGTAATAGATAATACACTGTATAGTAACAGATAATAAACTCTATAGTAATAGACAATGTACAGTAACAGATAATACACCGTATAGTAATATATAATACACTGTATATTAATAGATAATACACTGTATAGTAACAGATAATACACTGTATAGTAATAGATAATACACTGTATAGTAATAGACAATGTACAGTAACAGATAATACACTGTGTAGTAATAGATAATACACTGTATAGTAACAGATAATGTACAGTAACAGATAATACACAGTATAGTAATAGATAATACACTGTATAGTAACAGATAATACACTGTATAGTAACAGATAATACACTGTATAGTAACAGATAATACACTGTATAGTAACAAATAATACACTGTATAGTAATAGATAATACACTGTATAGTAATAGATAATGTATAGTAACAGATAATACACTGTACAGTAACAGATAATACACTGTATAGTAATAGATAATACACTGTATAGTAATAGATAATACACTGTATAGTAACAGATAATACACTGTATAGTAACCGATAATACACTGTATAGTAACAGATAAAACACTGTATAGTAATAGATAATACACTGTATAGTAACAGATAATACACTGTATAGTAACAGATAATACACTGTATAGTAACAGATAATACACTGTATAGTAATAGATAATACACTGTACAGTAATAGATAATGTATAGTAACAGATAATACACTGTATAGTAATAGATAATACACTGTATAGTAACAGATAATACACTGTATAGTAATAGATAATACACTGTATAGTAACAGATAATACACTGTATAGTAATAGATAATACACTGTACAGTAATAGATAATGTATAGTAACAGATAATACACTGTATAGTAACAGATAATGTACAGTAACAGATAATACACGGTATAGTAACAGATAATACACTGTATAGTAATAGATAATACACTGTATAGTAATAGATAATACACTGTACAGTAATAGATAATGTATAGTAACACATAATACACTGTATAGTAATAGACAATGTACAGTAACAGATAATACACTGTATAGTAATATATAATACACTGTACAGTAACAGATAATACACTGTATAGTAACAGATAATACACTGTATAGTAATAGATAATACACTGTATAGTAATAGATAATACACTGTATAGTTATAGACAATGTACAGTAACAGATAATACACTCTATAGTAATAGACAATGTACAGTAACAGATAATACACTGTATAGTAATAGCCAATGTACAGTAACAGATAATACACTGTATAGTAATATATAATACACTGTATAGTAACAGAAAATACACTGTATAGTAACAGATAATACACTGTATTGTAATAGATAATACACTGTATAGTAATAGATAATACACTGCATAGTAATAGATAATACACTGTATAGTAATAGACAATGAACAGTAACAGATAATACACTGTAGTAATAGATAATACACTGTATAGTAATAGATAATATACAGTAACAGATAATACACTGTATAGTAATAGATAATACACTGTACAGTAACAGATAATACACTGTAGAGTAACAGATAATACACTGTATAGTAACAGATAATACACGCTATAGTAATAGACAATTTACAGTAACAGATAATACACTGTATAGTAATATATAATACACTGTAGAGTAACAGATAATACACTGTATAGTAACAGATAATACACTGTATAGTAATATATAGTACACTGTATAGTAATAGATAATACACTGTATAGTAATTGATAATAAACTGTACAGTAACAGATAATAGTAATAGATAATACACTGTATAGTAACAGATAATACACTGTATAGTAATAGATAATACACTGTATAGTAATAGACAATGTACAGTAACAGATAATACACTGTGTAGTAATAGATAATACACTGTATAGTAATAGATAATGTACAGTAACAGATAATACACTGTATAGTAATAGATAATACACTGTATAGTAACAGATAATACACTGAACAGTAACAGATAATACACTGTATAGTAATAGATAATACACTGTATAGTAAAAGATAATACACTGTATAGTAATAGACAATCTACAGTAACAGATAATACACTGTATAGTAATAGACAATGTACAGTAACAGATAATACACTGTATAGTAATATATAATACACTGTATAGTAACAGATAATACACGCTATAGTAATAGACAATCTACAGTAACAGATAATACACTGTATAGTAATATATAATACACTGAACAGTAACATATAATACACTGTACAGTAACAGATAATACACTGTATAGTAACAGATAATACACTGTATAGTAACAGATAATACACTGTATAGTAATACATAATACACTGTATAGTAATAGATAATGTATAGTAACAGATAATACACTGTATAGTAACAGATAATGTACAGTAACAGATAACATTTAACATTTAACATTTAAGTCATTTAGCAGACGCTCTTATCCAGAGCGACTTACAAATTGGTGCATTCACCTTATAATATCCAGTGGAACAACCACTTTACAATAGTGCATCTGATAGATAATACACTGTATAGTAATAGATAATACACTGTATAGTAACAGATCATGTACATTAACAGATAATACACTGTATAGTAACAGATATAACACTGTATAGTAAAAGATAATACACTGTATAGTAATAGATAATACACTGTACAGTAATAGATCATGTATAGTAACAGATAATACACTGTATAGTAATAGATAATACACTGTATAGCAACAGATAATACACTGTATAGTAATAGATTATACACTGTATAGTAACAGATAATACACTGTGTAGTAATAGATAATACACGGTATAGTAACAGAAAATGTACAGTAACAGATAATACACTGTATAGTAATAGATAATACACTGTATAGTAACAGATAATACACTGTACAGTAACAGATATTACACTGTACAGTAACAGATAATACACTGTATAGTAATAGATAATACACTGTATAGTAACAGATCATACACTGTATAGTAACAGATAATACACTGTATAGTAACAGATAATACACTGTATAGTAATAGATAATACACTGTATAGTAACAGATAATACACTGCATAGTAACAGATAATACACTGTATAGTAATAGATAATACACTGTATAGTAACAAATAATACACTGTATAGTAATAGATAATACACTGTTTAGTAATAGATAATGTATAGTAACAGATAATACACTGTACAGTAACAGATAATACACTGTATAGTAATAGATAATACACTGTATAGTAACAGATAATACACTGTATAGTAACAGATAATACACTGTATAGTAACAGATAATACACCGTATAGTAATAGATAATACACTGTATAGTAACAGATAATACCCTGTATAGTAATAGATAATGTATAGTAACAGATAATACACTGTATAGTAATATATAATACACTGTATAGTAACAGATAATACACTGTATAGTAATAGATAATGTATAGTAACAGATAATACACTGTACAGTAACAGATAATACACTGTATAGTAATAGATAATACACTGTATAGTAATAGATAATACACTGTATAGTAACAGATAATACACTGTATAGTAACCGATAATACACTGTATAGTAACAGATAAAACACTGTATAGTAATAGATAATACACTGTATAGTAACAGATAATACACTGTATAGTAACAGATAATACACTGTATAGTAACAGATAATACACTGTATAGTAATAGATAATACACTGTACAGTAATAGATACACTGTATAGTAACAGATAATACACTGTATAGTAATAGATAATACACTGTATAGTAACAGATAATACACTGTATAGTAATAGATAATACACTGTACAGTAATAGATAATGTATAGTAACAGATAATACACTGTATAGTAACAGATAATGTACAGTAACAGATAATACACGGTATAGTAACAGATAATACACTGTATAGTAATAGATAATACACTGTATAGTAATAGATAATACACTGTACAGTAATAGATAATGTATAGTAACACATAATACACTGTATAGTAATAGACAATGTACAGTAACAGATAATACACTGTATAGTAATATATAATACACTGTACAGTAACAGATAATACACTGTATAGTAACAGATAATACACTGTATAGTAATAGATAATACACTGTATAGTAATAGATAATACACTGTATAGTTATAGACAATGTACAGTAACAGATAATACACTCTATAGTAATAGACAATGTACAGTAACAGATAATACACTGTATAGTAATAGCCAATGTACAGTAACAGATAATACACTGTATAGTAATATATAATACACTGTATAGTAACAGAAAATACACTGTATAGTAACAGATAATACACTGTATTGTAATAGATAATACACTGTATAGTAATAGATAATACACTGCATAGTAATAGATAATACACTGTATAGTAATAGACAATGAACAGTAACAGATAATACACTGTAGTAATAGATAATACACTGTATAGTAATAGATAATATACAGTAACAGATAATACACTGTATAGTAATAGATAATACACTGTACAGTAACAGATAATACACTGTAGAGTAACAGATAATACACTGTATAGTAACAGATAATACACGCTATAGTAATAGACAATTTACAGTAACAGATAATACACTGTATAGTAATATATAATACACTGTAGAGTAACAGATAATACACTGTATAGTAACAGATAATACACTGTATAGTAATATATAGTACACTGTATAGTAATAGATAATACACTGTATAGTAATTGATAATAAACTGTACAGTAACAGATAATAGTAATAGATAATACACTGTATAGTAACAGATAATACACTGTATAGTAATAGATAATACACTGTATAGTAATAGACAATGTACAGTAACAGATAATACACTGTGTAGTAATAGATAATACACTGTATAGTAATAGATAATGTACAGTAACAGATAATACACTGTATAGTAATAGATAATACACTGTATAGTAACAGATAATACACTGAACAGTAACAGATAATACACTGTATAGTAATAGATAATACACTGTATAGTAAAAGATAATACACTGTATAGTAATAGACAATCTACAGTAACAGATAATACACTGTATAGTAATAGACAATGTACAGTAACAGATAATACACTGTATAGTAATATATAATACACTGTATAGTAATAGATAATACACTGTATAGTAACAGATAATACACTGTATAGTAATACATAATACACTGTATAGTAATAGATAATGTATAGTAACAGATAATACACTGTATAGTAACAGATAATACACTGTATAGTAAAAGATAATACACTGTATAGTAATAGATAATACACTGTACTGTAATAGATAATGTATAGTAACAGATAATACACTGTATAGTAACAGATAATGTACAGTAACAGATAATACACTGTATAGTAATAGATAATACACTGTATAGTAACAGATAATACACTGTATAGTAATAGATAATACACTGTATAGTAACAGATAATACACTCTATAGTAATAGACAATGTACAGTAACAGATAATACACCGTATAGTAATATATAATACACTGTATAGTAATAGATAATACACTGTATAGTAACAGATAATACACTGTATAGTAATAGATAATACACTGTATAGTAATAGACAATGTACAGTAACAGATAATACACTGTGTAGTAATAGATAATACACTGTATAGTAACAGATAATGTACAGTAACAGATAATACACTGTATAGTAATAGATAATACACTGTATAGTAACAGATAATACACTGTATAGTAACAGATAATACACTGTATAGTAACAGATAATACACTGTATAGTAACAAATAATACACTGTATAGTAATAGATAATACACTGTATAGTAATAGATAATGTATAGTAACAGATAATACACTGTACAGTAACAGATAATACACTGTATAGTAATAGATAATACACTGTATAGTAATAGATAATACACTGTATAGTAACAGATAATACACTGTATAGTAACCGATAATACACTGTATAGTAACAGATAAAACACTGTATAGTAATAGATAATACACTGTATAGTAACAGATAATACACTGTATAGTAACAGATAATACACTGTATAGTAATAGATAATACACTGTATAGTAAAAGATAATACACTGTATAGTAATAGACAATCTACAGTAACAGATAATACACTGTATAGTAATAGACAATGTACAGTAACAGACAATACACTGTGTAGTAATAGATAATACACTGTATAGTAATAGATAATGTACAGTAACAGATAATACACTGTATAGTAATAGATAATACACTGTATAGTAACAGATAATACACTGAACAGTAACAGATAATACACTGTATAGTAATAGATAATACACTGTATAGTAAAAGATAATACACTGTATAGTAATAGACAATCTACAGTAACAGATAATACACTGTATAGTAATAGACAATGTACAGTAACAGATAATACACTGTACAGTAACAGATAATACACTGTATAGTAATAGATAATACACTGTATAGTAATAGATAATACACTGTATAGTAACAGATAATACAGTGTATAGTAACCGATAATACACTGTATAGTAACAGATAAAACACTGTATAGTAACAGATAATACACTGTATAGTAATACATAATACACTGTATAGTAATAGATAATGTATAGTAACAGATAATACACTGTATAGTAACAGATAATGTACAGTAACAGATAATACACTGTATAGTAATAGATAATACACTGTATAGTAACAGATAATGTACATTAACAGATAATACACTGTATAGTAACAGATAATAAACTGTATAGTAAAAGATAATACACTGTATAGTAATAGATAATACACTGTACAGTAATAGATAATGTATAGTAACAGATAATACACTGTATAGTAATAGATAATACACTGTATAGCAACAGATAATACATTGTATAGTAATAGATTATACACTGTATAGTAACAGATAATACACTGTATAGTAACAGATAATACACTGTATAGTAACAGATAATACACTGTATAGTAAAAGATAATACACTGTATAGTAATAGATAATACACTGTACTGTAATAGATAATGTATAGTAACAGATAATACACTGTATAGTAACAGATAATGTACAGTAACAGATAATACACTGTATAGTAATAGATAATACACTGTATAGTAACAGATAATACACTGTATAGTAATAGATAATACACTGTATAGTAACAGATAATACACTCTATAGTAATAGACAATGTACAGTAACAGATAATACACCGTATAGTAATATATAATACACTGTATAGTAATAGATAATACACTGTATAGTAACAGATAATACACTGTATAGTAATAGATAATACACTGTATAGTAATAGACAATGTACAGTAACAGATAATACACTGTGTAGTAATAGATAATACACTGTATAGTAACAGATAATGTACAGTAACAGATAATACACTGTATAGTAATAGATAATACACTGTATAGTAACAGATAATACACTGTATAGTAACAGATAATACACTGTATAGTAACAGATAATACACTGTATAGTAACAAATAATACACTGTATAGTAATAGATAATACACTGTATAGTAATAGATAATGTATAGTAACAGATAATACACTGTACAGTAACAGATAATACACTGTATAGTAATAGATAATACACTGTATAGTAACAGATAATACACTGTATAGTAACCGATAATACACTGTATAGTAACAGATAAAACACTGTATAGTAATAGATAATACACTGTATAGTAACAGATAATACACTGTATAGTAACAGATAATACACTGTATAGTAACAGATAATACACAGTATAGTAATAGATAATACACTGTACAGTAATAGATAATGTATAGTAACAGATAATACACTGTATAGTAATAGATAATACACTGTATAGTAACAGATAATACACTGTATAGTAATAGATAATACACTGTATAGTAACAGATAATACACTGTATAGTAATAGATAATACACTGTACAGTAATAGATAATGTATAGTAACAGATAATACACTGTATAGTAACAGATAATGTACAGTAACAGATAATACACGGTATAGTAACAGATAATACACTGTATAGTAATAGATAATACACTGTATAGTAATAGATAATACACTGTATAGTAACAGATAATAAACTCTATAGTAATAGACAATGTACAGTAACAGATAATACACCGTATAGTAATATATAATACACTGTATATTAATAGATAATACACTGTATAGTAACAGATAATACACTGTATAGTAATAGATAATACACTGTATAGTAATAGACAATGTACAGTAACAGATAATACACTGTGTAGTAATAGATAATACACTGTATAGTAACAGATAATGTACAGTAACAGATAATACACAGTATAGTAATAGATAATACACTGTATAGTAACAGATAATACACTGTATAGTAACAGATAATACACTGTATAGTAACAGATAATACACTGTATAGTAACAAATAATACACTGTATAGTAATAGATAATACACTGTATAGTAATAGATAATGTATAGTAACAGATAATACACTGTACAGTAACAGATAATACACTGTATAGTAATAGATAATACACTGTATAGTAATAGATAATACACTGTATAGTAACAGATAATACACTGTATAGTAACCGATAATACACTGTATAGTAACAGATAAAACACTGTATAGTAATAGATAATACACTGTATAGTAACAGATAATACACTGTATAGTAACAGATAATACACTGTATAGTAACAGATAATACACTGTATAGTAATAGATAATACACTGTACAGTAATAGATAATGTATAGTAACAGATAATACACTGTATAGTAATAGATAATACACTGTATAGTAACAGATAATACACTGTATAGTAATAGATAATACACTGTATAGTAACAGATAATACACTGTATAGTAATAGATAATACACTGTACAGTAATAGATAATGTATAGTAACAGATAATACACTGTATAGTAACAGATAATGTACAGTAACAGATAATACACGGTATAGTAACAGATAATACACTGTATAGTAATAGATAATACACTGTATAGTAATAGATAATACACTGTACAGTAATAGATAATGTATAGTAACACATAATACACTGTATAGTAATAGACAATGTACAGTAACAGATAATACACTGTATAGTAATATATAATACACTGTACAGTAACAGATAATACACTGTATAGTAACAGATAATACACTGTATAGTAATAGATAATACACTGTATAGTAATAGATAATACACTGTATAGTTATAGACAATGTACAGTAACAGATAATACACTCTATAGTAATAGACAATGTACAGTAACAGATAATACACTGTATAGTAATAGCCAATGTACAGTAACAGATAATACACTGTATAGTAATATATAATACACTGTATAGTAACAGAAAATACACTGTATAGTAACAGATAATACACTGTATTGTAATAGATAATACACTGTATAGTAATAGATAATACACTGCATAGTAATAGATAATACACTGTATAGTAATAGACAATGAACAGTAACAGATAATACACTGTAGTAATAGATAATACACTGTATAGTAATAGATAATATACAGTAACAGATAATACACTGTATAGTAATAGATAATACACTGTACAGTAACAGATAATACACTGTAGAGTAACAGATAATACACTGTATAGTAACAGATAATACACGCTATAGTAATAGACAATTTACAGTAACAGATAATACACTGTATAGTAATATATAATACACTGTAGAGTAACAGATAATACACTGTATAGTAACAGATAATACACTGTATAGTAATATATAATACACTGTATAGTAATAGATAATACACTGTATAGTAATTGATAATAAACTGTACAGTAACAGATAATAGTAATAGATAATACACTGTATAGTAACAGATAATACACTGTATAGTAATAGATAATACACTGTATAGTAATAGACAATGTACAGTAACAGATAATACACTGTGTAGTAATAGATAATACACTGTATAGTAATAGATAATGTACAGTAACAGATAATACACTGTATAGTAATAGATAATACACTGTATAGTAACAGATAATACACTGAACAGTAACAGATAATACACTGTATAGTAATAGATAATACACTGTATAGTAAAAGATAATACACTGTATAGTAATAGACAATCTACAGTAACAGATAATACACTGTATAGTAATAGACAATGTACAGTAACAGATAATACACTGTATAGTAATATATAATACACTGTATAGTAACAGATAATACACGCTATAGTAATAGACAATCTACAGTAACAGATAATACACTGTATAGTAATATATAATACACTGAACAGTAACAGATAATACACTGTACAGTAACAGATAATACACTGTATAGTAACAGATAATACACTGTATAGTAACAGATAATACACTGTATAGTAATACATAATACACTGTATAGTAATAGATAATGTATAGTAACAGATAATACACTGTATAGTAACAGATAATGTACAGTAACAGATAACATTTAACATTTAACATTTAAGTCATTTAGCAGACGCTCTTATCCAGAGCGACTTACAAATTGGTGCATTCACCTTATAATATCCAGTGGAACAACCACTTTACAATAGTGCATCTGATAGATAATACACTGTATAGTAATAGATAATACACTGTATAGTAACAGATCATGTACATTAACAGATAATACACTGTATAGTAACAGATATAACACTGTATAGTAAAAGATAATACACTGTATAGTAATAGATAATACACTGTACAGTAATAGATCATGTATAGTAACAGATAATACACTGTATAGTAATAGATAATACACTGTATAGCAACAGATAATACACTGTATAGTAATAGATTATACACTGTATAGTAACAGATAATACACTGTGTAGTAATAGATAATACACGGTATAGTAACAGAAAATGTACAGTAACAGATAATACACTGTATAGTAATAGATAATACACTGTATAGTAACAGATAATACACTGTACAGTAACAGATATTACACTGTACAGTAACAGATAATACACTGTATAGTAATAGATAATACACTGTATAGTAACAGATCATACACTGTATAGTAACAGATAATACACTGTATAGTAACAGATAATACACTGTATAGTAATAGATAATACACTGTATAGTAACAGATAATACACTGCATAGTAACAGATAATACACTGTATAGTAATAGATAATACACTGTATAGTAACAAATAATACACTGTATAGTAATAGATAATACACTGTTTAGTAATAGATAATGTATAGTAACAGATAATACACTGTACAGTAACAGATAATACACTGTATAGTAATAGATAATACACTGTATAGTAACAGATAATACACTGTATAGTAACAGATAATACACTGTATAGTAACAGATAATACACCGTATAGTAATAGATAATACACTGTATAGTAACAGATAATACCCTGTATAGTAATAGATAATGTATAGTAACAGATAATACACTGTATAGTAATATATAATACACTGTATAGTAACAGATAATACACTGTATAGTAATAGATAATGTATAGTAACAGATAATACACTGTACAGTAACAGATAATACACTGTATAGTAATAGATAATACACTGTATAGTAATAGATAATACACTGTATAGTAACAGATAATACACTGTATAGTAACCGATAATACACTGTATAGTAACAGATAAAACACTGTATAGTAATAGATAATACACTGTATAGTAACAGATAATACACTGTATAGTAACAGATAATACACTGTATAGTAACAGATAATACACTGTATAGTAATAGATAATACACTGTACAGTAATAGATAATGTATAGTAACAGATAATACACTGTATAGTAATAGATAATACACTGTATAGTAACAGATAATACACTGTATAGTAATAGATAATACACTGTATAGTAACAGATAATACACTGTATAGTAATAGATAATACACTGTACAGTAATAGATAATGTATAGTAACAGATAATACACTGTATAGTAACAGATAATGTACAGTAACAGATAATACACGGTATAGTAACAGATAATACACTGTATAGTAATAGATAATACACTGTATAGTAATAGATAATACACTGTACAGTAATAGATAATGTATAGTAACACATAATACACTGTATAGTAATAGACAATGTACAGTAACAGATAATACACTGTATAGTAATATATAATACACTGTACAGTAACAGATAATACACTGTATAGTAACAGATAATACACTGTATAGTAATAGATAATACACTGTATAGTAATAGATAATACACTGTATAGTTATAGACAATGTACAGTAACAGATAATACACTCTATAGTAATAGACAATGTACAGTAACAGATAATACACTGTATAGTAATAGCCAATGTACAGTAACAGATAATACACTGTATAGTAATATATAATACACTGTATAGTAACAGAAAATACACTGTATAGTAACAGATAATACACTGTATTGTAATAGATAATACACTGTATAGTAATAGATAATACACTGCATAGTAATAGATAATACACTGTATAGTAATAGACAATGAACAGTAACAGATAATACACTGTAGTAATAGATAATACACTGTATAGTAATAGATAATATACAGTAACAGATAATACACTGTATAGTAATAGATAATACACTGTACAGTAACAGATAATACACTGTAGAGTAACAGATAATACACTGTATAGTAACAGATAATACACGCTATAGTAATAGACAATTTACAGTAACAGATAATACACTGTATAGTAATATATAATACACTGTAGAGTAACAGATAATACACTGTATAGTAACAGATAATACACTGTATAGTAATATATAATACACTGTATAGTAATAGATAATACACTGTATAGTAATTGATAATAAACTGTACAGTAACAGATAATAGTAATAGATAATACACTGTATAGTAACAGATAATACACTGTATAGTAATAGATAATACACTGTATAGTAATAGACAATGTACAGTAACAGATAATACACTGTGTAGTAATAGATAATACACTGTATAGTAATAGATAATGTACAGTAACAGATAATACACTGTATAGTAATAGATAATACACTGTATAGTAACAGATAATACACTGAACAGTAACAGATAATACACTGTATAGTAATAGATAATACACTGTATAGTAAAAGATAATACACTGTATAGTAATAGACAATCTACAGTAACAGATAATACACTGTATAGTAATAGACAATGTACAGTAACAGATAATACACTGTATAGTAATATATAATACACTGTATAGTAACAGATAATACACGCTATAGTAATAGACAATCTACAGTAACAGATAATACACTGTATAGTAATATATAATACACTGAACAGTAACAGATAATACACTGTACAGTAACAGATAATACACTGTATAGTAACAGATAATACACTGTATAGTAACAGATAATACACTGTATAGTAATACATAATACACTGTATAGTAATAGATAATGTATAGTAACAGATAATACACTGTATAGTAACAGATAATGTACAGTAACAGATAACATTTAACATTTAACATTTAAGTCATTTAGCAGACGCTCTTATCCAGAGCGACTTACAAATTGGTGCATTCACCTTATAATATCCAGTGGAACAACCACTTTACAATAGTGCATCTGATAGATAATACACTGTATAGTAATAGATAATACACTGTATAGTAACAGATCATGTACATTAACAGATAATACACTGTATAGTAACAGATATAACACTGTATAGTAAAAGATAATACACTGTATAGTAATAGATAATACACTGTACAGTAATAGATCATGTATAGTAACAGATAATACACTGTATAGTAATAGATAATACACTGTATAGCAACAGATAATACACTGTATAGTAATAGATTATACACTGTATAGTAACAGATAATACACTGTGTAGTAATAGATAATACACGGTATAGTAACAGAAAATGTACAGTAACAGATAATACACTGTATAGTAATAGATAATACACTGTATAGTAACAGATAATACACTGTACAGTAACAGATATTACACTGTACAGTAACAGATAATACACTGTATAGTAATAGATAATACACTGTATAGTAACAGATCATACACTGTATAGTAACAGATAATACACTGTATAGTAACAGATAATACACTGTATAGTAATAGATAATACACTGTATAGTAACAGATAATACACTGCATAGTAACAGATAATACACTGTATAGTAATAGATAATACACTGTATAGTAACAAATAATACACTGTATAGTAATAGATAATACACTGTTTAGTAATAGATAATGTATAGTAACAGATAATACACTGTACAGTAACAGATAATACACTGTATAGTAATAGATAATACACTGTATAGTAACAGATAATACACTGTATAGTAACAGATAATACACTGTATAGTAACAGATAATACACCGTATAGTAATAGATAATACACTGTATAGTAACAGATAATACCCTGTATAGTAATAGATAATGTATAGTAACAGATAATACACTGTATAGTAATATATAATACACTGTATAGTAACAGATAATACACTGTATAGTAATAGATAATACACTGTATAATAACAGATAATACACTGTATAGTAATAGATATTACACTGTATAGTAATAGATAATGTATAGTAACAGATAATACACTGTATAGTAACAGATAATACACTGTATAGTAATAGATAATACACTGTACAGTAATAGATCATGTATAGTAACAGATAATACACTGTATAGTAATATATAATACACTGTATAGTAACAGATAATACACTGTATAGTAACAGATAATACACTGTATAGTAATAGATAATACACTGTATAGTAACAGATAATACACTGTATAGTAACAGATAATACACTGTATAGTAATAGATAATACACTGTACAGTAATAGATAATGTATAGTAACATATAATACACTGTATAGTAATAGATAATGATACAAATGATTACATCACTTTTTCCAAACCCCTGCTTAGCCCAACATCAGCGGGAACCCCCAAGGGTGGTATTGGGAGGGGTGTAAGGGGACATGAATACACTCACCACTTCCTCTACGGTAGCAGGGCCCCTGGAGCGCAGTCTCAGAGTCCCTCTCCCTGTCCCCATCTTATTGTCACTGTCCGGCTTGGCTCCCTTCGACCTCGGCTCCAGCATCTCTGTTCAGCACCATAAATACACTTCACGTAAACGGTTCAGAGATAATGCTTTCAAATGTGGCTAATGCGTCTCTGACATACAAATGTGTTTTTACAAGTGGGCTGGTATATATATGTGACAAAGCATCTAGAATTACATCAAGCTCTGTGTGATAACTACAGGTAGTCTCGACTACAATCACGTCAAGCTCTGTGTGATAACTACAGGTAGTCTGGACTACAATCACGTCAAGCTCTGTGTGATAACTACAGGTAATCTGGACTACAATCACGTCAAGCTCTGTGTGATAACTACAGGTAGTCTGGACTACAATCACGTCAAGCTCTGTGTGATAACTACAGGTAGTCTGGACTACAATCACGTCAAGCTCTGTGTGATAACTACAGGTAGTCTGGACTACAATCACGTCAAGCTCTGTGTGATAACTACAGGTAGTCTGGACTACAATCACGTCAAGCTCTGTGTGATAACTACAGGTAGTCTGGACTACAATTACGTCAAGCTCTGTGTGATAACTACAGGTAGTCTGGACTACAATCACGTCAAGCTCTGTGTGATAACTACAGGTAGTCTGGACTACAATTACGTCAAGCTCTGTGTGATAACTACAGGTAGTCTGGACTACAATCACTTCAAGCTCTGTGTGATAACTACAGGTAGTCTGGACTACAATCACGTCAAGCTCTGTGTGATAACTACAGGTAGTCTGGACTACAATCACGTCAAGCTCTGTGTGATAACTACAGGTAGTCTGGACTACAATCACGTCAAGCTCTGTGTGATAACTACAGGTAGTCTGGACTACAATCACGTCAAGCTCTGTGTGATAACTACAGGTAGTCTGGACTACAATCACGTCAAGCTCTGTGTGATAACTACAGGTAGTCTGGACTACAATCACGTCAAGCTCTGTGTGATAACTACAGGTAGTCTGGACTACAATCACGTCAAGCTCTGTGTGATAACTACAGGTAGTCTGGACTACAATTACGTCAAGCTCTGTGTGATAACTACAGGTAGTCTGGACTACAATCACGTCAAGCTCTGTGTGATAACTACAGGTAGTCTGGACTACAATCACGTCAAGCTCTGTGTGATAACTACAGGTAGTCTGGACTACAATCACGTCAAGCTCTGTGTGATAACTACAGGTAGTCTGGACTACAATCACGTCAAGCTCTGTGTGATAACTACAGGTAGTCTGGACTACAATCACGTCAAGCTCTGTGTGATAACTACAGGTAGTCTGGACTACAATCACGTCAAGTTCTGTGTGATAACTACAGGTAGTCTGGACTACAATCACGTCAAACTCTGTGTGATAACTACAGGTAGTCTGGACTACAATCACGTCAAACTCTGTGTGATAACTACAGGTAGTCTGGACTACAATCAGTTGTGTTAGTGCTGGGCCTGCACACCCTACAGCTCCCTACAGAGTTGGAGACCTCTACCCTTGTCCCATACCCTCACAGAAGACCTTGGTCTCTACAAAATGTTAAATCCTACACTAGTCCCCAGCTGTCCACTCACCGAAGGCCTTCATGGGCTCCACCAGTATGAGGGTGAACTTCTGCTGCTTAGGTAGTTCCTTCAGCATGCGAGCCACCTCGTAGTGACGGGATCCCACAATGTTCTTCCCGTTGATGCATTCTATGTGATCTCCTACAGAGATCACCTTCACCTTGTCCGCCACACTGCCCTCCTTGATACGCTGTTGGAGGGACCGGGGGAGAGAGAGAGAGAGAGAGAGAGACACATCTAAAAACAAGTGACCCTAAGACATTTTATCACACAGCCCTTCAATGTCAAGAGATGAAACAAGAGAAGAGTCCCCCTCAGCCAGCTGGTTCTGAGGCTCAGTTCACTAACCCAAACCAACCCCATAGAGCCTCAGGACAGCACTCAGAACATCTGGCCCAACCAAATCATCACAAAGCAAAAATAAAAATATATAAATCTATTGGAAAGACACCACAAAAAATCTAAGTAAACTTCAATGCTATTTGTCTCTAAACAGACAGTACATGTTAGCAGACCATCTGAGCACTGTGACTGATAGAAAACTGAGGAAAACACTGACTAGGTACAGACTCAGTGAGCACAGTCTGGCTATAGAGACCGGTCGTCACAGGCAAACCTGGCTGCCCAGAGAGGACAGTCTGGCTATAGAGACCGGTCGTCACAGACAAACCTGGCTGCCCAGAGAGGACAGTCTGGCTATAGAGACCAGTCGTCACAGACAAACCTGGCTGCCCAGTGAGGACAGTCTGGCTATAGAGACCGGTCATCACAGATAAACCTGGCTGCCCAGAGAGGACAGTCTGGCTATAGAGACCGGTCATCACAGATAAACCTGGCTGCCCAGAGAGGACAGTCTGGCTATAGAGACCGGTCGTCACAGACAAACCTGGCTGCCCAGAGAGGACAGTCTGGCTATAGAGACAGGTCGTCACAGACAAACCTGGCTGCCCAGAGAGGACAGTCTGGCTGCCCAGAGAAGACAGTCTGGCTATAGAGACCGGTCGTCACAGACAAACCTGGCTGCCCAGAGAGGACAGTCTGGCTATAGAGACCGGTCATCACAGACATACCTGGCTGCACAGAGAGGAAAACCTGGCTATAGAGACCGGTCATCACAGACAAACCTGGCTGCCCAGAGAGGACAGTCTGGCTGCCCAGAGAGGACAGTCTGGCTGCCCAGAGAGGACAGGCTGCATTTCCTATTACACTGTGACAAATACTCAGACCTAAGAGAATATTTCTTTCCCAAAATTATAATTCATTACAAAGAATTTGAAACTATAAAAGATGAAGAAAAAATCTCATATTTATTTGGGTGAAAATGTGTTTTGGCAGCCAAATACAGTGAGGGAAAAAAGTATTTGATCCCCTGCTGATTTTGTACGTTTGCCCACTTACAAAGAAATGATCAGTCTATAATTTTAATGGTAGGTTTATTTGAACAATGAGAGACAGAATAACAACAAAAAAATACAGAAAAATTTTATAAAATGATTTGCATTTTAATGAGGGAAATAAGTGTTTGACCCCTCTGCAAAACATGACTTAGTACTTGGTGGCAAAACCCTTGTTGACAATAACAGAGGTCAGACGTTTCTTGTAGTTGGCCACCAGGTTTGCACACATCTCAGGAGGGATTTTGTCCCACTCCTCGTTGCAGATCTTCTCCAAATCATTAAGGTTGAGGCTGACATTTGGCAACTCGAACCTTCAGCTCCCTCCACAGATTTTCTATGGGATTAAGGTCTGGAGACTGGCTAGGCCACTCCAGGACCTTAATGTGCTTCTTCTTGAGCTACTCCTTTGTTGCCTTGGCCGTGTGTTTTGGGTCATTGTCATGCTGGAATACCCATCCACGACCCATTTTCAATGCCCTGGCTGAGGGAAGGAGGTTCTCACCCAGGATTTGACAGTACATGGCCCTGTCAAATGATGCGGTGAAGTTGTCCTGTCCCCTTAGCAGAAAAACACCCCCAAAGCATAATGTTTCCACCTCCATGTTTGACGGTGGAGATGGTGTTCTTGGGGTCATAGGCAGCATTCCTCCTCCTCCAAACACGGCGAGTTGAGTTGATGCCAAAGAGCTCCATTTTGCTCTAATCTGACCACAACACTTTCACCAGTTGTCCTCTGAATCATTCAGATGTTCATTGGCAGACTTCAGACGGGCATGTATATGTATTCTTGAGCAGGGGGACCTTGCGGGCGCTGCAGGATTTCAGTCCTTCACGGCGTAGTGTGGTACCAATTGTTTTCTTGGTGACTATGGTCCTAGCTGCATTGAGATCATTGACAAGATCCTCCCGTGTAGTTCTGGGCTGATTCTTCACCGTTCTCATGATCATTGCAACTCCACGAGGTGAGATCTTGCATGGAGCCCCAGGCCGAGGGATATTGACAGTTATTTTGTGTTTCTTCCGTTTGCGAATTATCGCACCAACTGTTGTCACCTTCTCACCAAGCTGCTTGGCGATGGTCTTGTAGCCCATTCCAGCCTTGTGTAGGTCTACAATCTTGACCCTGACATCCTTGGAGAGCTCTTTGGTCTTGGCCATGGTGGAGAGTTTGGAATCTGATTGATTGATTGCTTCTGTGGACAGGTGTCTTTTATACAGGTAACAAGCTGAGATTAGGAGCACTCCCTTTAAGAGTGTGCTCCTAATCTCAGCTCGTTACCTGTATAAAAGACACCTGGGAGCCAGAAATCTTTCTGATTGAGAGGGGGTCAAATACTTATTTCCCTCATTAAAATGCAAATCAATTTATAACATTTTTGACATGCGTTTTTCTGGATATTTTTGTTGTTATTCTGTCTCTCACTGTTCAAATAAACCTACCATTAAAATTACATACTGATCCTTTCTTTATCAGTGGGCAAACATACAAAATCAGCAGGGGATCAAATACTTTTTTCCCCCACTGTATATGTCCTCCTGCCACAACCTGAGGGACAGCCACTGAAAAGTATAATGTCATGTTTTTTTGTTTGTGTTGTCTTTCATACCACATCATGTGTCTTCTCAGTCATGTTGAGACTGGTCTACTACTATTGATTTAATGTATGTATCATTCTCATTAATATTGTTGTCATGGTAATCCCATTTCCAATACTATTATTATTATTGTTGTTGGTCCCACCATTTTTGTTAAATGTATACTTTGACAATGTAAGTCATTTAACTTGCCATGTCAATAAAGTCTATTGAATTGAGAGAGGGGAGAGATAGAGAAAGAGAGTGAGACAGAGGGATAAAGAGAGATGGAGAGAGAGAGACAGAGGAAGAGATGGAGAGAGAGAGACAGTGGAAGAGAGACAGACAGACAGACAGACAGACAGACAGACAGACAGACAGACAGACAGACAGACAGACAGACAGACAGACAGACAGAGAGACAGACAGACAGACAGACAGACAGACAGACAGACAGACAGACAGACAGACAGACAGACAGACAGACAGACAGAGAGAGAGACAGACAGACAGACAGACAGACAGACAGACAGACAGACAGACAGACAGACAGACAGACAGACAGACAGACAGACAGAGAGAGAGACAGAGACAGAGAGAGACAGAGAGAGAGAGACAGACAGAGAGAGAGACAGAGACAGAGAGAGACAGAAAGAGAGAGAGACAGAAAGAGAGAGAGACAGACAGAGACAGAAAGAGAGACAGACAGACAGAGACAGACAGAGAGAGAGACGAGACAGACAGACAGACAGACAGACAGACAGACAGACAGACAGACAGAGAGAGAGACAGAGACAGAGAGAGACAGAGAGAGAGAGAGAGAGAGAGAGAGAGAGAGAGAGTGAGCTAAATGTTGACATTATCCCTGTAGCTCCCTCCAGTAACCACGAGCGCAACCGTTCCTTGATTTTAACTGGTGGCTTTATTCTGTAGTTTTAGTCAAAATTATCACCTTCTGTGAGAACTATAAAGTAAATGAAAATACAGTTAAGCACACTCTTACAACCTTCTTGTCTTATGAGTGACTTATTAGCTTGGTATAACTCTGAAGTGCTTACATACATACACAGTTTAGCTGGAGCTATAAAAGTATCAGATTAAACACATGAATAAAGGAAAAATACCTCATTGGCTGCTTATTACAGAAGGGAGGAAATCAAACTTCACACTTATTATTCCTGGCATGAATTCACACTTCACCCTTAATTATTATAACGTTACCATCCTAACATACACACTTCACCCTTAATTATTATAACGTTACCATCCTAACATACACACTTCACCCTTAATTATTATAACGTTACCATCCTAACATACACACTTCACCCTTAATTATTATAACGTTACCATCCTAACATACACACTTCACCCTTAATTATTATAACGTTACCATCCTAACATACACGCTACACCCTTAATTATTATAACGTTACCATCCTAACATACACGCTACACCCTTAATTATTATAACGTTACCATCCTAACATACACACTTCACCCTTAATTATTATAACGTTACCATCCTAACATACACACTTCAACTTTTACGAACTACACCCGAAGACATGAAAACTAAACTAACACAGCGCAGTTTGTCCTTCACTCCAAAAGGTGTTACTACGATAATGATCCCCGTTACAACAGTTCTCAGCCACGTTGTTCCGCTTGTCTTATCATTTCTCCCGCATAACGAACACGTAAACAATTCAAACATACGACATAGATTTACAGGTTAATTGTCAGTTACAATCACAACTTTTTGCCTTCTTTAATTTCAGACAAAAACGACTTCTTAAATATGTTTTAAGTTCAATCTACAATCAGTTACAACAAATGAATGATGCTACAGTGCGTTGTGTGATTTATCCTTTACAGGTGATCCCGAAAAAAGATGAGTAAAAAAAAAAACTGTCTACAAGAAACGTCCTATAAAGGACAAGTTGAAAGGCTTCTCTTTGATAATTAGAGGCTTCATAGAGTTTAAATAAAGAACAGATATTTGCAATGCAGATTTATCTCCTAATTTTAGGAGCATCTGTTCTGTGCTGGATGGGTTTTGGTTGTTGTGTGAATATGAATTATCCATCTAATACAGGCTGATTCTACAAAATGGAATTAAGAAATATATTAATATACGGATGAGCAATATCAGAGTGGCGTTGACTAAAATACAGTAGAATAGAATACAGTATATACATATGAGATGAGTAAAGCAGTATGTAAACATTATTAAAGCGGCCAGTGATTCCATGTCTATGTATATAGGGCAGCAGCCTCTAAGGTGCAGGGTTGAGTAACTGGATGGAGGCCGGCTAGTGATGGCTATTTAACAGTCTGATGGCCTTGAGATAGAAGCTTTTTTCAGTTTCTCGGTCCCAACTCGGGGTGAACAGGCAGTGGCTCGGGTGGTTGATGTCCTTGATTATCTTTTCAGCCTTCCTGTGACATCGGGTGCTGTAGGTGTCCTGGATTGTAGGCAGTTTGTCCCCGGTGATGCGTTGGGCAGACCTCACCACCCTCTGGAGAGCCCTGTGGTTTGCGAGCGGTGCAGTTTCCGTACCAGGCGGTGATACAGCACGACAGGATGCTCTCGATGATGCATCTGTAAAAGTTTGTGAGGGTCTTAAGTGTCCATGCCAAATTTCTTCAGTCTTCTGAGGTTGAAGAGGCGCTGTTGCGCCTTCTTCACCAAACTGTCTGTGTGGGTGGACCATTTCAGTTTGTCCGTGATGTGTACGCCGAGGAACTTAAAACCTTCCACCTTCTCCACTACTGTCCCGTCGATGTGGATAGAGGGGTGCTCCCTCTGCTGTTTCCTGAAGTCCACGATCAGCTCCTTCATTTTGTTGATGTTGAGTGAGAGGTTGTTTTCCTGGCACCAGTCCGCAAGGGCCCTCACCTCCTCCCTGAAGGCCGTCTCGTCATTGTTGGTAATCAAGCCCACTACTGTTGTGTCGTCTGCAAACTTAATGATTGAGTTGGAGGCGTGCGTGGCCAGGCAGTCATGGATGAACAGAGTACAGGAGAGGGCTGAGCACGCACCCTTGTGGGGCCCCTGTGTTGAGGATCAGCGAAGTGGAGGTGTTGTTTCCTACCTTCACCACCTGGGGGCAGCCGTCAGGAAGTCCAGGACCCAGTTGCACAGGGCGGGGTTCAGACCCAGGGCCTCCAGCTTAATGACGAGTTTGGAGGGTACTATGGTGTTGAATGCTGAGCTGTAGTCAATGAACAGCATTACATTTACATTTACATTTAAGTCATTTAGCTGACGCTCTTATCCAGAGCGACTTACAAATTGGTGCATTCACCTTATAATATCCAGTGGAACAACCACTTTACAATAGTGCATCTAAATATTTTAAGGGGGGGTTAGAAGGATTACTTTATCCTATCCCAGGTATTCCTTAAAGAGGTGGGTTTTCAGGTGTCTCCGGAAGGTGGTGATTGACTCCGCTGTCCTGGCGTCGTGAGGGAGCTTGTTCCACCATTGGGGTGCCAGAGCAGCGAACAGTTTTGACTGGGCTGAGCGGGAACTGTGCTTCCTCAGAGGTAGGGAGGCGAGCAGGCCAGAGGTGCATTCTTACATAGGTATTCCTCTTGTCCAGATGGGATAGGGCAGTGTGCAGAGTGATGGCGATTGCATCATCAGTGGACCTATTGGGGCGGTAAGCAAATTGAAGTGGGTCTAGGGTGTCAGGTAAGGTGGAGGTGATATGATCCTTGACTAGTCTCTCAAAGCACTTCATGATGACAGAAGTGAGTGCTACGGGGCGATAGTCATTTAGCTCAGTTACCTTAGCTTTCTTGAGTACAGGAACAATGGTGGCCATCTTGAAGCGAGTGGAGACAACAGACTGGGATAGGGAGAGATTGAATATGTCCGTAAACACACCAGCCAGCTGGTCTGCGCATGCTCTGAGGACGCGGCTAGGGATGACGTCTGGGCTGGCAACCTTGCGAGGGTTAACACGTTTAAATATCTTGATCACGTCGGCCACGGAGGAGGAGAGCCCACAGTCCTTGGTAGCGGGCCCCGCGACGTGGCTGGTTTTCTTTTTGTAATCCATGATTGTCTGTAGACCCTGCCACTTACGTCTCGTGTCTGAGCCGTTGAATTGTGAGAGGGAGTTTCACACTCAGTAAACCCTCATCATCGACCAGCTCCCTGCATACCACTTCACAATATCCACTATTACTATGGGCCCTGGTCAAATGTAGGGCCCTACATAGGGAATAGCCCTGGTGAAATGTAAGGCCCCATTATAAGGAATAGCCCTGGTGAAATGTAGTGCCCTACATAGGGAATAGCCCTGGTGAAATGTAGGGCCCTACATAAGGAATAGCCCTGGTGAAATGTAGGGCCCTACATAAGGAATAGCCCTGGTGAAATGTAGGGCCCTACATAAGGAATATCCCTGGTGAAATGTAGGGCCCTACATAAGGAATAGCCCTGGTCTAATGTAGTACCATATATAGGGAATAGCCCTGGTCTAATGTAGTGCCATACATAGGGAATAGGGTGTCATTTGGGACTCAGCCATTGTCCCTAAGCAGGTTTGTGTCCCCTGGGGTGTCTGTCTGATGTGGGGTGTCTGTCTGATGTGGGGTGTCTGTCTGATCTGGGGAGTCTGTCTGATCTGGGGAGTCTGTCTGATCTGGGGTGTCTGTCTGATCTGGGGTGTCTGTCTGATGTTGGGGTGTCTGTCTGATGTGGGGTGTCTGTCTGATCTAGGGTGTCTGTCTGATCTGGGGTGTCTGTCTGATGTGGGGTGTCTGTCTGATGTTGGGGTGTCTGTCTGATGTTGGGGTGTCTGTCTGATGTGGGGTGTCTGTCTGATCTGGGGTGTCATTCTGATGTGGGGTGTCTGTCTGATCTGGGGTGTCTGTCTGATGTGAGGTGTCTGTCTAATGTTGGGGTGTCTGTCTGATGTTGGGGTGTCTGTCTGATGTGGGGGTGTCTGTCTTATCTGTCCAATGTAAACGCTGATTAATCAAAACCCTTATCAAGCACAAAGTAAATAACTGGTGTGTAATGCGCTGAAGATGCCATGATGACATGACGCTTCACGAACACAAGGTGGCGTCTTGGAGCAATCGGTTTCACTCTCTCTATGCAAGACATTGGTGGAAAACTCTGACCTTAAGGAGAACTAAACTTGCATCTCTTCAATAATCATTAATCATTTCTCAACCAAGAATTTTGCTCGGACTGTCTGGGAGTGGTCTGAGTGGGGGAGGGAACCTAGCTGTTATTGGTAGAGAGGGTCTGAGTGGGGAGGGAACCTAGCTGTTATTGGTAGAGAGGGTCTGAGTGGGGAGGGAACCTAGCTGTTATTGGTAGAGAGGGTCTGAGTGGGGAGGGAACCTAGCTGTTATTGGTAGAGAGGGTCTGAGTGGGGAGGGAACCTAGCTGTTATTGGTAGAGAGGGTCTGAGTGGGGAGGGAACCTAGCTGTTATTGGTAGAGAGGGTCTGAGTGGGGAGGGAACCTAGCTGTTATTGGTAGAGAGGTTCTGAGTGGGGAGGGAACCTAGCTGTTATTGGTAGAGAGGTTCTGAGTGGGGAGGGAACCTAGCTGTTATTGGTAGAGAGGTTCTGAGTGGGGAAGGAACCTAGCTGTTATTGGTAGAGAGGTTCTGAGAGGGGAGGGAACCTAACTGTTATTGGCAGAGAGGTTCTGAGTGGGGAGGGAACATAGCTGTTATTGGCAGAGAGGTTCTGAGTGGGGAAGGGAACCTAGCTGTTATTGGTAGAGAGGTTCTGAGTGGGAAGGGAACATAGCTGTTATTGGCAGAGAGGTTCTGAGTGGGACAATTTCCCAGTATTATTTCAACCTCATAGTGTGGAAATATACAGTATATAAAATACAGGAAAATCATGTTTTTGTCACGCCCTGATCTGTTTCACCTGTCTTTGTGATTGTCTCCACTCACCTCCAGGTGTCACCCGTTTTCCCCATTATTCCCAGGGTATTTAGTCCTGTGTTCTCTGTTTGTTTGTTGCCAGTTCGTCTTGTCATGCCAAGTCAATCAGCGTGTTTTTCCGTGCTTCTGCTTTTTCCAAGTCTCTGTTGTTCTAGTCCTCCCGGTTCTGACCTTTGCCTGTTCTGACACTGAGCCCGCCTGCCTGACCATTCAACCTGCCTTGACACTGAGCCCGCCTGCCTGACCATTCAGCCTGCCCTGACACTGAGCCCGCCTGCCTGATCATTCAACCTGCCTTGACCTCGAGCCTGCCTGCCACTCTGTACTTCCTGGACTCCGACCTGGTTATGATCTTTTGCCTGTCCACAATCTGTCTCTTTCCTGCCCCTTATTTTATAAGAAATATCAGACTCGAACCATCTGCCTCCAGTGTCTGCATCTGGGTCTCGCCCTGTATCTTTAAAGTTTTTTGACTGCACTGGCCCTTTAATGATTCAACCATTGTATAATATATATGAGATACAATTCAATAAATTGATTGATTTCATTGATTCAATCTATTCGATTGATTCACTGATAGATCGTATAAACAGATGAACTCCTACATACCTTGATGAAGGCGTATCCCGCCCCATTATCTGTGATGGTGAGTCCCAGGGCGTCCTCTGATTTAAACACCTCCGCCTCTTTCTTCATCGCTTTAATGTGGGCGAATATAAAGTCCTCCAGGCCAATCTGACCACCGAGCAGCTTCTCCATGTCGACCTTATGGGTGTTCAATGTACAGAACAGGATCTGGGGACAGACAGACGTATTAATGAACAGGATCTGGGGACAGACAGACAGACATTAATGAACAGGATGTGGGGAAAGACAGACATATTAATGAACAGGATCTGGGGAGAGACAGACAGACTAATGAACAGGATCTGGGGACAGACAGACATATTAATGAACAGGATCTGGGGACAGACATTTACATTTTAGTCATTTAGCAGACACTCTTATCCAGAGCGACTTACAGTGGTGAATACATACATTTCATACATTTTTTTTTCTGTGCTGGCCCCCCGTGGGAATCGAACCCACAACCCTGGCGTTGCAAACACCATGCTTTACCAACTGAGCCACAGGGAAGGCAGACAGAGAGACATATTAATGAACAGGATCTGGGGACAGACAGACAGACATATTAATGAACAGGATCTGGGGACAGACAGACAGACAGACATCTTAATGAACAGGATCTGGGGAGAGACAGACAGACAGACAGACAGACAGACAGACAGACAGATTAATGAACAGGATCTGGGGACAGACAGACAGACAGACAGACAGACAGACAGACAGACAAATGAACAGGATCTGGGGACAGACAGACAGACAGACAGACATATTAATGAACAGGATCTGGGGACAGACAGACAGACAGACATATTAATGAACATGATCTGGGGACAGACAGACAGACAGACAGACAGACAGACAGACAGACATATTAATGTTGAGAGGTATTGATGAGATAAACTTCATATTAAATACTGATGAAACATCTCAGTTCTATGAGAACAGAACATACAATGTAATATGTACACTGAACAAAAATATAAACGCAACATGCAACAATTTCAAAGATTTTACAGAGAAATCTGTCAATTGAAAGAAATGAATTAATCTTTGGATTTCACATAACTGGGAATACAGATATGTAGGTATCTGTTGGTCACAGATCCCTTAAAAATGGTGACCACCATTTGCCTGATGCAGCGCAACACATCTCCTTCACATAGAGTTGATCAGGCTGTTGATTGTGGCCTGTGGAACGTTGTCCCACTCCTCTTCAATGGCTGTGAGAAGTGTCTGGATATTGGTGGGAACTGGAACACGCTGTCATGCACGTTGATCCAGAGCATCCCAAACATGCTCAATGGGTGACATGTCTGGTAAGTATGCAGGCCATGGAAGAACTGGGACATTTTCAGCTTCCAGGAATTGTGTACAGATCCTTGTGACATGGGGCTGTGCATTATCATGCTGAAACATGAGGTGATGGTGGCGGATGAATGGCACGACAATGGGCCTCAGGATCTCACCACGGTATCTCTTTGCCATTGATAAACTGCAGTTGTGTTCGTTGCCGTAGTTTACGCCTCTCCTTACCATAACCCCACCGCCACCATGGGGCACTCTGTTCACAACGTTGACATCAGCAAAACGCTCGCCGACACGACGCCATACACACTGTCTGCCATCTGGCCGGTACAGTTGAAACCTGGATTCATCCGTGAAGAGCACACTTCTCCAACCTGCCAGTGGCCATCGAAGATGAGCATTTGCCCACTGAGGCCGAACTGCAGTCAGGTCAAGACCCTGATGAGGACAACGAGCACGCAGATGAGCTTTACTGAGACAGTTTCTGACAGTTTGTGCAGAAATTCTTTGGTTGTGTAAACCCAGTTTCACCAGGTGTCCGGGTGGCTTGTTTCAGACGATCTCGCTGGTGAAGAAGCGAGGCCTACCTGTTTGGCCCTGTCCGGGGGTATCATCGGATGGGGCCACAGTGTCTCCTGACCCCTCCTGTCTCAGCCTCCAGTATTTATGCTGCAGTAGTTTATGTGTCGGGGGGCAAGGGTCAGTCTGTCACATCTGGAGTATTTCTCTTGTCTTTTCCGGTGTCCTGTGTGAATTTAAATATGCTCTCTCTAATTCTCTCTTTCTCTCTTTCTTTCTTTCTCTCTCTCGGAGGACCTGAGCCCTAGGACCATGCCTCAGGACTACCTGGCTTGATGACTCCTTGCTGTCCCCAGTTCACCTGGCCGTGCTGCTGCTCCAGTTCCAACTGTTCTGCCTGCAGCAATGGAACCCTGACCTGTTCACCGGACGTGCTACCTGTCCCAGACCTGCTGTCCCAGACCTGCTGGAACCCTGACCTGTTCACCGGACGTGCTACCTGTCCCAGACCTGCTGTTTTCAACTCTCTAGAGACAGCAGGAGCGGTAGAGATACTCTCAAAGATCGGCTATGAAAAAGCCAACTGACACTTACTCTTGTGTTACTGACTTGTTGCACCCTCGACAACTACTATGATTATTATTATTTGACCATGCTGGTCATTTATGAACATTTGAACATCTTGGCCATGTGCTGTTATAATCTCCACCCGGCACAGCCAGAAGAGGACTGACCACCCCTCATAGCCTGGTTCCTCTCTAGGTTTCTTCCTAGGTTTTGGCCTTTCTAGGGAGTTTTTCCTAGCCACCGTGCTTCTACACCTGCATTGCTTGCTGTTTGGGGTTTTAGGCTGGGTTTCTGTACAGCACTATGAGATATCAGCTGATGTAAGAAGGGCTATATAAATACATTTGATTTGATTTGATGTGGAGGTCCTGGGCTGGTTTGGTTAATTCTCTAAAATGACGTTGAAGGCGGCTTATGGTAGAGAAATGAACATTATATTTTCTGGCAACAGTTCTGGTGGACATTCCTGCAGTCAGTATGCCAATTGCACGCTCCCTTAAAAATGTTTGAGTGGTCTTTTATTGTCCCCAGCACAAGGTGCACCTATGTAATGATCATGCTGTTTAATCAGCTTCTTGATATGCCACACCTGTCTGGTGGATGGATCATCTTGGCAAAGGAGAAATGCTCACTAACAGGGATATAAAGACATTTGTGCACAACATTTGAGAGAAATAAGCTTTTTGTGTGTATGGAACATTTCTGGGATCTTTAATTTCAGCTCATGAAACATACATGTTTCATTTATATTTTTGTTCAGTATATTAAATATTGATGAAACATCTCAGTTCTATTAGAACACATCAGCGTGATTCATTTTTGTAAGAAGCATTCGTTTGTTACCCAGACCCCTCTTTTACACTGCTGCTACTCTCTGTTTATAATCTATGCATAGTCAGTTTAACTCTACCTACATGTACATATTACCTCAATTACCTCGACTAACTGGTGCCCCCGCACATTGACTGTGTACCGGTACCCCCTGTAAATAGCCTCGTTTGTTATTTTACAGCTACTTTTTATTATTTGTTACTTTAATTTTCTATTTTCTAATTCTCTACATTTTCAATCAGAAGTTTACATACACTTAGGTTGGAGTCATTAAAACTCGTTTTTCACTCCACAAATTTCTTGTTAACAAACTATAGTTTTGGCAAGTTGGTTAGGACATCTACTTTGTGCATGACATAAGTAATTTTTCCAACAATTGTTTACAGACAGATTATTTCACTTATAATTCACTGTATCACAATTCCAGTGGAATTCCAGAACATTATGTCATGCCTTTAGAAGCTTCTGATAGGCTAATTGACATCATTTGAGTCAATTGGAGGTGTACCTGTGGATGTATTTCAAGGCCTACCTTCAAACTCAGTGCCTCTTTGCTTGACATCATGGGAAAATAAAAAGAAATCAGCCAAGACCTCAGAAAAAAAATTGTAGAGCTCTACAAGTCTGGTTCATCCTTGGGAACAATTTCCAAATGCCTGAAGGTACCACGTTCATATGTACAAACAATAGTACGCAAGTATAAACACCATGGGACCACGCAGCCGTCATACCACTCAGGAAGGAGACGCGTTCTGTCTCCTCGAGATGAACGTACTTTGATGTGAAAAGTGAAAATCAATCCCAGAACAACAGCGAAGGACCTTGTGAAGATGCTGGAGGAAACAGGTACAAAAGTGTCTATATCCACAGTAAAACGAGTCCTATATCAACATAACCTGAAAGGCCGCTCAGCAAGGAAGAAGCCACTGCTCCAAAACCGCCATAAAAAAGCCAGACTACGGTTTGCAACTGCACATAGGGACAAAGATCGTACTTTTTGTAGAAATGTCCTCTGGTCTGATGAAACACAAATAGAACTGTTTGGCCATAATGACGATCGTTTTGTTTGGAGGAAAAAGGGGGAGGATTGCAAGCCGAAGAACACCATCCCAACCGTGAAGCACGGGGGTGGCAGCATCATGTTGTGGGGGTGCTTTGCTGCAGGAGGGACTGGTGCACTTCACAAAATAGATGGCATCATGAGGGAGGAAAAGTATGTGGATTTATTGAAGCAACATCTCAAGACATCAGTCAGGAAGTTAAAGTTTGGTTGCAAATGGGTCTTCCAAATGGCCAATGACCCCAAGCATACTTCCAAAGTTGTGTCAAAATGGCTTAAGGACAACAAAGTCAAAGTATTGGAGTGGCCATCACAAAGCCCTGACCTCAATCCCATAGAAAATTTGTGGGCAGAACTGAAAAAGCATGTACGAGCAAGGAGGCCTATAAACCTGACTCAGTTACACCAGCTCTGTCAGGAGGAATAGGCCAAAATTCACCCAACTTACTGTGGGAAGCTTGTGGAAGGCTACCCGAAACGTTTGACCCAAGTTAAACAATTTAAAGGCAATGCTAACAAATACTAATTGAGTGTATTTAAAACTTCTAAACCACTGGGAATGTGATGAAAGAAATAAAAGCTGAAATAAATCATTCTCTCTACTATTATTCTGATATTTCACATTCTTAAAATAAAGTGGTGATCCTAACTGACCAAAGACAGGGAATTTTTACTAGGATTAAATGTCAAGAATTGTGAAAAACTGAGTTTAAATGTATTTGGCTAAGGTGTATGTAAACTTCTGACTTCAACTGTATGTTTTACTTAACAATTGTAATTTTTTTCTGAACTTCTTAATTAAAGCATTGTTGGTTAAGGGCTTGTAAGTAAGCATTTCACATACAGTTGAAGTCAGAACGTTTACATACCCCTTAGTCAGCCAAATACATTTAAATTCAGTTTTTCAAGATTCATTTTTCTACACCTGCTGTATTCGGCGCATGTAACAAATACGATTTGATTTGATTTAAATGAGGTCAAACTATACTTCATTGCTTGTTTGTGAATGGAAGACTATGCTGGGCTGGTTTTTAGACCAAGAAAAGTATGATGTCAACAGAGACAGAAATTTGCATCCTGTAGCATAAACTCCAAAAGGTTCTGGGACACTGTAAAGTCCATGGAGAATAATAGCACCTCCTCCCAGCTTCCCACTGCACTGAGGCTAGGAAACACGGTCACCACCGATAAATCTACGATAATCGAGAATTTCAAGAATCATTTTTCTACGGCTGGCCATGCTTTCCACCTGGCTACCCCTACCCCGGTCAACAGCTCTGCACCCCCCCACAGCAACTTGTCCAAGCCTCCCCCATTTCTCCTCCACCCAAATCCAGATAGCTGATGTTCTGAAAGAGCTGGAAAATCTGGACCCCTATAAATCAGCTGGGCTAGACAATCTGGACCCTCTCTTTCTAAAATGATCCGCCGCAATTATTGCTACCCCTGTTCAACCTTTCTTTCGCATCGTCTGAGATCCCTAAAGATTGGAAAGCTGCTGCGGTCATCCCCCTCTTCAAAGGGGGAGACACTCTAGACCCAAACTGTTACAGACCTATATCTATTCTACCCTGCCTTTCTTAGGTCTTTGAAAGCCAAGTTAATAAACAGATCACCGACCATTTCGAATCCCACTGTACCTTCTCTGCTATACAATCTGGTTTCCGAGCTGGTCATGGGTACACATCAGCCACGCTCAAGGTCCTAAACGATATCATAACCGGCATCGATAAAAGACAATACTGTGCAGCCATATTCATAGACCTGGCCAAGGCTTTCGACTCTGTCAATCACCACATTCTTATCGGCAGACTCAACAGCCTTGTTTCTCAAATGACTGCCTCGCCTGGTTCACCAACTACTTCTCAGACAGAGTTCAGTGTGTCAAATCAGAGGGCCTGTTGTCCGGACCTCTGGCAGTCTCTATGGGTGTGCCACAGGGTTCAATTCTCAGGCCAACTCTTTTCTCTGTATACATCAATGATGTCGCTCTTGCTGCTGGTGATTCTCTGATCCACCTCTAAGCAGATGACACCCTTCTGTATAATTCTGGCCCTTCTTTGGACACTGTGTTAACAAACCTCCAGACGAGTTTCAATGCCATACAACTCTCCTTCCGTGGCCTCTAACTGCTCTTAAATGCAAGTAAAACTAAATGCATGCTCTTCAACCGAACGCTGCCTGCACCTGCCCGCCCGTCTAGCATCACTACTCTGGACGGTTCTGACTTATAATATTGTCACGACTTCTGCCGAAGTCGATGCCCCTCCTTGTTCGGGCGGTGCTCGGCGGTCGACGTCACCGGTCTTCTGGCCATCATTGATCCATTTTTCATTTTCCATTGGTTTTGTCTTGTCTTCCTACACACCTGGTTCCAATCCCATTCCTTACATGTTGTGTATTTAACCCTCTGTTTCCCCTCATGTCCTTGTCAGAGATTGTTTGTTGTTATGTGCTCGTGTTTTTGGATTGGTGCGCGACGGGTTATTTTACCCATGTTTATTTTATTATGTATGTTGTTTTTTTTGGAGTTTGTTTTTACTTTATTAAACTACTCCAGTTCCACCAAGTTGGTTTCTCCTGCGCCTGACTTCCCTGCCACCTATACACACAACGTGACAAATATGTGGATAACTACAAATACCTAGGTGTCTGGTTAGACTGTAAACTCTCCTTCCAGACTCACATCAAGCATCTCCAATCCAAAATTAAATCTAGAATCGGCTTCCTATTGCACAACAAAGCATCCTTCACTCACTTGCCAAATATACCCTCGTAAAACTGACTATCCTACCGATCCTTGACTTCGGCGATGTCATTTACAAAATAGCCTCCAACACTCTATTCAGCAAATTGGATGCCATCCGTTTTGTCACCAAAGCCCCATGTACTACCCACCACTGCAACCTGTATGCGCTCGTTTGCTGGCTCTCACTTCATATTCGTCGCCAAACCCACTGGCTCCAGGTCATCTATAAGTCTTTGCTAGGTAAAGCTCCGCCTTATCTCAGCTCACTGTTCACCATAGCAGCACCCACCCGTAGCATGCGCTCCAGCAGGTATATTTCACTGGTCATCCCCAAAGCCAACTCCTCCTTTGGCCACCTTTCCTTCCAGTTCTCTGCTGCCAATGACTGGAACAAATTGCAAAAATCACTGAAGCTGGAGACTCATATCTCCCTCACTAACTTTAAGCATCAGCTGTCAGAGCAGCTCACAGATCATTGCACCTGTACATAGCCCATCTGTAAATAGTGCACCCAACTACCTCATCCCCATATTGTTATTTTTTTTTTCTCCTTTGCACCCCAGTATCTCTACTTGCACATTCATCTTCTGCACATCTATCACTCCAGTGTTTAACTGCTAAATTGTAATTATTTTGCCACTACGGCCTATTTATTGCCTTACCTCCCTAATCTTACTTCATTTGCACACACTGTACATCGACTTTTCTATTGTTTTATTGACTGTACGTTTGTTTATTCCATGTGTAACTCTGTGCTGTTTGTGTCGCACTGCTTTGCTTTATCTTGGCCAGGTCACAGTTGTAAATGAGAATTTGTTCTCAACTGGCCTACCTGGTTAAATAAAGGTGAAATAAATAAATAAAATATTTAAAAAAATAAAGGTAAGACAGGTATGATGCCAACATGCTAACTGAGGTAAGACAACATATTAACAGAGGTAAGACAACATGCTAACAGAGGTAAGACAACATGCTAACAGAGGTAAGACAACATGCTAACAGAGGTAAGACAACATGCTAACAGAGGTAAGACAACATGCTAACAGAGGTAAGACAAGTGTGATGTCAACATGCTAACTGAGGTAAGACAAGTGTGATGTCAACATCCTAACAGAGGTAAGACAAGTGTGATGTCAACATGCTAACAGAGGTAAGACAAGTGTGATGTCAACATGCTAACAGAGGTAAGACAAGTGTGATGTCAACATGCTAACAGAGGTAAGACAACATGCTAACAGAGGTAAGACAACATGCTAACAGAGGTAAGACAAGTGTGATGGCAACATGCTAACAGAGGTAACACAAGTGTGATGTCAACATGCTAACAGAGGTAAGACAACATGCTAACAGAGGTAAGACAAGTGTGATGTCAACATGCTAACAGAGGTAAGACAAGTGTGATGTCAACATGCTACCAGAGGTAAGACAAGTGTGATGTCAACATGCTAACAGAGGTAAGACAAGTGTGATGCCAACATGCTAACAGAGGTAAGACAACATGCTAACAGAGGTAAGACAAGTGTGATGTCAACATGCTAACAGAGGTAAGACAAGTGTGATGCCAACATGCTAACAGAGGTAAGACAAGTGTGATGTCAACATGCTAACAGAGGTAAGACAAGTGTGATGTCAACATGCTAACAGAGGTAAGACAAGTGTGATGCCAACATGCTAACAGAGGTAAGACAACATGCTAACAGAGGTAAGACAAGTGTGATGTCAACATGCTAACAGAGGTAAGACAACATGCTAACAGAGGTAAGACAAGTGTGATGCCAACATGCTAACTGAGGTAAGACAAGTGTGATGCCAACATGCTAACAGAGGTAAGACAACATGCTAACAGAGGTAAGACAACATGCTAACAGAGGTAAGACAAGTGTGATGCCAACATGCTAACTGAGGTAAGACAAGTGTGATGTCAACATGCTAACTGAGGTAAGACAAGTGTGATCTCAACATGCTAACAGAGGTAAGACAACATGCTAACAGAGGTAAGACAAGTGTGATGTCAACATGCTAACAGAGGTAAGACAAGTGTGATGTCAACATGCTAACTGAGGTAAGACAACATGCTAACTGAGGTAATACAAGTGTGATGCCAACATGCTAACAGAGGTAAGACAAGTGTGATGTCAACATGCTAACTGAGGTAAGACAACATGCTAACAGAGGTTAAGACAAGTGTGATGTCAACATGCTAACTGAGGTAATACAAGTGTGATGCCAACATGCTAACAGAGGTAAGACAAGTGTGATGTCAACATGCTAACAGAGGTAAGACAAGTGTGATGTCAACATGCTAACAGAGGTAAGACAAGTGTGATGTCAACATTTTAACTGAGGTGAGACAAGTGTGATGTCAACATGCACACAGAGGTAAGACAACATGCTAACAGAGGTAAGACAAGTGTGATGCCAACATGCTAACAGAGGTAAGACAAGTGTGATGTCAACATGCTAACTGAGGTAAGACAAGTGTGATGCCAACATGCTAACTGAGGTAAGACAACATGCTAACAGAGGTTAAGACAAGTGTGATGTCAACATGCTAACTGAGTTAATACAAGTGTGATGCCAACATCCTAAAAGAGGTAAGACAAGTTTGATGTCAACATGCTAACAGAGGTAAGACAAGTTTGATGTCAACATGCTAACTGAGGTAAGACAACATGCTAACAGAGGTAAGACAAGTGTGATGCCAACATGCTAACAGAGGTAAGACAACATGCTAACAGAGGTAAGACAAGTGCGATGTCAACATGCTAACAGAGGTAAGACAAGTGTGATGTCAACATGCTAACAGAGAAAAGACAAGTGTGATGTCAACATGCTAACAGAGGTAAGACAAGTGTGATGTCAACATGCTAACAGAGGTAAGACAAGTGTGATGTCAACATGCTAACTGAGGTAAGACAAGTGTGATGTCAACATGCTAACAGAGGTAAGACAAGTGTGATGTCAACATGCTAACAGAGGTAAGACAAGTGTGATGTCAACATGCTAACAGAGGTAAGACAACATGCTAACAGAGGTAAGACAACATGCTAACAGAGGTAAGACAAGTGTGATGGCAACATGCTAACAGAGGTAACACAAGTGTGATGTCAACATGCTAACAGAGGTAAGACAACATGCTAACAGAGGTAAGACAAGTGTGATGTCAACATGCTAACAGAGGTAAGACAAGTGTGATGTCAACATGCTACCAGAGGTAAGACAAGTGTGATGTCAACATGCTAACAGAGGTAAGACAAGTGTGATGCCAACATGCTAACAGAGGTAAGACAACATGCTAACAGAGGTAAGACAAGTGTGATGTCAACATGCTAACAGAGGTAAGACAAGTGTGATGCCAACATGCTAACAGAGGTAAGACAAGTGTGATGTCAACATGCTAACAGAGGTAAGACAAGTGTGATGTCAACATGCTAACAGAGGTAAGACAAGTGTGATGCCAACATGCTAACAGAGGTAAGACAACATGCTAACAGAGGTAAGACAAGTGTGATGTCAACATGCTAACAGAGGTAAGACAACATGCTAACAGAGGTAAGACAAGTGTGATGCCAACATGCTAACTGAGGTAAGACAAGTGTGATGCCAACATGCTAACAGAGGTAAGACAACATGCTAACAGAGGTAGACAAGTGCAATGTCAACATGCTAACAGAGGTAAGACAAGTGTGATGTCAACATGCTAACAGAGGTAAGACAAGTGTGATGTCAACATGCTAACTGAGGTAAGACAAGTGTGATCTCAACATGCTAACAGAGGTAAGACAACATGCTAACAGAGGTAAGACAAGTGTGATGTCAACATGCTAACAGAGGTAAGACAAGTGTGATGTCAACATGCTAACTGAGGTAAGACAACATGCTAACTGAGGTAATACAAGTGTGATGCCAACATGCTAACAGAGGTAAGACAAGTGTGATGTCAACATGCTAACTGAGGTAAGACAACATGCTAACAGAGGTTAAGACAAGTGTGATGTCAACATGCTAACTGAGGTAATACAAGTGTGATGCCAACATGCTAACAGAGGTAAGACAAGTGTGATGTCAACATGCTAACAGAGGTAAGACAAGTGTGATGTCAACATGCTAACAGAGGTAAGACAAGTGTGATGTCAACATTTTAACTGAGGTGAGACAAGTGTGATGTCAACATGCACACAGAGGTAAGACAACATGCTAACAGAGGTAAGACAAGTGTGATGCCAACATGCTAACAGAGGTAAGACAAGTGTGATGCCAACATGCTAACTGAGGTAAGACAACATGCTAACAGAGGTTAAGACAAGTGTGATGTCAACATGCTAACTGAGTTAATACAAGTGTGATGCCAACATCCTAAAAGAGGTAAGACAAGTTTGATGTCAACATGCTAACAGAGGTAAGACAAGTTTGATGTCAACATGCTAACTGAGGTAAGACAACATGCTAACAGAGGTAAGACAAGTGTGATGCCAACATGCTAACAGAGGTAAGACAACATGCTAACAGAGGTAAGACAAGTGCGATGTCAACATGCTAACAGAGGTAAGACAAGTGTGATGTCAACATGCTAACAGAGGTAAGACAAGTGTGATGTCAACATGCTAACAGAGGTAAGACAAGTGTGATGTCAACATGCTAACTGAGGTAAGACAAGTGTGATGTCAACATGCTAACTGAGGTAAGACAACATGCTAACTGAGGTTATACAAGTGTGATGCCAACATGCTAACAGAGGTAAGACAAGTGTGATGTCAACATGCTAACAGAGGTAAGACAAGTGTGATGTCAACATGCTAACAGAGGTAAGAGAAGTGTGATGTCAACATGCTAACTGAGGTGAGACAAGTGTGATGTCAACATGCTAACTGGGGTAAGACAACATGCTAACAGAGGTAAGACAAGTGTGATGCCAACATGCTAACAGAGGTAAGACAAGTGTGATGTCAACATGCTAACAGAGGTAAGACAAGTGTGATGCCAACATGCTAACAGAGGTAAGACAACATGCTAACAGAGGTAAGACAAGTGTGATGTCAACATGCTAACAGAAGTAAGACAAGTGTGATGTCAACATGCTAACAGAGGTAAGACAAGTGTGATGTCAACATGCTAACTGAGGTAAGACAAGTGTGATGTCAACATGCTAACAGAGGTAAGACAAGTGTGATGTCAACATGCTAACAGAGGTAAGACAAGTGTGATGTCAACATGCTAACAGAGGTAAGACAACATGCTACCAGAGGTAAGACAAGTGTGATGTCAACATGCTAACTGAGGTAATACAAGTGTGATGCCAACATGCTAACAGAGGTAAGACAAGTGTGATGTCAACAATTGGAGGGTGTGTGATACAAGGCTAATAACACACTTGTGACAGGCTTACCTCTGCACCATTTCCCCACCATCTTATCAACAATCCATAGACACCAGGCTGTGGGTCCTCTATTTCAGGGGTAACATATATTTGGGGTTAGTAACCTATTCCCTATATAGTGCACTACTACGGCCTCTTTACAGGGAAAAGGGTGCCATTTGGGACATATCTCTGGTCTGGTTGGCAGAGAAAATGCCTGCTTCCTTATTAAGCCTCTTTGGTTGTGTACCAACAGGCATAGAACACTGCTCTACTCTGCTCTGCTCTGCTCCACTCTACTCTACTCTACTCTACTCTACTCTACTCTACTCTACTCTACTCTACTCTACTCTACTCTGCTCTACTCTACTCTGCTCTGCTCTGCTCTACTCTACTCTGCTCTGCTCTGCTCCGCTCCACTCCACTCTACTCTACTCTACTCTGCTCTACTCCACTCTGCTCTACTCTGCTCCACTCTGCTCTACTCTGCTCTACTCTGCACTACTCTGCTCTACGCTGCTATGCTCTGCTCTACTCTGCTCTACTCTGCTCTACTCTACTCTGCTCTGCTCCGCTCTGCTCCACTCTACTCTGCTCTGCTCTACTCTGCTCTACTCTACTCTACTCTACACTACTCTGCTCCGCTCTGCTCTGCTCTACTCTACGCTGCTCTGCTCTGCTCCGCACTCCACGCACACTGACACCAGCAAGGGATCAGCTGACACACACTGACACCAGCAAGGGTTGCCTCTGGTTACAAGAGTATAAAATAACAGGATTGGGGAGGGGAGGGGGGCAGAGAGAGAGAGGGTGGAGTATTAGAGAGAGAGAGAGAGAGAGAGAGAGGGAAAGAAAGAAAGAGCGAGAGAGAGGAGAGGGGGTGGGAATAAAGTGAAGGAGGCTGGGCCAATCACAGGTACAGTACATTAGAAAATATAAAGGTTTGATTCGTGACTATCTCTCTTATCTTCCTTTCTCGCTCTCTCTCTCTCCCTCTTCTCTACCTTTCTCTAGCTCTTCTCTCTCACAATTAGAGGCTCATTAAAATTCAACAGATTTTAATTCTGAGAGAGTGGTGCCTACCTACCTGTTCTAATGTAGCAGGTCAGGCCATTACCCAGAAGGCCACAGGAGAGACGAACAGTAGAATACGCTGTCAATGAAATCAGGGCCTTCACACTCTCTCTCCCTCTGACACTTCTCTTTCATCTCTCTCTCTCTCTCTTCTCGTCCTTTCTCTAGCTCTTCTCTCTCTCTCTCTCTCTCAGAATGTTCTCTGTCTCTCCTGACACACACACACACATACACACACACACACACACACACACACACACACACACACACACACACACACAGGTAGAACTGAAGGAGGTAGAACTGAGGAAGGTAGAACTGAGGAAGATAGAACTGAAGGAGGTAGAACTGAAGGAGGTAGAACTGAAGGAGTTAGAACTGAGGGAGGTAGAACTGAGGGAGGTAGAACTGAGGGAGGTAGAACTGAGGGAGTTAGAACTGAGGGAGGTAGAACTGAGGGAGGTAGAACTGAAGTAGGTAAAACTGAGGGAGAGGGAACTGAAGGAGGTAGAACTGAGGGAGGTAGAACTGAGGGAGGTAAAACTGAAGGAGTTAGAACTGAGGGAGGTAGAACTGAAGGAGGTAGAACTGAAGGAGGTAGAACTGAGGGAGGTAGAACTGAGGGAGTTAGAACTGAAGGAGGTAGAACTGAAGGAGGTAGAACTGAGGGAGGTAAAACTGAGGGAGAGGGAACTGAAGGAGGTAGAACTGAGGGAGGTAGAACTGAGGGAGGTAGAACTGAAGGAGGTAGAACTGAAGGAGGTAGAACTGAGGGAGGTAAAACTGAGGGAGGTAGAACTGAGGGAGAGAGAACTGAAGGAGGTAGAACTGAGGGAGGTAGAACTGAGAGAGGTAGAACTGAGGGAGGTAGAATTAAGGGAGGTAGAACTGAAGGAGGTAGAACTGAAGGAGGTAGAACTGAGGGAGGTAGAACTGAGGGAGGTAAAACTGAAGGAGTTAGAACTGAGGGAGGTAGAGTATATGGACATGGAAGAGGTAAAAAACCTGGCCTGACAGTCTGTCTGATTTCATTCAAGACCTAATAAAACGACTCAAGAACAGACCATGTAATATATTATAATAGGCTACGCACGACATACATTTTGGAAATGGGTGGCCCAAAGAATGGAACCCACAACCCTGGCGGTGCAAGCACCATGCTCTACCAGCTGAGCCCACAACCCTGGCGGTGCAAGCACCATGCTCTACCAGCTGAGCCCACAACCCTGGCGGTGCAAGCGCCATGCTCTACCAACTGAGCCCACAACCCTGGCGGTGCAAGCACCAACTGAGCCATACAGGACCATGTACAGTGCCGTAGGAAAGTATTCATACCCATTGACTTATTCCACATTTTGACTTATTCCAGCTTATCACCTGTCTAACACCATTCTTACAGTGAAGCACGGCGGTGGCAGCATCATGCTATGGGGATGCTTTTCAGCAGCTGGAACTGGGAGACTGGTAAGGATAGAGGGAACAATGAATGGAGGCAAATCCTTGATGAGAACCTGCTTCAGAGAGCAAACAACTTTAGACTGGGGTGAAGATTTACATTCCAACAGGACAATGACACCAAGCATACAGCCAAAGCAAAGCTGGAACGGCTTCAGAACAAGAATGTGAAAGTCTTTGAGTGGTCCAGCCAAATCTGTGGAAAGACTTGAAGATTGGCCGTTCACCGCCGCTTCCCATCTAACTTAACAGAGCTTGAGAAAATGTACAAAGAAGAATGAGAGAAAATCCCCAAATCCAGATGTGCAAAGTTGATTGAGACATAAGACGACTCAAAGCTGTAATCGCAGACAAAGGTGCTTCTACAAAGTATTGACTTAGGGGTGTTATATTTCTGTATTTAATTTTCTGTATTTAATTTTCAATACATTTGCAAAAATGCGATTACAGCCTCGAGGCTTCTTGGGTATGAGGCTACAAGCTTGGTACACCTGTATTTGGGGAATTTATTTGGGGAGTTTCTCCCAAGCAACTGTTTTTGCTTTGTCATTATGGGGTATTGTGTGTGTATATTGGTGAGGAAAAACATTTTTTTTAAATACATTTTAGAATAAGGCTGTAACGTAATAAAATGTGGAAAAAGTCAAGGGGTCTGAATACTTTCAGAATGCGCTGTTTAGGTAGGGGTAAAGTGACTAGGCCACAGGATCGATAATAAGCAGTAGCCAGATGAGACTTGTCTCTGCAATAAATATCAGGTTAATGTCTGCTTTAAAGGCACAGTGCAGTCAAACACGTGATTTCTCTGTTTTTTATATACTTCCACACTATGAGGTTGGAATAATACTGTGGAATTTCGAAAATTATGATAATGCCCTTTTAATTGTAAGAGCTGTTTGAAAAATACATTTCAGCCCTTTTTTGGTGGGACGGAGTTTTGGCTTGAAAATAAATAAATGAGTTAATAGAGCTCTCTGCCAAATGTTGATATGGAGATAAAAAAAAATTTGCTGCATTGAACCTTTAATGACCTCCACTCTGAGATACACGACATGATCAAAAGTATGTGGACACCTGCTCGTCAAATATCTCATTCCAAAAATCATGGGCATTAATATGGAGTTGGTCCCCCCTTTTGCTGCTATAACAGCCTCCACTCTTCTGGGAAGGCTTTCCACTAGATGTTGGAACATTGTTGCAGGGACTTGCTTCCATTCATCCACAAAAGCATTAGTGAGGTCGGGCACTGATGTTGGGAGATTAGACCTGGCTCGCAGTCGGCGTTCTAATTCATCCCAAGGTGTTCGATGGGGTTGAGGCCCGAACCATGACAGACAATTTTTATTCGCTACGAGTTTCAGCGCTGTCCCGCTCAGTGCTGTCCTGCTCAGCGCAGTCCCGTTCTGTGAGTTTGTGTGGCCTACCACTTCGCGGCTGAGCCGTTGTTGCTCCTAGATGTTTCCACTTCACAATAACAGCACTTACAGTTGACCGGGGCAGCTCTAGCAGGGCAGACATTTAATGAACTGACTTGTTGGAAAGGTGGCATTTTATGACAGCGCCAAGCTGAAGTCACTGAGCTCTTCAGTATGGGTCATTCTACTGCCAATGTTTGTCTATGGAGATTGCATGGCGTTGTGCTCGATGTTATACACCTGTCAGCAACGGGTGAGGCTGAAATAGCTGAATCCACTAATTCGAAGGGGTGTCCATATACTTTTGTATATATAGTGTAACTAACTGAATACTGTATATAACTAACTGAATAACTTGTTTAAGGAATTTTGTTGCTTCATCTAATGAGAAAACCATGGAATTTTTGTAATGGCTAACCTAGAGATGTGCAATGACATGCTGACGTGACAGATGCTGTGTTAATTTGCTCAGCCAAGACGAAGGAAGTTCAGGTAAATCTGATCATTCATTTACTGACTGTCTGACTGCGTGACTGACTGACTAGCGCGCGCGCGCGCGCGCGCGCGCGCTGTCTGTCTGTCTGTCTGTCTTTCTGTCTGACTGCGTGACTGACTGTCTTTCTGACTAGTTGTCTGTCTGGCTGTCTGTCTGTCTGACTAGTTGTCTGACTGGATGTCTGTCTGACTGGATGTCTGACTGTCTGTCTGACTGTCTGTCTGACTAGTTGTCTGTCTGGCTGTCTGTCTGTCTGACTAGTTGTCTGACTGGCTGTCTGTCTGACTGTATGTCTGACTGTCTGTCTGTCTGTCTGTCTGTCTGACTGACTACAATGAACAACAACAGAAATGCAACATTAAACCCTTCCTCAGATTTTACAGAGTTAAAAATGTTCATATATGGAAATGCATTAGTCTCTAATCTATAGATGTCACGTGACTGGGAATACAGAGATGCATCTGTTGGTCACAGATACCTTGCTGAAACATGAGGTGATGGCAGCGGATGAATGTCATGACAATGGGCCTCAGGATCTCGTCTCTGTGCATTCAAATTGCCATCGCTAAAAATGCAATTGCGTTCGTCCACACAATGCCATACACGCTGTCTGCCATCTGCCCGGTACAGTTGAAACCGGGATTAATCCGTGAAGAGCACATTTCTCCAGCGAGGCCAGTGGCCATCGAATGTGAGCATTGGCCCACTGAAGTCAGTTACAACGCTGAACGGCAGTCAGGTCAAGATACCGGCGAGGACGACGAACACACAAATTCTCTAAAACGACTTTAGAGGCGGCTTATGGTAGAGAAATTAACATTCAATTCTCTGGCAACAGCTCTGGTGGACATTCCTGCAGTCAGCATGCCAATTGCGCGCTTCCTCAACTTGAGACATCTGTGGCATTGCGTTGCGTGACAAAACAGCACATTTTAGAGTGGCCTTTTATTGTCCCCAGCACAAGGTGCACCTGTGTAATGATCATGCTGTTTAATCAGCTTCTTGATATGCCACACCTGTCAGGAGGATGGATTATCTTGACAAAGGAGAAATGCTCACTAACAGGGATGTAAAGAAATTTGTGCACAAATTTTGAGAGAAATACGCTTTTTGTGCATATGAAACATTTCTGGGATCTTTTATTTCAGCTCATGAAACATGGGACCAACACTTTACATGTTGCATTTATATTTTGGTTCGGTATAACTTTCAGCTCTGATGACCCTAACAGCTCTCATGTACTGTAGGTCTGGTTAACAGGAAGAGCTGTTGGGGTCATGTACTATAGGTCTGGTTAACAGGAAGAGCTGTTATGGTCATGTACTGTAGGTCTGGTTGTTAACAGGAAGAGCTGTTAGGGTCATGTACTGTAGGTCTGGTTAACAGGAAGAGCTGTTGGGGTCATGTACTATAGGTCTGGTTAACAGGAAGAGCTGTTAGGGTCATGTACTGTAGGTCTGGTTGTTAACAGGAAGAGCTGTTAGGGTCATGTACTGTAGGTCTGGTTGTTAACAGGAAGAGCTGTTAGGGTAATGTACTGTAGGTCTGGTTGTTAACAGGAAGAGCTGTTAGGGTAATGTACTGTAGGTCTGGTTGTTGACAGGAAGAGCTGTTAGGGTCATGTACTGTAGGTCTGGTTGTTAACAGGAAGAGCTGTTAGGGTCATGTACTGTAGGTCTGGTTGTTAACAGGAAGAGCTGTTAGGGTCATGTACTGTAGGTCTGGTTAACAGGAAGAGCTGTTGGGGTCATGTACTATAGGTCTGGTTAACAGGAAGAGCTGTTAGGGTCATGTACTGTAGGTCTGGTTGTTAACAGGAAGAGCTGTTAGGGTCATGTACTGTAGGTCTGGTTGTTAACAGGAAGAGCTGTTAGGGTAATGTACTGTAGGTCTGGTTGTTAACAGGAAGAGCTGTTAGGGTAATGTACTGTAGGTCTGGTTGTTAACAGGAAGAGCTGTTAGGGTAATGTACTGTAGGTCTGGTTGTTGACAGGAAGAGCTGTTAGGGTCATGTACTGTAGGTCTGGTTGTTAACAGGAAGAGCTGTTAGGGTCATGTACTATAGGTCTGGTTGATCATTGACATGGATGGAGAGCCTGAGGATCCACTGTGCTTCAGAATGAGTAATGCCTACATGATGATCATTATGATTTAAAAAATATATATTTATTTAACCTTTATTTAACCAGGTAGGCTAGTTGAGAACAAGTCCTTTATTTAACCAGGTAGGCCAGTTGAGAACAAGTTCTCATTTACAATTGCGACCTGGCCAAGATAAAGCAAAGCAGTTCGACAACGTACAACAACACAGAGTTACACATGGAGTAAAACAAACATACAGTCAATAATACAGTAGAAAAATAAGTCTATATACAATGTGAGCAAATGAGGTGAGATAAGGGAGGTAAAGGTAAAAAAGGCCATGGGGGAAAAGTAAATACAATATAGCAAGTAAAACACTGGAATGGTAGATTTGTAGTAGAAGAAAGTGCAAAGTAGAAACAGAAATAATGGGGTGCAAAGGAGCTAAATCAATAAATAAATACAGTAGGGGAAGAGGTAGTTGTTTGGGCAAAATTATAGATGGGCTATGTACAAGTGCAGTAATGATAATGACATAAATAAAACGCTTCAGGGAAAGGGACATTTATTTGGATCTGGAGTCTTCCCTTCCGACTATAGAAACAAAACATCACTGGAAAAAGACCTTTATGAAAGGGATAGGAGTTTTTCCTTCAGACAATAGAAACAAAACATCACTGGATTATGAAGGGGACAGGAGTTTTTCCTTCAGACTATAGAAACAAAACATCACTGGATTATGAAGGGGACAGGAGTTTTTCCTTCCGACTACAGAAACAAAACATCCCTTGTGTCACGTTCTGACCTGTAAAGGTGTTATTTGTTAGTGTTTAGTATGGTCAGGACGTGGCAGGGGGTATTTTGTTTATATGTTTCGGGGATTGTTAGTCTATGTGAATAGACAAGGGGTGTTTGATTAGAGTGGTCTAGAGTTTTGGTATATGTTCTATGTTAGGGCATTTTCTATGTTTATTCTAGTCACTCTGTTTCTATGTGCAGTTTTGTTCTTGACCTTCAATTGGAAGCAGCGGCTCCTCGTTGCTTCTGATTGAAGCTCCTATAATTAGGGGTTTGTTTGTATTGTGGGAAGTTGTATTCTGTTTTGTGCCTATCACCTGACAGAACGGTTAGTGTTGTTTCCGTTAATTGTATATTTGTTTCTCCTACTTCAATATTAAAAAGTGAAGATGAGTATACACTTCCCTGTTGCGTCTTGGTCCACGACACGCGTTACACCTTGATAAAGACCTTTATGAAGGGGCCAGGAGTTTCTCCTTCCGACAATAGAAACAAAACATCACTGGATTATGAAGGGGACAGGAGTTTCTCCTTCCGACTATAGAAACAAAACATCACTGGATTATGAAGGGGACAGGAGTTTCTCCTTCCGACTATAGAAACAAAACATCACTGGATTATGAAGGGGACAGGAGTTTCTCCTTCCGACTATAGAAACAAAACATCACTGGATTATGAAGGGGACAGGAGTTTCTCCTTCCGACTATAGAAACAAAACATCACTGGATTATGAAGGGGACAGGAGTTTCTCCTTCCGACTATAGAAACAAAACATCACTGGATTATGAAGGGGACAGGAGTTTCTCCTTCCGACTATAGAAACAAAACATCACTGTATTATGAAGGGGACAGGAGTTTCTCCTTCCGACTATAGAAACAAAACATCACTGGATTATGAAGGGGACAGGAGTTTCTCCTTCCGACTATAGAAACAAAACATCACTGGATTATGAAGGGGACAGGAGTTTCTCCTTCCGACTATAGAAACAAAACATCACTGGATTATGAAGGGGACAGGAGTTTCTCCTTCCGACTATAGAAACAAAACATCACTGGATTATGAAGGGGACAGGAGTTTCTCCTTCCGACTATAGAAACAAAACATCACTGGATTATGAAGGGGACAGGAGTTTCTCCTTCCGACTATAGAAACAAAACATCACTGTATTATGAAGGGGACAGGAGTTTCTCCTTCCGACTATAGAAACAAAACATCACTGGATTATGAAGGGGACAGGAGTTTCTCCTTCTGACTATAGAAACAAAACATCACTGGATAAAGACCTCTATCAAGGGGACAGGAGTTTTTCCTTCCGACTATAGAAACAAAACATCACTGGCTAAAGACCTTTATGAAGGGGCCAGGAGTTTCTCCTTCCGCCTACTGGGGTCCAGAGTTTTTCTCAGTCAGGTGTGTCACAAAGAGTTTGTATTCAGGTGACAATCAACAGAGTCACCTCAACCTATTCCTTCCTGTCTGTGACATCACACACCAACCTCTGAGCAGCCAATGGGAACTCTACGTCTTAACCTTGTTTACGTCTCACCCGCTGTGTGCAACACTTCTATCCCCTTGGCTGGTAAACAACTACTTAATCAACCCTTTCACCGTAATCCCGGCTAAATTCACAACTGAGCTCTGTCTGTCTCTCTGAGCTCTGCCTGTCTGTCTGTCTGTCTGTCTGTCTGTCTGTCTGTCTGTCTGTCTGTCTGTCTGTCTGTCTGTCTGTCTGTCTGTCTGTCTGAGCTCTGTCTGTCTGTCTGCCTGAGCTCTGTCTGAGCTCTGTCTGTCTGTCTGAGCTCTGTCTGTCTGTGCTCTGTCTGTCTGTCTGTGCTCTGTCTGTCTGTCTGTCTGTCTGTCTGTCTGTCTGTCTGTCTGTCTGTCTGTCTGTCTGTCTGTCTGTCTGTCTGTCTGTCTGTCTGTCTGTCTGTCTGTCTGTCCCTCTCTGTCTGAGCTCTGTCTGAGCTCTGTCTGTCCATCTGCCTGCCTGTGCTCTGTCTGTCTGTCTGTCTGTCTGTCTGTCTGTCTGTCTGTCTGTCTGTCTGTCTGTCTGTCTGTCTGTCTGTGCTCTGTCTGTCTGCCTGTGCTCTGCCTGCCTGTGCTCTGCCGGCCTGTGCTCTGTCTGTCTGTCTGTCTGTCTGTCTGTCTGTCTGTCTGTCTGTCTGTCTGTCTGTCTGTCTGTCTGTCTGATCCTAACTCAACACGTTCTATGTTGCTGTTCAGACCTGTTGCATACAGATCTCAATTTGAGCCAGTTTGCTGTAGCAGGAAAATAATCCTGCAGCAACAGGAAATGTGATTTATTATGTAGATAATAATCAATGGAAATTACTAACTTTAGAAACCTTTTTAAACCTTGAATACACTACAAGTTTGCATTTCCTGCTCTACAAACTTCTCAGCAATAAAAGAGTGATCAAATGAAGATCCTCCATCTGTATTACAGACGTACACACACTGACCCTCCATCTGTATTACAGACGTACACACCCTGCCACTCCATCTGTATTAATGACGTACACACACTGGTCCTCCATCTGTATTACAGACGTACACACACTGACCCTCCATCTGTATTAATGACGTACACACACTGACCCTCCATCTGTATTAATGACGTACACACACTGACCCTCCGTCTGTATTACAGACGTACACACACTGACCCTCCGTCTGTATTACAGACGTACACACACTGACCCTCCATCTGTATTACAGACGTACACACACTGACCCTCGATCTGTATTACAGACGTACACACACTGACCCTCCGTCTGTATTACAGACGTACACACACTGATTCTCCGTCTGTATTACAGACGTACACACACTGACCCCCCATCTGTATTACAGACGTACACACACTGACCCTCCATCTGTATTACAGACGTACACACTGACCCTCCATCTGTATTACAGACGTACACACACTGACCCTCCATCTGTATTACAGACGTACACACACTGACCATCCATCTGTGTTAATGATGTACACACACTGACCCTCCATCTGTATTACAGACGTACACACACTGACCCTCCATCTGTATTAATGACGTACACACACTGACCCTCCATCTGTATTACAGACGTACACACACTGACCATCCATCTGTATTACAGACGTACACACACTGACCATCCATCTGTATTACAGACGTACACACACTGACCCTTCATCTGTATTACAGACGTACACACACTGACCCCTCCATCTGTATTAATGACGTACACACACTGACCCTCCATCTGTATTACAGACGTACACACACTGACCCTCCATCTGTATTACAGACGTACACACACTGACCCTCCATCTGTATTACAGACCTACAGACACTGACCCTCCATCTGTATTACAGACGTACACACACTGACCCTCCATCTGTATTATAGACGTACACACACTGACCCTCCATCTGTATTACAGACGTACACACACTGACCCTCCATCTGTATTACAGACGTACACACACTGACCCTTCATCTGTATTACAGACGTACACACACTGACCCCTCCATCTGTATTAATGACGTACACACACTGACCCTCCATCAGTGTTATTTGAGCCAAATGCATTATAAGGAAATAATTTGAGACTACTGAGATGAGACTACCGTTGTTCTCCTCTAGCTGTCTACATAGACGACATGAGACTACCGTTGGTCTCCTCTAGCTCAGTCTACAGAGACGACATGAGACTACCGTTGTTCTCCTTTAGCTCAGTCTACTTAGACGACATGAGACTACCGTTGGTATTAACACCAGGTCTCTCTCTCAGTGTTAACACCAGGTCTTTCTCTCAGTATTAACACCAGGTCTCTCTCAGTATTAACACCAGGTCTCTCTCTCAGTGTTAACACCAGGTCTCTCTCTCTCAGTGTTAACACCAGGTCTTTCTCTCAGTATTAACACCAGGTCTCTATCTCTCAGTGTTAACACCAGGTCTTTCTCTCAGTATTAACACCAGGTCTCTATCTCTCAGTGTTAACACCAGGTCTCTCTCTCTCTCAGTATTAACACCAGGTCTCTCTCTCAGTATTAACACCAGGTCTCTCTCTCAGTGTTAACACCAGGTCTCTCTCTCTGTGTTAACACCTGGTCTCTCTCTCTGTGTTAACACCAGGTCTCTCTCAGTGTTAACACCAGGTCTCTCTCTCAGTGTTAACACCAGGTCTCTCTCTCAGTATTAACACCAGGTCTCTCTCTCAGTGTTAACACCAGGTCTCTCTCTCTCAGTATTAACACCAGGTCTCTCTCTCAGTGTTAACACCAGGTCTCTCTCTAAGTATTAACACCAGGTCTCTCTCTCAGTGTTAACACCAGGTCTCTCTCTCTCAGTATTAACACCAGGTCTCTCTCTCAGTGTTAACACCAGGTCTTTCTCTCAGTATTAACACCAGGTCTCTCTCTCTCAGTATTAACACCAGGTCTCTCTCTCAGTGTTAACACCAGGTCTCTCTCTCTCAGTGTTAACACCAGGTCTCTCTCTCTGTGTTAACACCAGGTCTCTCTCTCTCAGTGTTAACACCAGGTCTCTCTCTCAGTATTAACACCAGGTCTCTCTCTCTCAGTATTAACACCAGGTCTCTCTCAGGGTTAACACCAGGTCTCTCTCTCAGTATTAACACCAGGTCTCTCTCTCTCTCAGTATTAACACCAGGTCTCTCTCTCTCTCAGTATTAACACCAGGTCTCTCTCTCTCTCAGTATTAACACCAGGTCTCTCTCTCTCTCAGTATTAACACCAGGTCTCTCTCTCTCTCAGTATTAACACCAGGTCTCTCTCTCAGTATTAACACCAGGTCTCTCTCTCTCAGTATTAACACCAGGTCTCTCTCAGGGTTAACACCAGGTCTCTCTCTCAGTATTAACACCAGGTCTCTCTCTCTCTCAGTATTAACACCAGGTCTCTCTCTCTCTCAGTATTAACACCAGGTCTCTCTCTCTCTCAGTATTAACACCAGGTCTCTCTCTCTCTCAGTATTAACACCAGGTCTCTCTCTCTCTCAGTATTAACACCAGGTCTCTCTCTCTCAGTATTAACACCAGGTCTCTCTCTCAGTGTAGAAGAAAAACACACTGTAATCCATTGACCAATAAAGTAAAGACAACAAGTGTCATCTGTCCAAAGGAAGGAAGGCAGCTTGAATATTCAAACTTTAACCAAATGACTTGGTGAGCCCTACCCTGGCTAATAGTACAGATAGGTAATAACACTTAATATACAAAAGTATGTGGACACCCCTTCAAATTAGTGGATTCGGCTATTTCAGCAACACCCGTTGCTGACAGGTGTATAAAATGGAGCACACAGCCATGCATTCTCCATAGACAAACATTGGCAGTAGAATGGTCTTACTGAAGAGCTCGGTGACTGTGTGGCATCGTCATAGGATGCCACCTTTCCAACAAGTCAGTTTGTCAAATTTCTGCCCTGCTAGAGCTGCCCCCGGGTCAACTGTAAGTGCTGTTATTGTAAAGTGGAAACGTCTAGGAGCAACAATGGCTCAGCTGTTAAGTGGTAAGCTACACAAGTAAAAAATCTTCTGTCCTCTGTTGCAACACTCACTACCGAGTTCCAAACTGCCTCTGGAAGCAACGTCAGCACAATAACAGTTCATCGGGAGCTTCATGAAATGGGTTTACATGACTGAGCAGCTGCACACAAGCCTAAGACTCACCATGTGCAACGCCAAGCATCAGCTGGAGTGGTGTAAAGCAATTGGACTTTGGAGCAATGGAAATGGGTTCTCTGGAGTGATGAATCACGCTTCACCATCTGACAGTCCGACGGACGAATCTGGGTTTGGTGGATGCGAGGAGAACACTGCCCGAATGCATAGTGTCAACTGTAAAGTTTGGTGGAGGAGGAATAATGGTCTGGGGCTGTTTTTCATGGTTCAGGCCCCTTAGTTCCAGTGAAGGGAAATCTTAATGCCACAGCATACAATGACATTCTAGATGATTCTGTGCTTCCAACTTTGTGGCAACAGTTTGGGGAAGGCCTTTTCCTGTTTCAGCATGACAATGCCCCCGTTCAGAAAGCGAGGTCCATACGAAAATGGTTTGTTGAGATCGGCATGGAAGAACTTGACTGGCCTGCACAGAGCCTTGACCTCAACCCCATCGAACACCTTTGGGATGAATTGAGATGACATGAACACCTCCAGATGAATTCCGACTGCGAGCCAGACTTTCCCCACATTTTGTTGTGTTACAGCCTGAATTTAAAATGTATTAAATTGACATTTTATGCTACTGGCCTACAAACACAATACCCCATAATGTCAAAATGGAATTATGTTTTCAGAAATGTTTACAAATTAATTCAAAATGAAAAGTTGAAATGTCTTGAATCAATCAGTATTCAACCAACTCCTTTGTTATGACTAGCCTCAATAAGTTCAGGAGTAAAGATGTGCTTAACAAGTCACATAATAAGTTGCATGGACTAATATTGTTTAACATGATTGTTGAATGATTACCTCATCTCTGTACCCCACACATAAAATTATCTGTAAGGTCCTTGTTGAGCAGAAAATGTCAAACATTGATTCAACCACAACGACCAGGGAGGTTTTCCAATGCCTCACAAATAATGACACCTATTGGTAGATTGGTAAATATAGAAAAAGTAAACATTGAGCATGGTGAAGTTATTAAATACACTTCTGATGGTGTATCAATACACCCAGTCACTACAAAGATACAGGTGTCCTTTCTAACTCAGTTGCCGGAGAGGAAGGAAACCGGTCAGGGATTTCACCATGAGGCCAATGGTGACTTTAAAACAGTTACTGAGTTTAATAATGGCTGTGATAGGAGAAAACTGAGGATGATCAACAACATTGTAGTTACTCCACAATACTAACCTAAATGACAGAGTGAAAAGAAGGAAGGCTGTACAGAATAAAAAATATTCTAAAACATGCTTGCAACAAGGCACTAAAGTAATACTGCAAAAAATGTGTCAAAGCAATTAACTTTTTGTCTTGAAAACAAAGTATTGTGTTCGGGGCAAATCCAATAGAACACATTACAGAGCACAACTTTTCCCCATATGTTCAAGCATAGTGGTGGCTGCATCATGTTATGGGTATGCTTGTCATCGTTAAGGACTAAGGAGTTTTTCAGGATAAAAAGAAATGGAATGGAGCTCAGCACAGAAAAAAATCCTAGAGGAAAACCTGGTTCAGTCTGCTTTCCACCAGACACTGTGAGACAAATTCACCTTTCAGCAGGATAATAACCTAAAACACAAGGCCAAATCTACACTGGAGTTGTTTACCAAGAAGACAGTGAATGTTCCTGAGTGGCCGAGTTACAGTTTTGACTTAAATCTACTTGGAAATCTATGGCAAGATCTGAAAGTAGTTGTCTAGCAATGATCCACAACCAATTTGACTGAGTTTGAAGAATTTTGAAAAGAATAATGAGCAAATGTCACACAATCCAGGTGTGCAAAGCTCTTAGAGACTCACCCAGAAAGACTCAACAGCTGTAATCGCTGCCAAAGGTGATTCTTACATGTATCTACTTAGGGGTTTGCAGTCATTTGACTGCAGGAAAGGGCTACGCAATAAGGCTCGAGGGAGTATGGTATATGGCCAATATACCACGGCTAAGGGCTGTTCTTATGCATGATGCAACACAGAGTGCCTGGATACTGCCCCTTAGCCGCAATATAGTGGCTATATACCAAATACCCCCGTGGTGCCTTATTGCTATGATAAACTGGTTACCAACGTAGTTAGAACAGTAAAATGTACTTTTTTTTTTTGGTCTGATATACCACGGCATTCAGCCAATCGGCATTCAGGGCTCGAACCACCTGGTTTATAATACACATTTTGCCATGAGGCTGAGAGAAAAATGTCCTGTTTTAAACCTCAGGAATTCTTAAAAGATGGGACAATTTCAACTTTCTTTCCACAAATATTTATCTTGAATAACCCCCTAATTTAATACATCTCTTTTCCCCATAAAATGCAGCTATCTGGATTTATCTCAACTTCGTCCAACACCATAAAAGGAATGTAAATTGTACAGTTATTGTCCAACAAGTGTTTAAAGGCCTTGATTGTTTCATTCTAATATTAGATTATTCAAATATGTAATACTAATCTCCAAACGTATTTTTTGCTTTGTTTTGTAGCACGATGAAATTCGTTAGCGTTAGCATTTTGGCACGTTAGCATGTTTTAGATTTAGAACATTAAATATTTATAAAGTAAACATTAGGCCTAGCACAGTAAATATTTCCGTTGTTTAAGCAGAACAGTGATTACACATTTTTTCCAAATATTGACAAAAAAACAATGATTGACTCCATTAGTGACGGAGTAGATAACAGATACTCAAAACAGACATATTTTTGCCTCTAAAAATAAAAATTCAATACAAACATTTGTAAAATCAAAAAAATTATTAATTTGAAAATCCCCAATAAAAACACAACCATTCAATCAGATGTGTCAGCACACTGACGGAGTTGACCTTAAAAAACAAACCTGACGGAGTTGACATTAAAAAACAAACCTGACTGAGTTGACATTAAAAAACAAACCTGACGGAGTTGACATTAAAAAACAAACCTGACGGAGTTGACATTAAAAAAAAAAAAACTGACGGAATTGACATTAAAAAACAAACCTGACGGAGTTGACATTAAAAACAAACCTGACGGAGTTGACATTAAAAAACAAACCTGACGGAGTTGACATTAAAAACAAACCTGACGGAGTTGACATTAAAAACAAACCTGACGGAGTTGACATTAAAAACAAACCTGACCGAGTTGACATTAAAAACAAACCTGACGGAGTTGACATTAAAAACAAACCTGACGGAGTTGACATTAAAAAAAAAACTGACGGAGTTGACATTAAAAAACAAACCTGACGGAGTTGACATTAAAAAACAAACCTGACGGAGTTGACATTAAAAACAAACCTGACGGAGTTGACATTAAAAACAAACCTGACGGAGTTGACATTAAAAAACAAACCTGACGGAGTTGACATTAAAAAACAAACCTGTTTCTCCTCACATGCTTTAATTAAGACTCTAAAACCTAATTAAATGTAACATATTTAAACCAAAATTCCTATTCAACAGTATATTAATCTATCAGGCAGGTAGAGTTGACAGTTTATGGTTGTGACCATGGTGAATCACAATTTTGAGAGAAATATGATTTAAAGTCACAGCCCTTAGCCGTGGTATATTGACCATATACCATACTCCCTCGAGCCTTATTGCGTTGCCCTTTCCTGCAGTCAAATGACCAAATTGCCCTCTTTTGACCTCATGGGTGGAACGATTAATTAAATATAGCGTGAAGGGTGGGGGGTTCTGGCCCTGCTCGAACCTTGCACCGGCTGGCCACTAAACTGGCTACACCACTCGCCTGGCATTTGTTTTTATCTGTCTAGAACAGTGGTCACCAACCGGTCGATCGCAATCGACTGGTCGGTCTCCAAGGCAATCGACTGGTCGGTCTCCAAGGCAATCGACTGGTCAGTCTCCAAGGGAATCGACTGGTCGGTCTCCAAGGGAATCGACTGGTCGGTCTCCAAGGGAATCGACTGGTCGGTCTCCAAGGCAATCGACTGGTCGGTCTCCAAGGCAATCGACTGGTCGGTCTCCAAGGGAATCGACTGGTCGGTCTCCAAGGCAATCGACTGGTCGGTCTCCAAGGCATTCTAGTCGATCACCAAACATTTTTGAAGAAAAAAAAAAACCAAAAAACGATAAAGCGTCTTATTTGTATTATTCGTGTTGGCTGTTGAGGGTAGGTGCACTTGATTTAGCAGGCCAAGCGTTCCCGTTTTGAAACATTTGACTAGTCTGAAGGTAGACCCTCCGCCTACTAGACAGGCCCAGAGAGCAAGTCAAGTATCTATCATACCGCTGGCCACTGTTCCGATAAGATTGTTTTGTTATTATTATTGGAGTGTGTCTTTTTTTAATATCGATTAATATTGGACTTTCTCTGGTCATAGGAGTAACAACATGAATTGGTGCATGTGGCAGAAATAATGCAGTTCGACTTGAGTTTCGCCACCAGCTGGAAGACTAAAGTTTGATCATATACCTACATTTTCTAAAATATCATTTCAAAATGGTCTGAGAAGAAAAATTCAAGCATAGCCAATATGCAGTGATAATGTACTGGGCTTATAGCCTGCTGCACAAACCTCACTGCTACAGAACTGGTTTCATTGGTGAATGTTGCATAGGCTTTTGACGTTTTTTTAAGTCATGTTTTTAAAAACAATGTGAGCGGTAGATCTCAGCTTGTATTTGAACTCAGAAAGGGACCATGACATAGAAAAGGTAGGTGACCACTGGTCTAAAACTACAAAAGCTGTAATTTTTTTTTTTTTTTTTAAACCTACCTCTGGTGGACTTAAATTGAACGTCTCAGCTATTTTCCCGTAGAGTTCTTTAACGTTATTAAATCCATCGATCCTTCCGGTGGGGCTGCCGTGGGCGAGCTGAGTGTGGAACACTAGTTTGGGCCGCAAGTTAGCAGGTGGTGGTGGGAGCCCCTCTTCGTTTACTGTCGACTTCACGGAGCTGCCCGCGGCGTGTCCACCGACCTCCTCATTCTCTACCAGGTTCGAGCTCTCTCTCGACTTGTTCTTCTTTCGTCTCAGTCCTAAAGGCATCGTGTGGTGTTGTTAATAAATCTGTTTTTGCTCGGTTGATAAATCCGGTGAACTGTCTGTTCCGGCTAGAACATTGGTGTGGTTACCTCTTCCACAAATCCTCCTTCCTTCCGCCTTTACCTCGACTAAACTCGACTGACTGACTGTCCTTTTCTCCAGGTTCGACTTTGTTCTTCGACAGCGAGTTTAATGATCAACTTGTCAACCCAACCTGACTTGATCATTAAACAGTAGGTCATATTCAACAGGTTGGTGACGGACGTGTGGCGTGATGTCCACCGGGCTATATAAAATACACAGGCTGCTCCGCGGAGAACAACAGCGACTCTGTTTCAGTCTGCTGTGCGGGGAAAGGAGGCTTGGCTGGGGGCAGGAGACCTGGCGGTGTATCTCTGCGCCATAGACCTGCCTGCCTGCCCGTCTTCTTCACTCGAAACAACACGCATCCAAAAGGACATACAGAGTACACATTTTGTTACTATAAGCGCTTACAACTGTTACCACTGCTGCGTACAGTTCACTTTGTTGAATTTATTGATTTTAACTTCCCTCACCCTATAATTATATCTATTGTTGTATTAGCAAATCCTTCAAATTAATAATGTCAATTCATCTGGTTTTGGCCTTTTTGCCTGTCCACGACCGTTCTCTTGCCTTCCCCTTTGGATTAATAAACATTGTAAGACTCCAACCATCTGCCACCAGTTTCTGCATCTGGGACTCTATATAGGGAATAGGGTGCACTATATAGGGAATAGTGTGCACTATATAGGGAATAGGGTGCACTATATAGGGAATAGGGTACATTATATAGGGAATAGGGTGCACTATATAGGGAATAGTGTGCACTATGTAGGGAATAGGGTGCACTATATAGGGAATAGGGTGCATTATATAGGGAATAGGGTGCATTATATAGGGAATAGGGTGCACTATATAGGGAATAGAGTGCACTATATAGGGAATAGGGTGCACTATATATAGGGAATAGGGTGCATTATATAGGGAATAGGGTGCACTATATAGGGAATAGAGTGCACTATATAGGGAATAGGGTGCACTATATATAGGGAATAGGGTGCACTATATAGGGAATAGAGTGCACTATATAGGGAATAGGGTGCACTATATATAGGGAATAGGGTGCACTATATAGGGAATAGGGTGCACTATATAGGGAATAGGGTGCACTATATAGGGTATAGGGTGCACTATATATAGGGAATAGGGTGCACTATATAGGGAATAGAGTGCACTATATAGGGAATAGGGTGCACTATATATAGGGAATAGGGTGCACTATATAGGGAATAGGGTGCATTATATAGGGAATCGGGTGCATTATATAGGGAATCGGGTGCACTATATAGGGAATAGGGTGCATTATATAGGGAATCGGGTGCACTATATAGGGAATAGGGTGCATTATATAGGGAATCGGGTGCACTATATAGGTAATAGGGTGCACTATATAGGGAATAGAGTGCACTATATAGGGAATATGGTGCACTATATATAGGGAATAGGGTGCACTATATAGGTAATAGGGTGCACTATATAGGGAATAGAGTGCACTATATAGGGAATATGGTGCACTATATATAGAGAATAGGGTGCACTATATAGGGAATCGGGTGCATTATATAGGGAATCGGGTGCACTATATAGGGAATAGAGTGCACTATAAAGGGAATAGGGTGCATTATATAGGGAATAGGGTGCACTATATAGGGAATCGGGTGCATTATATAGGGAATCGGGTGCACTATATAGGGAATCGGGTGCACTATATAGGGAATAGAGTGCACTATAAAGGGAATAGGGTGCATTATATAGGGAATAGAGTGCACTATATAGGGAATAGGGTGCACTATATAGGGAATAGGGTGCACTATATAGGGAATAGGGTGCATTATATAGGGAATAGGGTGCACTATATAGGGAATAGTGTGCACTATATAGGGAATAGTGTGCACTATATAGGGACTAGGGTGCACTATATAGGGAATAGGGTGCACAATATAGGGAATAGGGTGCACTATATAGGGAATAGTGTGCACTATATAGGGAATAGGGTGCACTATATAGGGAATAGTGTGCACTATATAGGGAATAGGGTGCACTATATAGGGAATAGTGTGCACTATATAGGGAATAGTGTGCACTATATAGGGAATAGGGTGCACTATATAGGGAATAGTGTGCACTAAATAGGGAATAGGGTGCACTATATAGGAAATAGTGTGCACTATATAGGGAATAGGGTGCACTAAATAGGGAATAGTGTGCACTAAATAGGGAATAGGGTGCACTATATAGGAAATAGTGTGCACTATATAGGGAATAGGGTGCACTATATAGGGAATAGTGTGCACTATATAGGGAATAGGGTGCACTATATAGGGAATCAGTTAACTACACTTAGCTCCTATAAATCTGTCTGAGTGATGTGGTGTCTCCTGGGGGAACGTTGAAAGGTCGTCTCTGTGTTAGTTACACTGTTTATGTGTTAGTAACAGCCAACCAGTCGTTGGTTACTGCAGCTGTGGACACAGACAGACAGACAGGCAGACAGGCAGACAGACAGACTATATGTATTTCCTCATGACCTGTACAGGGCTGTTTTGACATGATATTATACTTTAGACAGTGTAGTTACAGAACCTGAAGATAAATATCATCGTAGTTTTGTGTTGAAATGATTGGGGCTCTTTCCATGGTGTAAACGAGATTTCCAAATGTTTTATTTGTAAAGTACTGTATGCCTTTCAGAGTTACAAATGTTTATTATGAAAATATGTACAGTACTTTGTTTCAAATGCTCAGGACATTTAATGTGAATCTTCTCCAGAACAATGGGGCCAGTATAAAACCAAGTCAAGTTGCTTCCTGAACAAACCCCATTGGTCCTCAGATCTCTACATCCTTGTCTTGTGTTACATTATATAGTATATAATCAATGTTACATTCCGTGGCACACACTATGTCTAGTCCCAAAGGGCACCCTATTCCCTATATAGTGCACTACTTTAGACCAGAGTCTTATGGGGCCCTATTCCCTACATAGTGCACTACTTTAGATCAGAGCCCTATGGAACCCTATTCCCTATATAGTGCACTACTTTAGACCAGAGTCCTATGGGGCCCTATTCCCTATATAGTGCACTACTTTAGACCAGAGTCCTATGGGGCCCTATTCCCTACATAGTGCACTACTTTAGACCAGAGTCCTATGGGGCCCTATTCCCTATATATAGTGCACTACTTTAGACCAGAGTCCTATGAGGATATGAACAGAATAGGGTTCCATTTGGGACACACACCAAATCAAATGAAACATAACAGAAAGGAACATGAGGTGAATGTGGGAAGGACCCAAATAATCAAATGTTTACTGTCAAATATCAACACATTTACTTCCACGTATATCAACTTCGCAGCATGCGTGGTATTTAGACAAAACACCCAACAGATAAAAAATATACATTGCACATTCTTTAGAAAGGGCCTCGATCTGTGAACAGTCATCATTGTCCTCATGTGTGAGGAGAGAGGAGGATGAGAGAGAGAGGAGAGAGAGAGGATGAGAGAGAGAGGACAGAGACAGGAGGATGAGAGAGAGAGGAGAGAGAGAGGAGAGAGGAGGATGAGAGAGAGGAGAGAGAGAGGAGAGAGAGAGAGAGAGAAGAGAGGAGGGTGAGAGAGCGAGGAGGAGAGGAGAGAGAGGAGGTTGAAAGCGCGCGTCTGTCGCTGTCTGTCTGTCTGTCTGTCTGTCTGTCTGTCTGTCTGTCTGTCTGTCTGTCTGTCTGTCTGTCTGTCTGTCTGTCTGTCTGTCTGTCTGTGTGTTTCTCTGTCTCCCTGTGTGTGTCTGTCTCTCTGTGTGTGTCTGTCTTTCTGTCTCTCTGTGTGTCTGTTCTTCTAGGAAGCAGGTAAATGCCTCTTCAGGACATCCTTGGCGTTGCTGGGGAGACTCTCAGGAAAGTTCACGTCAAACTCCACCACCAGGTCCCCTCTCTGCTCGGGGTTCTTGGGTAAGGGAAGGCCCTGTCCTGCTACAGTCTGTCTCATGCCTGGCTTTATCACATCCGTGATCTTCATGTTACACGTCTTCCCATCTATTGTAGACACCGTCACCGAGCAACCACACAACGACTAGAAGAGGTAAAAGAGAGGGTACATAGTCAGTGACATGTTGACAGAGTGGACAACACACAGACAGAGACTCAGACACACACACGCACGACACCAATGCACACACACACACGCGTGCACACAAACCACAAGATACTGTAACTAGATATTATAGCTATTATTAGTCTGGAATCGTCTCCAGATTGGTGGTTTGATTTCCTTGACAGATTGAACATGTGTTTTTCTGGTTTGGTGCTTTGCTAACATAGGACTTTTCCTTCAAGCAGAAACTATGCTCCATTACTGATTAGCAAGGCTGTGATTTAAGGTGAAGCTATTTTCAATACATGAATAACAAGAGAAGAGGAGAGTGAGAAGAAGAAGAAGAGAGAGAGGAGACAGAGAAGAAGAAGAGGAGAGGAGGAGAGAAAGGAGAAAAGGAGAGAGAAAGAGAGAGAGAGAGAGAGAGAGGGGAGAAGAGGAGACAGAGAGGGGAGAAGAGGAGATAGAGAGAGAATCTACACACAGTACCCCATAATGACAAAGCAAAGACAGATGTTTAGAAATTTTAGCAAATTTATAAAACAAAAACAAAAATCACATTTACATAAGTATTCAGACCCTTTACTCAGTACTTTGTTGAAACAACTGTGGCAGCGATTACAGCCTTGAGTATTCTTCGTGTGACGATACAAGCTTGGCACACCTGTATTTGGGAAGTTTCTCCCCTTCTATTCAGATCCTCTCAAGCTCTGTCAGGTTGGATGGGGAGCGTCGCTGCACAGCTATTTTCAGGTCTCTCCAGAGATGTTTGATCGGGTTCAAGTCCGGGCTCTGGCTGATCCACTCAAGGACATTCAGAGACTTGTCCCGAAGCCACTCCTGCATTGTCTTGGCTGTGTGCTTAGAGTCGTTGTCCTGTTGGAAAGTGAACCGTCGCCACAGTCTTGAGGTCCTGAGCAGGTTTTCTTTAAGGATCTTTCCCTCGATCCTGACTAGTCTCCCAGTCCCTGCCGCTGAATAACATCCCCACAGCATGATGCTGCCACCACCATGCTTCACCATAGGGATGGTGCCAGGTTTGCTCCAGACGTGACGCTTGGCATTCAGGCCACAGAGTTCAAACTTTGTTTTCATCAGACCAGAGAATCTTGTTTCTCATGGTCTGAGAGTCCTTTAGGTGCCTTTTGTCAAACTCCAAGCGGACTGTCATGTGCCTTTTACTGAGGAGTGGCTTCCGTCTGGCCACTCTACCATAAAGGCCTGATTGGTAGAGTGCTGCAGAGATGGTTGTCCTTCTGGAAGGTTCTCCCATCTCCACAGAGGAACTCTGTCAGAGTGACAAATCGGGTTCTTGGTCACCTCCCTGACCAAGGCCCTTCTCCCCCGATTGCTCAGTTTGGCCGGTCGGCCAGCTCGAGGAAGAGTCTTGGTGGTTCCAAACTTCTTCCATTTAAGAATGATGGAGGCAACTGTGTTATTGGGGAACTTCAATGCTGCAGAAATGTTTTGGTACCCTTCCCCAGATCTGTGCCTCTACACAATCCTGTCTTTTTTTTTTTTTATGTAACCTTTATTTAACTAAGCAAGTCAGTTAAGAACAAATTCTTATTTACAAATGTTTTATTTTTATTTAACCTTTATATACATTGTAGAATAATAGTGAAGACATCAAAACTATGAAATAACAAATTTTTTGGTTACATCATGTAGTAAATATATATTTTATACTCACAATTCTTCCAATTAGCCACCCTTTGCCTTGTTGACAGCTTTGCACACTCTTGGCATTCTCTCAACCACCTTCACCTGGAATGCTTTTCCAACAGTCTTGAAGGAGTTCCCCCATATGCTGAGCACTTGTTGGCAGCTTTTCCTTCACTCTGTGGTCCAACTCATCCCAAACCATCTCAATTGGGTTGAGGTCGGGTGATTGTGGAGGCCAGGTCATCTGATGCAGCACTCCATCACTCTCCTTCTTGGTCAAATAGCTCTTATACAGCCTCGAGGTGCAGTTAAATATAATGAACTTATCCTCTGCAGCAGAGGTAAATCTGGGTCTTCCTTTCCTGTGGCGGTCCTCATGAGAGCCAGTTCATCATAGAGCTTGATGGTTTTTGCGACTGCACTTGAAGAAACGTTCAAAGTTCTTAAAGTTTTACGGATTGACTGACCTTCATGTCTTAAAGTAATGATGGACTGTCGTTTCTCTTCGCTTATTTGAGCTGTTCTTACCATAATATGGACTAGAGGTCGACCGATTATAATTTTTCGCCGCCGATACCGATTATTGGAGGACCAAAAAAGGACGATATTTAATCGGATGATTTTTTATTTTATTGGTAATAATGACAATTACAACAATACTGAATGAACACTTTCAGAGAAATACGGAACCGTTCCGTATTTTATCTAACGGATGGCATCCCTAAGTCTAAATATTGCTGTTACATTGCGAGCCAGGCGGCCCAAACTGCTGCATATACCCTGACTGCTTAAACGGAACGCAAGAGAAGTGACACAATTTCCCTATTTATAAGAAATGTATGTTAGCAGGCAATATTAACTAAATATGCAGGTTTAAAAATATATACTTGTGCATGGATTTTAAGAAAGGCATTGATGTTTATGGTTACGTACATTGGTGCAACGACAGTGCTTTTTTCGCGAATGCGCTTGTTAAATCATCACCCGTTTGTCGAAGTAGGCTGTGATTCAATGATAAATTAACAGGCACCGCATCGATTATATGCAACGCAGGACACGCTAGATAAACTAGTAATATCATCAACCATGTGTAGTTAACTAGTGATTATGTTAAGATTGATAGTTTTTTATAAGATATGTTTAATGCTAGCTAGCAACTTACCTTGGCTTCTTGCTGCCCTCACGTAACAGGTAGTCAGCCTGCCACGCAGTCTCCTCGTGGAGTGCAATGTAAGGCAGGTGGTTAGAGCATTGGACTAGTAACCGGAAGGTTGCAAAAACGAATCCCCAAGCTGACAAGGTAAAAATCTGTTGTTCTGCCCCTGAACAAGGCAGTTAACCCACTGTTCCTGGGCCGTCATTGAAAATAAGAATTTGTTCTTAACTGACTTGACTAGTTAAATAAAGGTGTATAAAAAAATATATAAATCGGCCACAATCGGTGTCCAAAAATACAGATTACCGATTGGTATGAAAACTTGAAATCGGCCCTAATTAATCGGCCTTTCCGATTAATCGGTCGACCTCTAATATGGACTTGGTCTTCTACCAAATTGGGCTATCTTCTGTATACCTTGTCACAAAACAACAGATTGACTGAAATGCATTAAGGAAATAAATTCCACAAATTAACTTTTAACAAGGCACACCTGTTAATTGAAATGCATTCCAGGTGACTACCTCATGAAGCTAGTTGAGAGAATGCCAAGAGTGTGAAAAGCTGTCATCAAGGCAAAGGGTGGCTACTTTTAAGATCTCAAATATAAAATATATTTTGATTTGTTTAACACTTTTTTTGTTACTACATGATTCCATATGTGCTATTTCATAGTTTTGATGTCTTCACTATCATTCTACAATGTAGAAAATTGTCAAAATAAAGAAAAACCCTGGAATGAGTAGGTGTGTCCAAACTTTTGACTGGTACTGTGTGTCCAGTTGTACAGCATTTAAACCAGCCAAATCAATCTGTTATTCCACATTGAACCACTTTCTATTGGCAGTGTTTCCCCTTACTGTTACTTTGATAAGGCAGCCCACCGAGATCCACAAAGCAAAAACCCATCTCACCTGTCGTAGACTAACTTTCACCGGATACACGATGTCCGACCCCTCCCTTCTAAAGTGCATGTGAGGCTTGTCCTTAATGACGAACACAATATCAGCAGGGATCGTATTGGGCGACTCGTCTCCTTCTCTAGGGAACGTGATCTTGGTTCCCTCCTTCCAACCTCTCTTAATCTCTATGGTGAGAATCTTATCCTCCGTCCTCATGGTCCGTCCGTCTGGGTTCATCCTCTTCCTGCTGATCTTCATCCTCTTGGTGCAACCGTGAAACACTTCCTCTAGCGATACGCGCAGCTCGTGATGAACGGCAGGGTCCTGCTTCCTCCTCTGCTGCCCGCCCAGCCCCACGTGGCGGTCCCGAGGGAACCCGTTGAGATTAAACGAGGTGAAGGAGCCGAACGGATCGTTGCCGTCCACATCCATGTCCTCGTCGTCTCCGCCCGGACCGCGCCCGTTAGCCTTGCGTCCGAAGAACATCTCGAAAGGGTTGGCGCCGCCGAAGAAGGTGGCGAAGGTCGCGTGGGGGTCTCCGTGGAATGTGTAGGAGGTGAAGTTGCTGCCCTGGTCATCCGGACCACTACTGGGACCTCCTTTGAGACCTGACAGGAAATGACACGAGTCAACAACCATTCAGATAATGCATTGCATTTAACATATTATGTACTGAGACCTGAGTGACAGCAGCTGGGAAACAATGACATCATTCAGATAATGCATCGCATTTAACATATTATGTACTGAGACCTGAGTGACAGCAGCTGGGAAACAATGACATCATTCAGATAATGCATTGCATTTAACATATTATGTACTGAGACCTGAGTGACAGCAGCTGGGAAACAACGACATCATTCAGATAATGCTGATAACCTACATGTATGTATTGATAGATTAGATCATGCAGATAACCTACATGTATGTATTGATAGATTATGTTGATAACCTTTGTATTGATAGATAATGTTGATAACCTATGTATTGATAGATAATGCTGATAACCTTTGTATTGATAGACAATGTTGATAACCTTTGTATTGATAGATAATGTTGATAGCCTATGTAATGATAGATAATGATGATAACATACTGTATGTATTTATAATGCCGATAACAATAGATAATGTTAATATGTATTGATAGATAATGTTAATAACCTATGTATTGATAATGACGATAACCTATGCATTGATAGATAATACCGATAACAATAGATAATGCTATCTATGTATTGATGGATAATGTTTTATATGTATTGATAGATAATGCTGATATGTATTGATAAGCTCATTTGAGACCTGAGTGACACGAGTCAGGAACCATTCGGATAATGCTAATAAGTCGCTGTACGATAGGCTACTAGACCTGGGTCAAATACATACATGTAGGTTACAGCAATTACTTTGACACTAACTTGAGCTTCACTTGAGTTTGCCCGGCTGCCTACAATGGGACCAATGGGGTAGTCTTAGTCAATGGGGCCAATGGGATAGTCCTAGTCAATGGGACCAATGGAATAGTCCTAGTCAATGGGACCAATGGGATAGTCTTAGTCAATGGGACCAATGGAATAGTCCTAGTCAATGGGACCAATGGGATAGTCTTAGTCAATGGGATAGTCCTAGTCAATGGGACCAATGGGATAGTCCTAGTCAATGGGACCAATGGAATAGTCTTGGTCAATGGGACCAATGGGATAGTCTTGGTCAATGGGACCAATGGAATAGTCTTGGTCAATGGGACCAATGGGATAGTCTTGGTCAATGGGACCAATGGAATAGTCCTACTCAATGGGACCAATGGAATAGTCTTGGTCAATGGGACCAATGGAATAGTCTTGGTCAATGGGACCAATGGGGTAGTCCTAGTCAATGGGACCAATGGAATAGTCTTGGTCAATGGGACCAATGGAATAGTCCTACTCAATGGGACCAATGGAATAGTCTTGGTCAATGGGACCAATGGAATAGTCTTGGTCAATGGGACCAATGGGGTAGTCCTAGTCAATGGGACCAATGGAATAGTCTTGGTCAATGGGACCAATGGGATAGTCCTAGTCAATGGGACCAATGGGATAGTCCTAGTCAATGGGACCAATGGAATAGTCCTAGTCAATGGGACCAATGGAATAGTCTTAGTCAATGGGATTAATGGAATAGTCTTAGTCAATGGGACCAATGGAATAGTCTTAGTCAATGGGATTAATGGAATAGTCTTAGTCAATGTGCTGGAATATTTGCCATACATAGTATTTGATCCAGGTCTATAGTGTACATATTATTTGATCCAGGTCTATAGTGTACATAGTATTTGATCCAGGTCTATAGTGTACATATTATTTGATCCAGGTCTATAGTGTACATAGTATTTGATCCAGGTCTATAGTGTACATAGTATTTGATCCAGGTCTATAGTGTACATATTATTTGATCCAGGTCTATAGTGTACATAGTATTTGATCCAGGTCTATAGTGTACATATTATTTGATCCAGGTCTATAGTGTACATAGTATTTGATCCAGGTCTATAGTGTACATATTATTTGATCCAGGTATATAGTGTACATATTATTTGATCCAGGTCTATAGTGTACATAGTATTTGATCCAGGTCTATAGTGTACATAGTATTTGATCCAGGTCTATAGTGTACATATTATTTGATCCAGGTCTGTAGTGTACATAGTATTTGATCCAGGTTTATAGTGTACATATTATTTGATCCAGGTCTATAGTGTACAGTGGATTCCTCCTACCATGGCAAATCTGCTGTTTTCTCATCTGCTTTTGAAATGGTTTTAATGCCTTGGGCTGCAAAACAGCTCGATACTGACATGTTCAACAGCAATTACTGTAATTGACAGTAATAATAATAATACAATCTGATAATATATTTGGAAAGAATTGCTGTTATATATTTCTGACCAACCAAGAGCAATGTCTGCATATTAATGGGCGTACTGATACGCCACCCTGACTAAAGGGAAATAACAGCTTATTGGTTTATTATGATAAATGTTACGAATAAATGAAATGAGAGTGAAATGATGTCTTCTCTAGCCAGTGTGGTTAAAATGTCGGTCTGTATTGGATAATGGCCAATTATACTATACGCACATTTTGATGTGTGCGCTCAACGACGGGGTGGGTGAAATGACATGAAAACCAGGTAATCAAAAGAAGAAGACAATAATGAAATGCGGAGTGTGATATTATCCTACCTTCCTCTCCATACTGATCATATATCTCCCTTTTCTTCGGATCACTGAGGACTTCATATGCCTCGGCGATCTCCTTAAATTTCTCCTCGGCGTTGGCCGCCTTGTTTTTGTCCGGGTGCCATTTCAGAGCCTGTTTTCTGTACGCCTTTTTAATGTCCTCATCAGCCGCTCCTTTCACTATCCCCAGGATTTTATAATAATCTTTCCCCATAGTTTCCCCGAAGCGGGCCCCACGCTGGAGAGAAGAGAACCCGCTAGTTTTTGACGGACGCTGCCTGTCAGTCAATCCGCTATGAAAATATATCCCGGAGAGAGAGAGAGAGAGAGAGAGACCCCTCTGATATGGCGGCAAGTGGAAAACTTAACCGCTCCTCTCTCTCTGCAACTCTCACCAGTAATATCAGTGCCAGCCAGACACGGACACACAGTCAGGCAGTTGAACGGTGAACAGCTACAGATGGATTAAGTAGCCTGGCTACGTTTAGAGTGATTACTCAGAGTTGTGGACCCCGTGATATTTATCCACATCCCGATATAGACACACTTTAAAACAGCCGTGGCTCCCCTCCTCTTACGTCCGACCCCACTGGCATGCTCTACGCTGCTCGCTGGAATCCAGGGGCTCTTTCTAGAACTTAAACGGTGCTGAAGCACGTCATTTCCCATATTTGGCTGTTTTTTTTGGGATTCATCTGTTGAGGTGCAAAGATTCCGTTTTTGGGGGGGGTCATCTGTTGAGGTGCAAAGATTCAGTTTTTTTATGCCTGTAAACACCCACCTATATGGACTTGGCATCCCAAGTTGAGTGAAAAGAACCTAGTCAATTACATTGTAATAGCCTTAACAGGTTATTATAAGCCTTATAATAAAGGGCTGTGGTTTGGTTAGAGGGTGGACAAGACAGAGGATAGGCCTCCTGTCCAGGCTTATAACCTCTGACCTGTACCTACTGAGACAGGCACTAACCTCTGACCTGTACCTACTGAGACAGACACTAACCTCTGACCTGTACCTACTGAGACAGACACTAACCTCTGACCTGTACCTCCTGAGACAGACACTAACCTCTGACCTGTACCTACTGAGACAGGCACTAACCTCTGACCTGTACCTACTGAGACAGACACTAACCTCTGACCTGTACCTACTGAGACAGGCACTAACCTCTGACCTGTACCTACTGAGACAGACACTAACCTCTGACCTGTACCTACTGAGACAGACACTAACCTCTGACCTGTACCTACTGAGACAGGCACTAAGCTCTGACCTGTACCTCCTGAGACAGACACTAACCTCTGACCTGTACCTACTGAGACAGACACTAACCTCTGACCTGTACCTACTGAGACAGACACTAACCTCTGACCTGTACCTACTGAGACAGACACTAACCTCTGACCTGTACCTACTGAGACAGACACTAACCTCTGACCTGTACCTACTGAGACAGACACTAACCTCTGACCTGTACCTACTGAGACAGGCACTAACCTCTGACCTGTACCTACTGAGACAGAGACTAACCTCTGACCTGTACCTACTGAGACAGACACTAACCTCTGACCTGTACCTACTGAGACAGACACTAACCTCTGACCTGTACCTACTGAGACAGACACTAACCTCTGACCTGTACCTACTGAGACAGACACTAACCTCTGACCTGTACCTACTGAGACAGGCACTAACCTCTGACCTGTACCTCCTGAGACAGACACTAACCTCTGACCTGTACCTACTGAGACAGACACTAACCTCTGACCTGTACCTACTGAGACAGACACTAACCTCTGACCTGTACCTACTGAGACAGACACTAACCTCTGACCTGTACCTACTGAGACAGACACTAACCTCTGACCTGTACCTACTGAGACAGACACTAACCTCTGACCTGTACCTACTGAGACAGACACTAACCTCTGACCTGTAGGCCTATTGTCCAGGCTTATAGACCTCTGGCCCGTACCTCTCTGGCCCATACCTCTCTGGCCCGTACCTCTCTGGCCCGTACCTCTCTGGCCCATACCTCTCTGGCCCGTACCTCTCTGGCCCATACCTCTCTGGCCCGTACCTCTCTGGCCCGTACCTCTCTGGCCCGTACCTCTCTGGCCCGTACCTCTCTGGCCCGTAACTATGTCAGAGAGATCCCTTCTTGTTACATAACATAAACAGAACTAGGCCTAAACGACTGCTGACCCATCAACCTAGTGTGAGCCTTGTCCCAAATGGCACAAGAGTAGTGCATTACATAGGGAATAGGGTGCCACTATTTTCCGGGGAAGAAGGTCGATAGAAGTAGGCCTGAATGAACTATGACAACCCATAGTCCTTCATGAACCCCAGACAGTGACCTCTGGTGCTGTCCTCTCCCCGACCGACTCCCCATCTCCGTACCATTCCAGCATGTCATTGTTCTGAAACAATACAGGACCTTCTCGACCTTCGATAACATAGAAGGTGAACCATTGTAACACCTGGGTCTATACATTAACCAACAGAGAATTATAGACCCGGGAGTTAGAATGGGACGTTTTTTTTGTTTGTTGTTGTCATGGGTCAAGTCGTCATAGTCTATTTTTATTTGGGGCCCTGGTGGCCCCGGCCTCCCGCATCTATTTCAGATCAGTTAAATACACTGACTGGACCAGTGGCCAGTCTGTTTGTCTAGGCTCAGCACTACACCTGGTGGACAGGGGTGGAAGTGCAGGCTCACGTCTTTACAGTAGGGCTACCGCGTCATCATCATCATCATGTCTATTGCCGTAGAGGAGCATCTACCGCATTGAAGACATGCTCACTCGGGCTGTCGCTGCTTTATGACTCAGCGTTCATGTGGGGGAAAAAAACACAAAAAAAGCACATTGCCTTTGCACCTTATTAATAGCTTGTAGTTGTAGTAGTATTAAGACAGACGAGAATTGGTGCTATTTATATTCCATTTCAAATTTTGTCATTAAAAATATATTTTACTGAAGAATCATGGATCAGTTCCGTGGTTTGTTTGTGAAACTAGACAAGAATAACGACGGGTCTATATCAGTGGAAGAACTTCATAATGAGATGAAAAAAACTGGAATTATGGCTGCAGATCAGAAGGCTCAGGTATTTATTTATTACAATATTTGATAACTAATATAAATAAAATGTGAAGCCTATTCTAATTTACCAGCAGCATAACAGGGAGAGTCAACATGTACGTCTAATGTCTATTCATATGGTGCAGCCAAATGATATATTGCCTTTTTTATTAACTTTTCCAGAATGTCGTTAATAACTATGACAGAAACAAGGATGGACGTTTAGATTATGACGAATTTCTAAGCTATATGAGGGACAGAGAGAAGAAATGGAGAATTCACTTCATGGCCCTTGACAAGAATAATTGCGGTAAGTAGAGCGGTGGTGTAGTCCAATCGTCGGTGCGTAAAAAACTGGTAGGCTAATTTTAGGGCCCAACCCCGGGACAGGGGCATTCCAGTATCATAGAGGACATTCTGAGCATGCTTTTGTCTTTGTTTTTGCACAGTATCACACTAGGTCTACATGCAATAGATGCAATGAAGAGTCTTTTTTGTTTTTTTTGTCACATCATATAATGCATAGCTCATTTGAATTGACGTGACTTAAAGTGCTATATTCATAAATCATATATACTGAAATGAATAGTTTTCAAGGTCAAATGTATTTGCCTAATGGAGACTTGCATGCATTGTTGTGTTTTTAATTGCATATACAGAACACCAGGACCTCCTACTGTACTCCATAACACACCTTCAGAATCAGGAAGAGGAAACAACTTTGTCTGTCTGTCTGTCTGTCTGTCTGTCTGTCTGTCTGTCTGTCTGTCTGTCTGTCTGTCTGTCTGTCTGTCTGTCGCCTGCCTGCCTGCCTGCCTGTCTGTCTGTCTGTCTGTCTGTCTGTCTGTCTGTCTGTCTGTCTGTCTGTCTGTCTGTCATTCTAACCTGTCTGTCTGTCTGTCTGTCTGTCTGCCTGTCTGTCTCTCAACCTAACCTGGGTGCTTTGTTTCTGCTCTCTCCGTTTCAGGTTTAGCCTGACCTCACAAACAGACTGGCATCCAGGCTGCTCTTACCCTATCCATTTGAAAGGAACTCTTTCTCTGTCTATAGACAATATTAGAAACTCAGAAATCAAATCGAATTGAATTTGTCACATGCGCCGAATACAACAGGTGTAGACCTTACCGTGAAATGCTTACTGACAAGCCCTTAATTAAGCATCTCAGAGTATTAGTGCTGATCTAGGATCAGGTCCTTCATTATCCACAGCTCTGGGCTGATCTAGGATCAGGGCTTCATTATCCACAGCTCTGGGCTGATCTAGGATCAGGTCCTTCATTATCCACAGCTCTGGGCTGATCTATGATCAGGTCTTCATTATCCACAGCTCTGTGCTGATCTAGGATCAGGTCCTTCCATAATAATCTGGTTCCATACACTCTTAGAAATAGGGTTCATTCTATATAGAACTACTTCCTCTACGAGTGTATGATCTACAACGCTAAACTGATCGTAGATCAGAACTTCCACTCTGAGACACCTGATGAATATGGGCCCAGAAATGTATCTAAACTGATCATAGATCAGAACTTCCACTCTGAGACGCTTGATAAATATGGGCCCAGAAATTCACATTTGACATGATCCATGCTGTTTCTATCCATGTTGTATTCTCAGACTAGGGGTCATGTTGTCTTCTCTGACTAGGGGTCATGTTGTCTTCTCTGACTAGGGGTCATGTTGTCTTCTCTGACTAGGGGTCATGTTGTCTTCTCTGACTAGGGGTCATGTTGTCTTCTCTGACTAGGGGTCATGTTGTCTTCTCTGACTAGGGGTCATGTTGTCTTCTCTGACTAGGGGTCATTGGCCAGGAGGAAATCGTAGATCTATTTAAGGAGTTAGGAGTGAACATATCAAAGCCGAATGCAAAAAGAATTATACAAATGTAAGAGTTCCTTTCCCCCCCCCCTTTCTATCCTCTCACTGTTCGCTCTGTCGTGTTATTACATCGTTAAAAACCTTGTGATAATATTGATTAATATGTAATAACAAATTAATTGCATGTATTGACAGACTTAATGTCTACCTTAATAACACTAATCACACATACACTCGAATGCAATTATTATATTGGGCACAATTTGATCATGTCTACAACACAGTACAGACCTGTAGAATATGGATGCTTACAGGATCATTCACTTTGGTCAATGTGTTTATTAATGTATTGATTATCATCATGTTGACCCATTATCTTGATTGTTTGTTGTTGTCGATGTTATTGTTGTTGTTGACAGGATGGACAAGGACAGTTCTATGACCGTGGACTGGGGAGAGTTTCTGCAGCATGTCATCCTCAACCCTGCAGAGAACCTGGGAGAACTGGTCACTTCATGGAAACACACTCTGGTGAGACTCTGAGGCATGGGTCTCGTTTTCTCTGAGCCTTCATATAGGGTTAATGCCTAGCCTTTAGCTCAGAGGCCTAACACAGTCTTGTAGTGAACAGGAGACCAGTCTGTTACACTGATGAGACTTGGGCCTGGCATCCTAGAGCCCCACCGGCATTGAGATCATTAGTAGATGACGCTCGAAGTGCTTGAGACAAGAGGAATTGCGTTAGCTCCCTGAGCTAGTGCCTAACACAGTATTGTGGTGTGCAGACGAGCCGGGTACAAACCCAGCTAGTCACACTGTAGTCCAGGGATCATCAATTCGATTCAGCCGCAGGCCGATTATGAGTGGACAGTCGGGGGCCGGAACATAATTACAAAATAAGTTGTAGACGGCAAATTGTCCCGCAAGACGCACAAACAGATATAATGTTTCACTAAACTATAATCATTTCAAACCTTTCTTCTATTTGTATACGATCACATGTATCTCTATTATGCGTGGGAAAACTTGGGAACAGATTTCTTAAATTAACATAACTTGAGGCTGATTTCCTGGTGTTTTTACAGTCTTTTATGTCCAACAATGAAAATTCAAACCCTGCTGTTGTCCTTGTGAGATGTAGTCTGCTGTGTGTGTGTGTGTGTGTGTGTGTGTGTGTGTGTGTGTGTGTGTGTGTGTGTGTGTGTGTGTGTGTGTGTGTGTGTGTGTGTGTGTATGTGTGTGTGTGCGTGTGCGTGTGTGTGCGTGTGTGTGTTGTCTTACCTGATGAACCGCACACTCCACCTCAGTGTAGGAGATTATACATTGCATGCTGGGTCTGAAGCCCCTGTAGAAGGAGTCTGTCTGTCAGTTGGTGATATATGTAGTCTTCCTGTCTGCCTCTCCAGGTGTTTCATGTAGTCTTCCTGTCTGCCTCTCTAGGTGTTTCATGTAGTCTTCCTGTCTGCCTCTCCAGGTGTTTTGGGGTAGTCTTCCTGTCTGCCTCTCCAGGTGTTTTGGGGTAGTCTTCCTGTCTGCCTCTCCAGGTGTTTCATGTAGTCTTCCTGTCTGCCTCTCCAGGTGTTTCATGTAGTCTTCCTGTCTGCCTCTCCAGGTGTTTCATGTAGTCTTCCTTTCTGCCTCTCCAGGTGTTTTGGGGTAGTCTTCCTGTCTGCCTCTCCAGGTGTTTTGGGGTAGTCTTCCTGTCTGCCTCTCCAGGTGTTTTGGGGTAGTCTTCCTTTCTGCCTCTCCAGGTGTTTCATGTAGTCTTCCTGTCTGCCTCTCCAGGTGTTTTGGGGTAGTCTTCCTGTCTGCCTCTCCAGGTGTTTTGGGGTAGTCTTCCTGTCTGCCTCTCCAGGTGTTTCATGTAGTCTTCCTGTCTGCCTCTCCAGGTGTTTTGGGGTAGTCTTCCTGTCTGCCTCTCCAGGTGTTTCATGTACATTTACATTTACATTTAAGTCATTTAGCAGACGCTCTTATCCAGAGCGACTTACAAATTGGTGCATTCACCTTATAATATCCAGTGGAACAACCGCTTTACAATAGTGCATCTAAATCTTTTAAGGGGGGGTTAGAAGGATTACTTTATCCTATCCCAGGTATTCCTTAAAGAGGTGGGGTTTCAGGTGTCTCCGGAAGGTGGTGATTGACTCCGCTGTCCTGGCGTCGTGAGGGAGCTTGTTCCACCATTGGGGTGCCAGAGCAGCGAACAGTTTTGACTGGGCTGAGCGGGAACTGTGCTTCCTCAGAGGTAGGGAGGCGAGCAGGCCAGAGGTGGATGAACGCAGTGCCCTTGTTTGGGTGTAGGGCCTGATCAGAGCCTGAAGGTACGGAGGTGCCGTTCCCCTCACAGCTCCGTAGGCAAGCACCATGGTCTTGTAGCGGATGCGAGCTTCGACTGGAAGCCAGTGGAGAGAGCGGAGGAGCGGGGTGAAGTGAGAGAACTTGGGAAGGTTGAACACCAGACGGGCTGCGGCGTTCTGGATGAGTTGTAGGGGTTTAATGGCACAGGCAGGGAGCCCAGCCAACAACGAGTTGCAGTAATCCAGACGGGAGATGACAAGTGCCTGGATTAGGACCTGCGCCGCTTCCTGTGTGAGGCAGGGTCGTACTCTGCGAATGTTGTAGAGCATGAACCTACAGGATCGGGTCACCGCCTTGATGTAGTCTTCCTGTCTGCCTCTCTAGGTGTTTGATGTGGGTGAGAGCCGGACCATGCCCCTGGAGCTTCCCCCGGACCTGTCAGCAGGCTCAGGGGAATGGAGGAGTTTCGTCCTGGCTGCGGGGCTGGCCGACGCCGTGTCCAGAACCCTGACTGCTCCTATCGACCGCCTCAAGACACAACTACAGGAACAATATTATAACCTAAATACTTCTTTGTTACAACTTGATAACACCCAGTAACACTTTGCATTGCCAGACTTCGTAGTCTCATATTAAACATGGTTCGGAAATTAACTCTAACTCTAACCTCAATCCTACAGCAACGAACAGTAGAGACCTACAGGTAACTGCCAAAATAATGGAAACACTTGAGTAAATGAGGGATACAAAGTATATTGAAAGCAGGTGCTTCCACACAGGTGTGGTTCCTGAGTTAATTAAGCAATTAACATCCGATCATGATTAGGGTCGTGTATAAAAATGCTGTGCAGGACATTATTCATGGGGAACGTTAGCTAGTTAACATTAGCCTTGTACATCTAGCTAGATATTGAACTAACATCCTCTCAGGCCAGGGGCACAATGTATGAATTAATGGTTGGATCAGAATTCCCATTATAATCATTAGCCAGTAAGGAACATTAAGTAAAACCGCAAGTCCAAATCAATATCTCTATCCATGGCTAATTTAGGAAAGGGACAATTTTAGCTAGGTGGCTAGCTAGCCACCAGAGAACAACACAACGAGATGCAACAATTCCAAGTTTTTCTGTCCATGAGGTATGCTTCAATGGGATTTGATGGCAGGTTGTAGCTAACATTTCTAGCCCAATAACCCGTGAAAACCTAAAAGGTTTTTTGCATCAAGAGAGAAGTTGCCATTTATCCATTAAACCCTTTTTCCATAACGCTACTGATTAAATTATGAAGGAATATTGACTTAATTTTTAACGACATAGGTTAAAAAAACGATTTTCGGGTTTTCCATCAAAATAATAATTATATGTCGTAAGAGAAAAGATAAATCGCACTTATTAAACTCTCCAGATCATTTTCCAGCAATGGATGTCGATTTAACTTGTTTTGACTGCCATGATGAAGCAATAGGGCCCGAGGAGGTGTGCTATATGGCCAGTATAAAGGGCTCAAAGCAGCCAGGTAATAATTGTAAATAAATCCTGTTTGCCCATGTGCATAGCTATTGGTAAATCTGACAGGAGAGTTTGACTGATTAAAGTTGGACAGAGGATCTTGAAATCTCTGTGCACGAAACACTTCGACCAACTTAAAAAAATGAATGTATTTATTTTCTGGTAATTGTGCGGTTATTATGTGTTAGATGTTAAGACTACAAACCATTATAAATGGCCTATTTGTGAGATTGACTTGTTATTTCAATAGGCATAGGCTACTCACTAAAATCTGGGTTTATAATTTCAATTTAGCTTTGCTATGGTTTGCTGAGCTAGATGTAGGTAGTTTATAGCCCATGATTGGCCAACATGCCATCATCTCATTTCAGGGAAAAGTCCACAATGAAACGGACATTAAATGTGGGGAATGATACATTTATGATAGAGCTGTGATCATAATCACAATTTTTAACTTCCAGTTTAATTAACTAAACATTGACGTTAATAATTGAGTAATAACACAAGGCAACATCAACAAACTGAGTTCGTTTTTTTTATTAAATCAGTTTCCCAGCTCCAGGTAAGGCTACACAAAGTGGCACAAATTGATTTGCAATGTCTCCAGTGATATCATCATTTCAACATAGTGTACCGTATCAAAATGGTAGGCTACAGTATCCTACAATGGCATAGAAATTAATAGCTTACTTGATGGCCAACAGATGCAAATGTATCTATCATTCTTTATATGGTCCCGTGTGGCTCAGTTGGTAGAGCATGGTGTTTGCAACGCCAGGGTTGTGGGTTCGATTCCCACGGGGGACCAGTATAAAAAAAATTACAAACAAATATAAAAATGTATGAAATGTATGCATTCACTACTGTAAGTCGCTCTGGATAAGAGCGTCTGCTAAATGACTAAAATGTAAAAATGTATATTAAAGGTAATTTTCATTGTGGACGTTTTCCCATAACAGAAGTTCCATTAACTTCCATTTCCATTTGCACAGCGCTATCGGACCCTAGAACTGAGCATGAGTAAAAGCCTTCATTTGATACTGTTATCGACATTACAATGCAGTTTACTTTAAACCACCTCAGAATGAATTTATCTAAAGAGCTCTAGTGCCCCTAAAGTCCTTTTCCAATGCTTCGTCGCTGTTATATCAATTCTAGCGTGTTAATATGTTTTATGGGAAAAGGGAGTCTCCATAATGACCAATCTAAATAGCCTACCTACAACCGGTAAAAAAAAGTTGTCAAGCCATAACTCCGCTGCTTCTACTCTCTCAACACACACGCACACACACACACACACTGGCCCTCCCCATCTTCTCCCCTCAGCCTCTTGCGAATTGAAGGAAAATTATGAAATACAGAAAGATCAATTATTTTTTAGTATTGGTCAATGTTTTTTTGGGGGGGGAGCCTGGCTTCCCTTGGAATCCATGCATACACGGCACTGTTGTAGAATATACGCCAAGGTGCATTGAAGTAGCAAGTCCCACCTAAGGATCTGTCTTCTTCGGCCAACTATTTACTGTGTTTGAGGGAATCGCTGGATTGATTGCTTTCATTTTTACTCCTGCGTCTCTTTCATACTTTGGCTTGTGTCTATCGTTTTCCCCCCGTTATCATTACGACTGTGGAAAGGCCTGTAAATGACCTGTCAAACACACCCTGGTAATGGCTGGAATGGGTCCAATGAAATACTTTTGTCTTTCCGTTGTATCTATAAAAACGACAAACGCTTCGTCTGGCATTTAACGCACTATCTCGACACTTACATCACAAGAAAGAGAAGAAATACGAGTTGATTTAAAAAAAAAAATGGGAATTGATTTTTTTTTAAATCATTTAGTACAGTTGATATTTTTACAAATTAGATGCAATGAAATTAAAGCAATTTCCCCGAAAATGAACACTCGGATTATAGTGATATTATTGTCGGATCTCGTAAAACAATGCAAGTTATGTATAGACAGGTCATGAGGCCTGTTCCAACACTTTATGTTAATATTTGATATATGCAAATACACCCAGTGTATTTATGCAAATTAGGCATATATAATTTTCTCTATTTTAACACAAGATATAAGAAAAATACCTGAAACGATTAGCAATATATATATATATATATATATATGTAAAAATATATGAGTGCATTCCCCCCAAAAAAATTCAATTAACAATAAATTGAATATTGAATTCCCACCAAAATCCCTCTACTCCATTCATTAGCATGTCCGTGCCAGTAAAATATTGTATGTGCTATAATTAATTCACTATGGATTATACAATTCTAACAGTTTGGACAATCTTCATCCATTATCCAACTATTGTATTTATTTGAATTGTAAAAAAAAAAAAAACATTTTACCAAATTCGATGACCGTTGCTAATGGGTGTTTCTATTGTTTTGGTTGTTACCTGTATGAACCGTGAATCCATGGACTGGAGACAGAGCTTATTAATTAAAGAAGATATTGTCTGTGTTTATTTAGGTGTATGGATCCAAAGCGTCCTCCCAGGGATTCAGAGAGCTAAAGGCAGGTGGTGTGAGGTCGATGTGGCAGGGAAATGCTGTGAATGTGCTGAAGGGAACCCCTCAGTCAACTCTACAGTGCCTTATCTACGCTCAGGTAAGACGTATTATACTGTAATAACATGTAGGCCACTGGAGAATTTACAACCAATACGTTCGGATATGGATACTTTACCCAATCCCCCCCCTCTCTCTCAATTCAATTCAAAGGGCTTTATTAGCATGGGAAGCATATGTTTACATTGCCAACCCAAGTGAAATAAATAATAAACAAAAGTGATATAATCAGTAACAAATTAACAGTAAACATTACACTCACAAGTTCCAAAGGTATAGACACATTTCATATTATGGCTATGTCCAGTGTAATAATGATGTGCAAATAGTTAAAATTACAAAAGGGAAAATAAATAAACCTAAATATGGGTTGTATTTAACATGGTGTTTGTTCTTCACTGGCTGCCCTTTTCTTGTGGCAACAGATCCTGCTGCTGTGATGGCACACAGTGGTATTTCACCCAGTAGATATGGGAGTTTATCAAAATTGGATTTGTTTTGGAATTCTTTGTGGATCTGTGTAATCTAAGGGAAATATGTGCCTCTAATATGGTCATACATTTGGCAAGCGGTTAGGAAGTGCAGCTCAGTTTCCATCTCATTTTGTGGGCAGTGTGCACATTGCCTGTCTTCTCTTGAGAGCCAGGTCTGCATATGGCGGCCTTTCTCAATAGTAAGGCTATGCTCACTGTGTACTCTCTGTATAGGGAAATAGCATTCCAGTTTGCTCTACCTTTTGGTCAAATTCTTTCCAATGTGTCAAGTAATTATCTTTTTGTTTTCTCATGATTTGGTTGGGTCTAACTGTGTTGCTGTCCTGGGGCTCTGTTCACAAACACAAACAGACCCCACAGAGCCCCAGGACAGCAACACAATTAGACCCAACCAAATCATGAGAAAACAAAAAGATAATTACTTGACACATTGGAAAGAATTTGACCAAAAGGTAGAGCAAACTGGAATGCTATTTGGCCCTATACAGAGAGTACACAGTGAGCATAGCCCCAGGACCAGCTCTCTCTCTCTCTCTCTCTCTCTCTCTCTCTCTCTCTCTCTCTCTCTCTCTCTCTCTCTCTCTCTCTCTCTCTCTCTCTCTCTCTCCTCTCTCTCTCTCTCTCTCTCTCTCTAGATGAAGGTGTACACCCAGGGCTGGCAGCAGGAGAGCCTGTCAGTACAGCAGAGGTTTGGGCTGGGCTGTGTATCTGGGGCAGTGGCTCATGCTGTCTTCTACCCTCTAGAGGTACCAGAGCACTATGACAGGTCTGAACTACAGATATACAGTACATTCGGAAAGTATTCAGACCCCTTGACATTTTGCTACGTTATAAAATTGATTAAATGCCCCCCCCCCCCATTAATATACACACAATACCCCATAATGACAAAGCAAAAACAGGTTTGTAGAAATGTTTGCAAATGTATTAAAAATAAAAAACCGAAAATATCACATTTACATAAGTATTCAGACCCTTTACTCAGTACTTTGTTGAAGCAACTTTGGCAGTGATTACAGCCTCGAGTTTAAATATATACTGATTTTTTTCACCTTTATTTAACCAGGTAGGCCAGGTGAGAACAAGTTCTCATTTACAACTGCGACCTGGCCAAGATAAAGCAAAGCAATGCGACACAAACAACAACACAGAGTTGCACATGGAGTAAAACAAACATACAATCAATAACACAATAGAAAAATCTATATACAGTGGTCCCATGTGGCTCAGTTGGTAGAGCATGGTGTTTGCCACGCCAGGGTTGTGGGTTCGATTCCCACGGGGGACCAGTACGGTACAGTAAAAACATGTATGAAATGTATGCATTCACTACTGTAAGTCGCTCTGGATAAGAGCGTCTGCTAAAATGACAAAAAAAAAAAATTGGGGAGCTAGGGCAATAAATAGGCCGTAGTGGCAAAGTAATTACAATTTAGCAATTAAACACTGGAGTGATAGATGTGCAGAAGATGAATGTGCAAGTAGAGATACTGGGGTGCAAAGGAGCAAAAAAATAAATAACAATATGGGGATGAGGTAGTTGGATGGGCTATTTACAGATGGGCTATGTACAGGTGCAATGATCTGTGAGCTGCTCTGACAGCTGATGCTTAAAGTTAATGAGAGAGATATATGAGTCTCCAGCTTCGGGGATTTTTGCAATTCGTTCCAGTCATTGGCAGCAGAGAACTGGAAGGAAAGGCGGCCAAAGGAGGAATTGGCTTTGGGGGTGACCAGTGAAATATATCTGCTGGAACGCGTGCTACGGGTGGGTGCTGCTATGGTGACCGCTGAGATAAGGCGGGGCTTTACCTAGCAAAGACTTATAGATGACCTGGGGCCAGTGGGTTTGGCGAAGAGTATGAAGCAAGGGCCAGCCAACGAGATCATACAGGTCGCAGTGGTGGGTAGTATATGGGGCTTTGGTGACAAAACGGATGGCACTGTGATAGACTGCATCCAATTTGTTGAGTAAAGTGTTGGAGGCTATTTTGTAAATGACATCGCCGAAGTCGAGGATCTGTAGGATGGTCAGTTTTACGAGGGTATGTTTGGCAGCATGAGTGAAGGATGCTTTGTTGCGAAATGGGAAGCCAATTCTAGATGTAATTTTGGATTGGATATGCTTAATGTGAGTCTGGAAGGAGAGTTTACAGTCTAACCAGACACCTAGGTATTTGTAGTTGTTGTAAGTGGTGCGTAACTGGCTGCAGGGAAGTCAGGCGCAGGAGAGCAGAAATGGGTAACTGGAGCACTTTAATAATGCACAAACAAGCTGCACCCAGAACAACAAAATATGGGTAAAATAACCCGTCGCAAAACCAGTCATAAGTGCACATACACTTTACAACAAACAATTCCACACACAGACATGGGGGGAACAGAGGGTTATATACACAACAAATAATGAGGGAATTGAAACCAGGTGTGTAGGAAAACAAGACAAAACAAATGGAAAATGAAAGGTGGATCGGCGATGGCTAGAAGACCGGTGACGTCGACCGCCGAACGCCGCCCGAACAAGGAGAGGAACCGACTTTGGCGGAAGTCGTGACAGTTGTCCACATATTATAAGTCAGAACTGTCCAGAGTAGTGATGCTGGACGGGCGGGCAGGTTCTGGCAGCGATTGGTTGAAGAGCATGCATTTAGTTTTACTTGCATTTAAAAGCAGTTGGAGGCCACGGAATGGGGAGTTGTATGGCATTGAAGCTCGTCCGGAGGTTAGTTAACACAGTGTCCAAAGAAGGGCCAGATGTATACAGAATGGTGTCGTCTGCGTAGAGGTGGATCAGAGAATCACCAGCAGCAAGAGCGACATCATTGATGTATACAGAGAAAAGAGTCGGCCCGAGAATTGAACCCTGTGGCACCCCATAGAGACTGCCAGGGGTCCGGACAACAGGCCCTCCGATTTGACACACTGAACTCTGTCTGAGAAGTAGTTGGTAAACCAGGCAAGGCAGTCAACAAGGCTGTTGAGTCTGCCAATAAGAATGTGGTGATTGACAGAGTCGAAAGCCTTGGCCAGGTCAATGAATACGGCTGCACAGTATTGTCTTTTATCGATGGCGGTTATGATATCGTTTAGGACCTTGAGCGTGGCTGAGGTGCACCCATGACCAGCTCTGAAACCAGATTGCATAGCGGAGAAGGTACGGTGGGATTAAAAATGGTCGGTGATCTGTTTGTTAACTTGGCTTTTGAAGACTTTAGAAAGGCTGGGTAGGATAGATATAGGTCTGTAACAGTTTGGGTCTAGAGTGTCTCCCCCTTTGAAGAGGGGGATGACCGCGGCAGCTTTCCAATCTTTGGGGATCTCAGACGATACGAAAGAGAGGTTGAACACGCTAGTAATAGTGGTTTGGGTGAAGGAGAAATGGGGGAGGCTTGGCCAAGTTGCTGTGGGGAGTGCAGGGCTGGTGACCAGGGTAGGGGTAGCCAGGTGGAAAGCATGGCCAGCCGTAGAGAAATGCTTATTGAAATTCTCAATTATCGTGGATTTATCAGTGGTGACAGTGTTTCCTAGCCTCAGTGCAGTGGGCAGCTAGGAGGAGGTGCTCTTATTCTCCATGGACTTTACAGTGTCCCAGAACTTTTTGGAGTTTGTGCTACAGGATGCAATTTTCTGTTTGAAAAAGCTAGCCTTTGCTTTCCTAACTGCCTGTGTATATTGCTTCCTAACTTCCCTGAAAAGGTGCATATCGCGGGGGCTATTCGATGCTAATGCAGTACGCCACATTATGTTTTTGTGCTGGGCAAGGGCAGTCAGGTCTGGAGTGAACCAAGGGCTATATCTGTTCCTGGTTCTACATTTTTTGAATGGGGCATGCTTATTTAAAATGGTAAGGAAAGCACTTTTAAAGAATAACCAGGCATCCTCTACTGACGGAATGAGGTCAATACCCGGGCCAGGTCGATTAGAAAGGCCTACTCGCAGAAGTGTTTTAGGGAGCGTTTGACAGTGATGAGGTGTGGTTGTTTGACCGCAGATTCATTACGGACGCAGGCAATGAGGCAGTGATCGCTGAGATCCTGGTTGAATACAGCAGAGGTGTACTTAGAAGGCAGGTTGGTCAGGATGATATCTATGAGGCTGCCCGTGTTTACGGATTTGGGGTGGTACCTGGTAGGTTCATTGATCATTTGTGTGAGATTGAGGGCATCAAGTTTAGATTGTAGGACGGCCGGTGTGTTAAGTCTTTTTGGGTATGACGCTGCAAGCTTGGCACACCTGTATTCGGGGAGTTTCTCCCATTCTTCTCTTCTCTCTGTCAGATTGGATGGGGAGCGTCGCTGCACAGCTATTTTCAGGTCTCTCTAGAGATGTTTGATCAGATTCTAGTTCGGGCTCTGGCTGGGCCACATAATTCAGAGACTTGTCCCAAAGCCATTGCGTTGTCTTGGCTGTGTGTTAAGGGTTGTTGTTGTATTAGAAGGTGAACCTTTGCCCCAGTCTGAGGCCCTGAGCAGGTTTTCATCAAGGATTTCTCACTACTTTGCTCTGTTAATCTTTCCCTCGATCCTGACTAGTCTCCCAGTCTCTGCCACTGAAAAACAGCCCCACAGCATGATGCTTCCACTACCATGCTTCAGTGTAGGGATTGGCATTCAGGCCAAAGAGCTCAATCTTGGGTTCATCAGACCAGATAATCTTGTTTCTCTAAAAGTCTTTAGGTGTCTTTTGGCTCCAACTCCAAGCGGGCTGTCATGTGCCTTTTACTGAGGAGTGGCTTCCGTCTTGCCGCTTTATTATAAAGGCCTGACTGGGGGAGTGCTGCAGAGATGGTTGTCCTTCTGGAAGGTCCTTCCATCTCCACAGAGGAACTCTGGCGCTCTGTCAGAGTGAACATCGGTTCTTGGTCACCTCCCAGACCAAGGACCTTCTCACCCGATTGCTCAGTTTGACCGGGCGGCCAGCTCTAGGAAGAGTCTTGGTGGTTCCAAACGTCATTCATTTCAGAATGATGGAGGCCACTGTGTTCTTGGGGACCTTCAATGCTGCAGAAATGTTTTGGTACCCTTCTCCAGATCTGTGCCTTGACACAAACCTGTCTCGGAGCTCTACAGACCATTCCTTCGACCTCATGGCCTGGTTTTTGCTTTGACATGCACTGTCAACTGTGGGACCTTTATATAGACAGGTGTGTGCCTTTCCAAATCATGTCCAATCAACTGAATTTACCACAGGTGGACTCCAATCAAGTTGTAGAAACATTTCAAGGATGATCAATGGAAACAGGATGCAGCTGAGCTCAATTTCGAGTCTCATAGCAAAGGGCTGAATACTATGTCAATAAGGTATTTCTGTTTTAATTTTTTTTTTAACATTTGCATTTGCAAAAATGTCTAAAAACTAGTTTTCACTTTGTCATTATGGGGTATTGTGTGTAGATTGACAAGGAAAAGAATTCATTTAATCCATTTTAGGATAAGGCTGTAACGTAACAAAATGTGGATAAAGGGGTCTGAATACTTTCCGAATACGCTGTGCATGCGGCCTTCTAATCTGTAGAGGTATGAACTACTGATATACAGTAAGGCTGAATAAATTGAAGCAACAAATCAGCGAACCGCATCATATGATAATATAATAGACTAACAACGATCACGTATATCCTACCAAAGGGACATTAAAAACTGTAATATCTTATGTTTCACTGAGTCGTGGCAGAACGATGACATGACAACATACAGCTGGCGGGTTTTATGCTTTTTCGGCAGGATAGAACAGCGTCCTATGGTAAGACAAAGGGTGGCGGTCTATGTATATTTCTAAACAAACAGGAAAACAGGAAAACGCTCATCTAGAGGTGGCGCTCCTACTAGCCGGGGACTTTCATGCAGGGAAACTTAAATCCATTTTACCTAGTTTCTACCAGCATGTTAAATGTGCAACCAGAGAGGAAAAAACTCAAGACCACCTTTACTCCACACACAGAGACGCGTACAAAGCTCTCCCTCGCCCCCCATTTGGCTAATCTGACCATAATTCTATCCTCCAGATTCCTGCTTACAAGCAAAAACTAAAGCAGGAAGCACCAGTGACTCGGTTAATAAAGAAGTGGTCAGATGAAGCAGATGCTAAGATACAGCACAGACTGGAATATGTTCACCACATCAGTCACTGGCTTCATTAATAAATGCATCGATGACGTCGTCCCACTATTGACCGTACGTACATACCCCAACCAGAAGCCATGGATTACAGGCAACATCCGCACTGAGCTAAAGGGTAGAGCTGCCGCTTTCAAGGAGCGGGACTCTTGTAAGCTTATAAAAAATCCCGCTATGCCCTCCGACGAACCATAAAACAGGCAAAGCGTCAATACAGGACTAAGATTGAATCATACTACACCGGCTCCGACGCTCGTCGGATGTGGCAGGGCTTGCAAACTATTACAGACTATAAAGGGAAGTACAGCTGCGAGCTGCCCAGTGACACAAGCCTACCAGACGAGCTGAATAACTTCTATGCTCGCTTCCAAGCAAGTAACTCTGAAACATGCATGAGAGCATGAGCTGTTCCGGACGACTGTGTGATCACGCTCTTCGTAGCCAATGTGAGTAAGACCTTTGAACAGGTCAACATTCACAAGGCCGCAGGGCCTGATGGATTACCAGAACGTAACTCCGAGCATGCGCTGACCAACTGACAAGCGTCTTCACTGACATTTTCAACCTGTCCCTGACTGAGTCTGTAATACCAACATGTTTCAAGCAGACCACCACAGTCCCTGTGCCCAAGAACACTAAGGTAACCTGCCTAAATGACTACCAACCCGTAGCACTCACGTCTGTAGCCATGAAGTGCTTTGAAAGACTGGTAATGGCTCACATCAACACCAGTACATCACTGGGGCCAAGCTTCCTGCCATCCAGGACCTCTATACCAGGCGGTGTCAGAGGAAGGCCCTAAAAATTGTCAAAGGCTCCAACAACCCTAGTCATAGACTGTTCTCTTTGCTACCGCACGGCAAGCGGTACCAGAGTCAAGTCTAGGTCCAAAAAGCTTCTTAACAGTTTCTACCCCCAAGCCATAAGACTCCTGAACAGCTCATCAAAGGGCTATTTGCATTGCCCCTGCTCTCTCTTTTACGCTGCTGCTACTCTCTGTTTATTATCTATGCATAGTCACTTTAACTCTACCTACATGTACAGTTGAAGTCAGAAGTTTACATACACTTAGGTTGGAGTCATTAAAACTAGTTTTTCAACCACTCCTCAAATTTCTTGTTAACAAACTATAGTTTTGGTAATTCGGTTAGGACATCTACTTTGTGCATGACACAAGTAATATTTCCAACAATTGTTTACAGACAGATTATTTCACTTATAATTCACTGTATCACAATTCCAGTGGGTCCGAAGTTTACATACACTAAGTTGACTGTGCCTTTAAACAGCTTGGAAAATTCAGAAAATTATGTCATGGCTTTAGAAGCTTCTGATAGGCTAATTGACATAATTTGACGTATTTCAAGGCCTACCTTTAAACTCAGTGCCTCTTTGCTTGACATCACGGGAAAATCTAAATAAATCAGCCAAGACTTCAGAAAATAAATTGTAGACCTCCAGAAGTCTGGTTCATCCTTGGGAGCAATTTTCAAATGCCTGAAGGTACCACGTTCATCTGTACAAACAATAGTGCGCAAGTATAAACACCATGGGACCACGCAGACGTCATACCGCTCAGGAAGGAGACGCGTTCTGTCTCCTAGAGATGAACGTACTTTGGTGTGAAAGGTGCAAATCAATCCCAGAACAACAGCAAAGGACCTTGTGAAGATGTTGGAGGAAACAGGTACAAAAGTATCTATATCCACAGTAAAACGAGTCGTATATCGACATAACGTGAAAGGCCGCTCAGGAAGGAAGACGCCACTACTCCATAACCGCCATAAAGAAGACAGACTACGGTTTGCAATTGCACATGGGGACAAAGATCGTACTTTTTGGACAAATGTCCTCTGGTCTGATGAAACAAAAATGGAACTGTTTGGCCATAATGACCATCTTTACGTTTGGAGGAAAAGGGGGATGCTTGCAAGCCGAAGAACACCATCCCATCCGTGAAGCATGGGGGTGGCAGCATCATGTTGTGGGGGTGCTTTGCTGCAGGAGGGACTGGTGCACTACACAAAATAGATGACATCATAAGGCAGGAAAATTATGTGGATATTTTGAAGCAACATCTCAAGACATCAGTCAGGAAGTTAAAGCTTGGTCGCAAATGGATTTTCCAAATGGACAATGACCCAAGCATACTTCCAAAGTTGTGGCAAAATGGCGTAAGGACAACAAAGTCAAGGTATTGGAGTTGCCATCACAAAGCCCTGACCTCAATCCCATAGAACATTTGTGGGCAGAACTGAAAAAGTGTGTGTGAGCAAGGAGGCCTACAAACCTGACTCAGTTACACCAGATCTGTCAGGAGGAATGGGCCAAAATTCACACAACTTATTGTGGGAAGCGTGTGGAAGGCTACCCAGAACATTTGACCCAAGTTAAACAATTTAAAGGTAATGCTACCAAATACTAATTGAGTGTATGTAAACTTCTGACCCACTGAGAATGTGATGAAAGAAATAAAAGCTGAAATAAATAATTCTCTCTACTATTATTCTGACATTTCACATTCTTAAAATAAAGTGGGGATCCTAATTGACCTAAAACAAGGAATTGTTACAAGGATTAAATGTCAGGAATTGTGAAAAACTGAGTTTAAATGTATTTGGCTAAGGTGTATGTAAACTTCCAACTTCAACTGTACATGATAGAACTGTTAAGGCTCCATGGATTGGTGAGGAATTGAAAAACTGTATGGTTGAAAGAGACGGGGAAAAGGAGTGGCGAATAAGTCTGTCTGCACATCTGACTAGCTGACTAACTGCAAAATGAGAAATTATGTGACTAAACTCAACAAAAAGAAGAAGAAACTGTATTATGAAGCCAAGATCAATGATATCAAGAATGATGGAAAAACGTTTTGGATTGTATGAAGTTAGTGTGGGAGAGGTGGGGAAATTATTGTTATAGATAAATAATGACAAACCTCCTGGCATTGACAACTTAGATGGAAAGCTACTGAGGATGGTAGCTGACTCTATAGCCACTCCTATCTGTCATATCTTTAATCTGAGCCTAGAGGAAAGTCTTTGTCCTCAGGCCTGGAGGGAAGCCAAAGTCATTCCGCTACCCAAGAGTGGTGAAGCAGCCTTGACTGGTTCTAACAGCAGACCTATCAGCTTGCTGCCAGCTCTTAGCGATGTCACCCGCTCTTCCCCCCTGGCTCTCGAGGGTGCCAGGCTCCCCAGCATTGCGCACTCATCATCATTATGCACACCTGCCTTCCCCCCCGCCACGCGCATCAGAAATTATTGGACTCACCTGGACTCAATCACCTCTGTCATTACCTTCCCTATATTGGTCTGGTTCCCCGCTCTGTACCCTGCTTCTGCATTGATTATCATTTGTCATTGTGTACCCGTGTGCTGACGCTGTTCCTATCTGGTTCTTTGTCAGTTCCCCATGAAATGTTTTACTCCCTGTGCCTGCTTCTCGACTCCAGTGTCGGCCCTTACAAGCAAACTGTTGGAAAAAATTGTGTTTGACCAAATACAATGCTATTTCTCTGTAAACAAATTAACAACAGACTTTCAGCATGCTTATAGAGAAGGGCACTCAACATGTACTGCACTGACACAAATGACTGATGATTGGTTGAAAGAAATTGATAATAAGAAGATTGTGGGCGCTGTACTGTTAGATTTCAGTGCAGCCTTTGATATTATTGACCATAACCTGTTGTTGAAATAACTTGTGTGTTGTGGCTTTTCAACCTCTGTCATATTGCGGATTCAGAGCCATCTATCTAATAGAACTCAAAGGGTTTTCTTTAATGGAAGCTTCTCTCATGTCAAACATGTAAAGTGTGGTGTACCGCAGGGAAGCTCTCTAGGCCCTCTACTCTTTTCTATTTTTACCAATGACCTGCCACTGGCATTAAACAAGGCATGTGTGTCTGTGTATGTTGATGATTCAACCATATACTCATCAGCAACCACAGCTAATGAAGTCACTGAAACCCTTAACAAAGAGCTGCTGTCTGTTTTGAAATGGGTGGCCAGTAATAAACTGGTCCTGAACATCTCTAATACTAAAAGCATTGTATTTGGTACAAATCATTCCTTAAGTTCTAGACCTCAGCTGAATCTGGTAATAAATGGTGTGGCTGTTGAACAAGTTGAGGAGACTAAATTACTTGCCATTACCTTACATTGTAAGTGTCATGGTCAAAACATATAGATTCAATGGTTGTAAAGATGGGGAGAGGTCTGTCCATAATAAAGAGATGTTCTGCTTTTTTTGACACCACACTGCAAAAAGCAAGTTCTGCAAGCTCTAGTTTTGTCTGAACTTGATTATTGTCCAGTCGTGTGATCCAGTGCTGTAAGGAAAGACCTAGTTAACCTGCAGCTGGCCCAGAACAGAGCGGCACGTTTTTCTCTTCATTGTAATCAGATGGCTGATATAAATATGCCAGTCTCTCTTGGCTAAGAGTTGAGGAGAGACTGACTGCATCACTTCTTTAAAAAGTTTTTTTACAAGAAACAATGTGTTGGAAATCCCAAACTGTTTGCATAGTCAACTTACACACAGCTCTGACACACACACTTACCCCACCAGACATGCCACCAGGGGTCTTTTCACAGTCAACCAAATCCAGATCAAATTCAAGAAAGCGTACAGTATTATATAGAGCCCTTATTGCATGGAACTTCCTTCCATCTCATATTGCTCAAATAAACAGCAAACCTGGTTTCAAAAAACACATAAAACAACAACACCTCACAGCACAACACCTCTCCCCTGTTTGACCTGGATAGTTTGTGTGTATGTATTGATATGTAGGCAACGTGTGGCTTTTCAAAAAATGTATGTAGTTCTGTCCTTGAGCTGTTCTTGTCTATTGATGTTCTGTATTATGTCATTTTGTATTATGTTTCATGTTTTGTCTGGACCCCAGGAAGAGTAGCTGCTGTTTTTGCAACAGCTAATGGGGATCCTAATAAAATATCAAATACTATTACCTCAATTATTTTGACTAACCAGTGCCCCCGCACACTGACTCTGTACCAGTACCCCCTGTATATAGCCTCCACACTGACTCTGTACCGTAACACCCTGTATATAGCCTCCACATTGACTCTGTACCGTAACACCCTGTATATAGCCTCCACATTGACTCTGTACCGTAACACCCTGTATATAGCCTCCACACTGACTCTGTACCGTAACACCCTGTATATAGCCTCCACATTGACTCTGTACCGTAACACCCTGTATATAGCCTCCACACTGACTCTGTACCATAACACCCTGTACATAGCCTCCACATTGACTCTGTACCGGTACCCCCTGTATATAGCCTCCACACTGACTCTATACCGGTACCCCCTGTATATAGGCTCCATATTGACTCTTTACCGGTACCCCCTGTATATAGCCTCCACATTGACTCTGTACCTGTACCCCCTGTATATAGCCTCCACACTGACTCTGTACCGGTACCCCCTGTATATAGCCTCCACACTGACTCTGTACCATAACACCCTGTACATAGCCTCCACATTGACTCTGTACCGGTACCCCCTGTATATAGCCTCCACACTGACTCTATACCGGTACCCCCTGTATATAGGCTCCATATTGACTCTTTACCGGTACCCCCTGTATATAGCCTCCACATTGACTCTGTACCTGTACCCCCTGTATATAGCCTCCACACTGACTCTGTACCGGTACCCCCTGTATATAGCCTCCACATTGACTCTGTACCGTAACACCCTGTATATAGCCTCGCTATTGTTATTTACTGCTGCTGTTTAATTATTTGTTACTTATCTATTTTTTACTTAACTCTTATTTTTCTTAAAACTGCATTGTTGGTTAAGGGCTTGTAAGTAAACATTTCACTTGTATACAGTGCATGTGACGAATACAATTTGATTTGATGAAGCCGGTGACTGAGGTGGTGTACTCCTCAATGCCATTGGATGAATCACGGAATATTTTCCACTCTGTGCTAGCAAAACATGTAGCATCCGCATCATCTAACCACTTCCATATTTTAGCGAGCCACTGGTACTTCTTGCTTTAGTTTTTGCTTGTAAGCAGGAATCAGGAGGATAGAATTATCAAATGCAATGTCTGTAATGTAGTTGGCCTGGAACACGACCTCAGTCTGAATGCATTCCTGTTTGTGTTATATCAAGTGTTGGTGGGGACCCGTTTGGTGCCTTTTAATCATTGATTTCTCCAGTGCGTTGTCAACCATATACATAACAATTTCTCACTGTCAATATACAACTTGTAAGAAGCTCTGCACTGTCTAGCTACTATATTTATTGGTTAAGAACTTAGGCCAATGACGTGCTCCCTGCTTCCATCTGCCAGGTGCTAAAGGTGAGACTGAACCTATGGGCCGGTACCTACAGCGGGGTGGTGCAGTGCGCCCGCTCCATCTACAGGAATGAATCTGCTGCATCCTTCTACAGGGGTTTCAGACACAGTATCCTCTGTATGATCCCGTACGCTGGGGTGGAGTGTGCCGTTCACCAGGTCAGACGGCCTAACACTCTATCACATCTGTAGTGAACTCTCTGTAGTGAACTCTCTGTAGTGAACTCTCTGTAGTGAACTATCTATCTGTAGTGAACTCTCTGTAGTGAACTATCTGTAGTGAGCTATCTGTAGTGAACTATCTATCTGTAGTGAACTGTCTGTAGTGAACTGTCTGTAGTGAACTATATGTAGTGTACCATCTGTAGTGTACTATCTATCTGTAGTGTACCATCTGTAGTGTACTATCTATCTGTAGTGTACCATCTGAAGTGTACTATCTGTAGTGAACTATCTGTAGTGAACTATCTATCTGTAGTGAACTATCTGTAGTGAACTATCTATCTGTAGTGTACCATCTGTAGTGTACCATCTGTAGTGTACTATCTATCTGTAGTGTACCATCTGTAGTGTACTATCTATCTGTAGTGTACCATCTGAAGTGTACTATCTGTAGTGAACTATCTATCTGTAGTGTACCATCTGTAGTGTACCATCTGTAGTGTACTATCTATCTGTAGTGAACTATCTATCTGTGGCGTACCATCTGTAGTGTACCATCTGTAGTGTACTATCTATCTGTAGTGTACCATCTGAAGTGTACTATCTCTAGTGAACTATCTATCTGTAGTGAACTATCAATCTGTAGTGAACTATCTGCAGTGAACTATAGACAATTGGGTATCATTTGGGACTCAGTCTCCATGTACATTCCATTTCAAGTATATTACCATAGAGATCCTATGAATTGAGTTCTATATGTGGACTTGTGTGCACTTGTTGGCCTACACACTCCGTTCGTGGAATGGTGAAAACTCTAGCCCTTCTGAGCAAGTTCACACTTCAAGATGGGTATGAAAACATAAATCAACCTTGTTTTACAGTAATCAACTCCACTCTCTTCCTCTCCCCGCCTCTCTCACAGCTGTTAGTCCGTCTTGAGTTGTCTCGGATTGACCCCCCCCCCTCTCAGCTGTCAGTCCATCTTGAGTTGGCTATGACCAACCTGTTCAGAGAACCCAACATGAACTACATCAACCTTATTTTATTGTCTATCTGCGTGCCACAAGATTGTGTTGTTTGCCCTCTGAGCAAAAGCCTATGAAAGAAGGAGGCCTGGGTTCGAACCCATTGATTTTACATCAATCTAATTGAATGGGTATGCTATCACTGACTCTCCACTCTATTTCTCTCTCCTTTCTCTCTCTCTGTATCTCTCTGTCCCCCTCTCTCTCTCTCTCTCGTTTTCTCACCTCCCCATCAATCTCTCCTCCCTCCCTCCCCCCTCTCTCTCCCTCTCTCGCAGTCCATTGTGACCTGGGCTAAGACCCAACAGGACTACAGCAGTGACTCCCAGCTCTTCTTTTTCAGTTTCGTGGCCTTCTCCGCTGGACAGATGAGCAGCTATCCTCTAGCTGTGATCAGAACGCAGCAGCAAGCTCAGGGTAACGGTCGATCCATGCAAAGAACAATAATCAGGAACATTTTAATTCAATTAAAATAAGCCACTCATTTATCTGTTTCAATGAACTCTGCATATAAGCTTTCCTGACCATGTGATCTAACCAGGACACCGTCCCTAGGGCCATGTGATCTAACCAGGACACCGTCCCTAGGGCCATGTGCTCTAACCAGGACACCGTCCCTAAGGCCATGTGCTCTAACCAGGACACCCATTGTCCCTAAGGCCATGCGATCTAACCAGGACAACGTCCCTAGGGCCATGCGATCTAACCAGGACACCGTCCCTAGGGCCATGTGATCTAACAAGGACACCGTCCCTAGGGCCATGTGATCTAACCAGGACAGCGTCCCTAGGGCCATGTGATCTAACCAGGACACCCACCGTTCCTAGGGTCATGTGATCTAACCAGGACACCCACCGTCCCTAGGGCCATGTGCTCTAACCAGGACACCCACCGTCCCTAAGGCCATGTGATCTAACCAGGACACCCACTGTCCCTAAGGCCATGCGATTTAACCAGGACATCGTCCCTAGGGCCATGCGATCTAACCAGGACACCCACTGTCCCTAAGGCCATGTGATCTAACCAGGACATCATCCCTAGGGCCATGTGATCTAATCAGGATACCCACCGTTCCCTAGGGTCATGTGATCTAACCAGGACACCCACCATCCCTAGGGCCATGTGATCTAACCAGGACACCCACCATCCCTAGGGCCATGCGATCTAACCAGGACACCCACCGTCCCTAGGGCCATGTGATTTAACCAGGACACCCACCATCCCTAGGGCCAAGCGATCTAACCAGGACACCGTCCCTAGGGCCATGTGATCTAACCAGGACACTCACCGTCCCTAGGGCCATGCGATCTAACCAGGACACCCACCGTCCCTAAGGCCATGTGCTCTAACCAGGACACCCACCGTCCCTAAGGTCATGTGATCTAACCAGGACACCCACCATCCCTAGGGCCATGTGATCTAACCAGGACATCCACCGTCCCTAGGGCCATGTGATCTAACCAGGACACTGTCCCTAAGGTCATGTGATCTAACCAGGACATCGTCCCTAGGGCCATGTGCTCTAACCAGGACACCCACCGTCCCTAGGGCCATGTGATCTAACCAGGACACCGTCCCTAGGGCCATGAGATCTAACCAGGACACCCACCGTCCCTAAGGCTATGTGCTCTAATCAGGACACCGTCCCTAGGGCCATGTGATCTAACCAGGACACCGTCCCTAGGGCCATGTGCTCTAACCAGGACACCCACTGTCCCTAGGGCCATGTGATCTAACCAGGACAGCATCCCTAGGGCCATGTGATCTAACCAGGACACCGTCCCTAGGGCCATGCGATCTAACCAGGACACCCACCGTCCCTAGGGCCATGTGCTCTAACCAGGACAGCGTCCCTAGGGCCATGTGATCTAACTAGGACAGCGTCCCTAGGGCCATGTGATCTAACTAGGACACCCACCGTTCCTAGGGCCATGTGATCTAACCAGGACATCGTCCCTAGGGCCATGTGATCTAACCAGGACACCCACCGTCCCTAGGACCAGAAGTGTGTCTCGGTCAGTTTATATGATCACGATATGCTCCTCCTGTCCCTGATTAGAATTGTGTCACTGTACTGGACATACTGGATGTGATGTGTCCATAACAGGCTATTCTTACTTCCTTGTCTTACAGCTTTCAGTTCAACTTCACCCACAACTTTTCTTCAGGGGTTCACAGGCATCTATGAGAGACATGGAATACGAGGATACTACAATGGGATGGGGGCCAGTTTCGTCCGGGCGATTCCATGTGCTCTGTTAAACTACACCTTGATGAAGAAACTAGACACAGTGCTTTCCTGATTCAGAGTCATAGTCAATTATAATTTGTATGTTTTTTGTGACTGATTTTATGTAATACTCTGTACACAACGACAACCTTCAAACTTGATGCCGTTGTCCATAAACTGTCCCAAAATACTTCAAATCGCAATGAACTACCAAATAGAACGAATAAATATACTAACAAAGGACTGTTGTTGGATGGGCTGATTGGAGCTCAATCTCCAGCCTGACCAATCCTTCGTTGACCCCTATTGTCATTAAATCATTGTGAAGTATCTATGGCCTCCTCCCTTGTCTTTCTTTCACACACATTTATGCAAAAACTAGAGTAGTGTTTTAGACTCTAAATTACAGTGCAGTGTGTGCTCACAAAGAGGGTGTCTTCTACACCTGCATTGCTTGCTGTTTGGGGTTTTAGGCTGGGTTTCTGTACAGCACTTTGAGATATCAGCTGATGTAATAAGGGCTATATAAATACATTTGATTTGATTTGATTTGGTCTTCAGTCCATATTATAATGTATATCACAAAATACAGGACTTCCTACAGTATTACATTTTCCAAATATACTTATTTGGTTATCATACTAAATATGAAAGTTACTAAAACATGTGTACATTGTAACCAGATTTGTAACCTAACGTAGCAGGCGTAAAAACAAAGATTTGAAAGGATTTTCCCATCATTTTTTGTAAAAGTGTAACCATTGGATAGTACAACCCAAATCCCGCCTTGGTCCTTGATCGACGTATCACACAGCCAATTGCCTGTTTTGCCTGTACTCGCGAGATTTGTGTGGCCCTTTTTCTGCTGTGTCACAGCGCGATAATCTTTTTCAACGAGAACGGCCATCTTCTCTCTCCGGGTTTGAGAAGAGAAGTGTTATAACAGATATGGCCGACTACTCGAACGTTGCTCCGCCGTCGGGAAATGGCGCCGGAATGAACGACGCTTTTAAAGACGCACTTCAGCGAGCTAGACAGGTAAGACAAATAATATAACATAGCGTCGAAATTGATAGTCGACAAGGAACTTAAATGTAGCCTAAACCTTAAGCTCGGGATGTTTCTAATTTGCGGCCTTCAATGAAGGAGGTTTCGTGTTGGCTGTTCAACAAAGGAATGTAAAACCTAGCTAGCTAGTCAGCTAATTAGCCAGGTATTGCTAGCTCATTTAGAGATATGGTTCAATTTATCCGTTTTCGGTGAATTGATGAAGTACAACTTTGATTAATTTGATTGTGGTTTCAATAAATAGCTAAAACCAAAACCAAGATAGCGTCACATAGCTAACGTTAGTTACGTTAACCATACGTGTGGCCTTTTCGAAGTCCCCATCGTGTAGAGATACTGTTAGATTGATTGTGTCGTTAGGTGAGGCTATGATACACTGGTAGTTTATTTTAAAAGGAAATATTGCATAACAATGGTTGCGGCAACTTTTGTTTTTACATTTGAAATGAACAACTTTATTGTGTTTATGTTGATCGGCGGTGCCACATAGTGGGCAATTTCTGGTGATCATAACCAAAGCGCAGATATTGGTCCTGTGATCAGTCTAACGTTACGTTACTCTTTAACAAAATATTTTAGGAAATATGGCGATCGTTTTTGAGCTGAAACGAGAGAAATTCAACTCCATCGTCGGAGTGAAATGTTGGCCATAACCTACAATTTTTTTTTTTTACCATGATACCGGAATACATACTGTGTTCAATTTGTCATGCTTTGGGCGGCAGCGTAGCCTAGTGGTTAGAGCATAACCGAAAGGTTGCGAGTTCAAATCCTCGAGCTGACAAGGTAAAAATCTGTCGTTCTGCCCCTGAACAAGGCAGTTAAACCACTGTTCCTAGGCAGTCATTGAAAATAAGAATTTGTTCTTATTAACTGACATAACTATTTAAAACATTTTATTTTTTACCTTTATTTAACTCACGCATGCTAATCGAAATCTATGCTTAGTCAATGGGACTTAGTCGAATTCGTTTGCTCCGTAGATTTTACATTTTGGTTTTGTTTTGGATCGTTTTTTGTATGCGTAACCAGATTAATACAATTTACACTGCCTAGCTTCGACTTGTGAAGTACAAAGTTAACTAAATATAGTTTTCCTTATGTCTTCATTGACTTGACTGGCAGTAGGTTGAGTGGACGCCCAGGGCAGTGGCAACACCTCTTTGTTGCTTGTTTGTTAGCTAATCAATTCCAGTAGTCTACATGTGACAACCAGCTATAGGAGTTAGAAATGTACATATAACTAGGAATAAAGTGACGAATAATAAACAGTAGCAGCCTATGTGATAAGTCAATGTTTGTGCACATTACCTTGAATGTGTCCTCCATGTGTTTACCTATCTCACCTGTTTACAATAGGAACAGTGAATAAGGGGGGTGGGGAGAAGAGTTTCCTGATTTTGAAAGTTTGAAATGCCTGATTGCTAGGGTCATTTTAAGATTTCGGCCATGCAAATCTGTTCTGCCATTTTGGTACAGTGACTCACTACCCGAACCAAACACAACTGGTTTCAAGTGGCCAAGAGATGTCAACTGTGAATCAGACAGGGACAAGGCTGATGTACGACCAAACATTTTGTTGTGCGGCTAGTAGTTTTATTTTGGGAGCATGGCATTTTTTTACCCCCTGCGCATAATTGTAGTAATCATAAGGCGTTCCTTAGAGGAACAGGTGAGTGCAGATTCGTTAGCGTCATTGTCGCACCGTTACATGAGCGAAAACATGTAACCTGGTCAAAAGCTATGACCCAGTGCAACATGTTTCTTCCTATAGCGGATCACATTTTACATTCATAAACTCCACGTTAACTATTTGTTTACACTTTATTCAGTCATTTTTATTGGCAAGCTAGCTAAAAACCGGGTAACTTTACCAGTATTATGCAAATGTTTAGGGGCACAGGAAAAAAGTGAAAGAGAGCACCGAATGAGTGACCGATCTCTTGAATGTTGTCGTCATACACCTGACAGTGTACTATTTTCAATGTTATGCATCTCAAAAGGAAGCTTGTGATTTTTACAATGTAAAAACCCATTATTCTGAAAGTGGTATCAAAATTTGTAGCTTATAATGTATTTAGTGTTACATATTAGTTTCTAGAGGACATTTGCTTCAAAAGTAGCAAGAATACATATAAGCCCAATACAGGCCAAATCTCAAACGATTTATATTTTTATCAAATCTTTTTCTGGTGCTCCTAAATTTCACGATGCTTCTAACTTTTTGGACAACCAGTGCTACCAATGAAAATGTTTATTTTACTGCCCTGTGTGGGGGATATGGGGTGGCAGGTAGCCTAGTTGTGTTAACTTCTTATGGCTGAAATCTCGTTAACGGGATCGATATGACAACAGCCACTGAAAGTGCAGGGCGCCAAATTCAAACATATCTCAAAATTAAAATTCCTCAACCATACAAGTATTTTACACCATTTTAACCTGTTATGGCTAGGGGGCAGTATTTTCACAGCCGGATAAAAAACGTACCCGATTTAATCTGATTATTACTCCTGCCCAGAAACTAGAATATGCATATAATTATTAGCTTTGGATAGAAAACACTCCAAAGTTTCTAAAACTGTTTGAATGGTGTCTGTGAGTATAACAGAACTCATTTGGCAGGCCAAAACCTGAGAAGATTTCATGCAGGAAGTGGCCTGTCTGACAAGGTGTCGTTCTTCTTGCCTCTGTTTATTGAAGACTGAGGATCTCTGCTATAACGTGACACTTCCTACGGCTCCCATAGGCTCTCAGAAGGCGGCAAAAAGCTGAATCGTGGCTTTGCAGGCTCTGGTTGAAAAAAAGTAGCGCGTTTGGGTAGTGGCTGGTTACAGTACTGTGAGACTCAGGCGCGTGCCCGCGTCGACCGAATGCTTTGTTTTCTTTCCTCAGTTTACCTAAACGCAGATTCCCGGTCGGAATATTATCGCTTTTTTACGAGAAAAATTGCATAAAAATTGATTTTAAACAGCGGTTGACATGCTTCGAAGTACGGTAATGGAATATTTAGAAATCTTTTCTCACGAATTGCGCCATGCTCGTTACCCTCATTTACACTTGGGTTAGTGTCGTGAATGCACGAACAAAACGCCGCTATTTGGATATAACAATGGATTATTTTGGACCAAACCAACATTTGTTATTGAAGTAGCAGTCCTGGGAGTGCATTCTGACGAAGACAACAAAGGTAATCAAACTTTTGTAATAGTAAATCGGAGTTTGGTCAGGGCTAAACTTGGTCGGTGTCTAAATGGCTAGCCGTGATGGCTGGGCTATCTACTGAGAATATTGCAAAATGTGCTTTCGCCGAAAAGCTATTTTAAAATCGGACATATCGAGTGCATAGAGGAGTTCTGTATCTAATTCTTAAAATAATGTATGTTTTTTGTGAACTTTTATCGTGAGTAATTTAGTAAATTCACCGGATGTTTGCGTGGGGGTATGCTAGTTCTGAACGTCACATGCTAATGTAAAAAAGCTGGTTTTTGATATAAATATGAACTTGATTGAACAAAACATGCATGCATTATATAACATAATGTCCTTGGGTTGTCATCTGATGAAGATCATCAAAGGTTAGTGCTGCATTTAGCTGTGGTTTTGTTTTTTGTGACATTATATGCTAGCTTGAAAAATGGGTGTCTGATTATTTCTGGCTGGGTACTCTGCTGACATAATCTAATGTTTTGCTTTCACTGTAAAGCCTTTTTGAAATCGGACAGTGTGGTTAGATTAACGAGAGTCTTGTCTTTAAAATGCTGTAAAATGGTCATATGTTTGAAAAATGGAAATTTTCGGATTTTAGAGGAGTTTGTATTTCGCGCCACGCCCATCATTGGATATTGGAGCAGGTGTTCGGCTAGCGGAACGTCTAGATGTAAGAGGTTAAAGAAACTTCTCGTTAATCCAACCCCAGTGTCCGATTTTCAAAAACGTGTTACAGCGAAAGCACACCAAACGATTTAGGTCAGCGCCTAGTCACAGGAAAAACACAGCCATTTTTCCAGCCAAAGAGAGGGGTCACAAAAAGCAGAAAGAGATAAAATGAATCACTAACCTTTGATCTTCATCAGGTAACACTCATAGGACTTCATGTTACACAATACGTGTATGTTTTGTTCGATAAAGTTCACATTTATATCCAAAAATCTGTGTACATTGGCGCGTTATGTTCAGTAATGTTTTGCCTCCAAAACATCCGGTGATTTTGCAGAGAGCCACATCAATTTACAGAAATACTCATCATAAATGTTGATGAAAATTCAAGTGTTATGCATGGAACTTTAGATAAACTTCTCCTTAATGCAACCGCTGTGTCAGATTTCAAAAAAGCTTTACCGAAAAAGCACACCATGCAATAATCTGAGTACGGCGCTCAGACACAAAAACAAGCCATACATATATCCGCCATGTTGGAGTCAACAGAAGTCAGAAATAGCATTATAAATATTCACTTACCTTTGATCTTCATCAGAATGCACTCCCAGGAATCCCAGTTCCACAATAAATGTTTGTTTTGTTCGATAAAGTCCACCTCCTTTTTGTTCGCGCCTTCAGTTCACAAATCCAAATTCACAATGCGCAGGCCAGAAACTCATAAAATTCCATTACAGTTCGAAGAAACATGTCAAACGATGTATAGAATCAATCTTTAGGATGTTTTTATCATAAATCTGCAATAAAGGAATTCTCCGGGTGAAATCTTGTCTTTAGAAATGCAATGGAACTCAGCTACCTCTCACGGGCGCGAGCATGGCTGAAGCTCATGCCCATCTGGCAGACACCTGATACAATCAGCTCTTATTCCCCTCCACTTCACAGTAGAAGCCTCAAACAAGGTTCTAAAGACTGTTGACATCTAGTGGAAGCCTTAGGAAGTGCAATATGACCCCGCAGACACTGTGGATAGGTCAAGACTTGAAAAACTACAGACCTCAGATTTCTGACTTCCTGGTTGGATTTTTTTCTCAGGTCTTTGCCTGCCATATGAGTTCTGTTATACTCAGACATCATTCAAACAGTTTTAGAAACTAATAATAATATGCTTATCTTAGCTTCTGGGCCTGAGAAGCAGGCAGTTTACTCTGGGCACCTTCTTCATCCAAGCTACTCAATACTGCCACCCATCCATAAGAAGTTAAAGCATCAGACAAGCTCAGTGAGTATAGTTGATTTCATTAAAACACATAGGGAAAAATATGGGATTATCTTTCAACCAATCGTTTCTTTTCTCCGACAGCCCTTGTCGGTACACAGCAGGGATGTCTTTTGTTCTAACAAATGAAGAAACGGCATCCTGTGGTGTGGCTCAGTTGGTAGAGCATGGCGCTTGTACCGCCAGGGTTGTGTGTTCGATTCTCACAGTAAAATGACTATGTAAATAAGTTCCTATCGGCAGTGAGATTCTCGGGATGTCTGTACCATTAACATCTCTGGTATCATTGGGACGCTAGCGTCCCACCTCGACAACAGCCAGTGAAATTACAGTGCGCCAAATTCAAACAGAAATCCCATCATTAAAATTACTCAAACATACAAGTATTATACACCATTTTAAAGATGAGCTTCTTGTTAATCCATCCACAGTGTCCGATTTCAAAAAGGCTTTACGGCAAAAGCACACCATGCGATTATGTTAGGACAGCGCCTAGCCACAAGAAACCATAAAGACATTTTCCAGCCAAGGAGAGGACTCACAAAAGTCAGAAATAGTGATTAAATGAATCACTAACCTTTGATCTTCATCTGGTGGCACTCCCAGGACTCCATGTTACACAATAAATGCTCATTTTGTTCAATAAAGTCCCTCTTTATGTCCAAAATCCTCAGTTTAAATTGGCACGTTAAGTTCAGTAATGCATTGTCTCTAACATCTGGTGAAATTGCAGAGAGCCAAATCAAATTACAGAAATACTCATCATAAACATTGATGAAAGATACAAGTGTTATACATAGGAGTAAAGATAAACGTCTTGTTAATCCAGCCGCTGTGTCAGATTTCAAAAAGGCTTTACGGCGAAAGCACACCATGCGACTATGTTAGGACAGCCGCCTAGCCACAAAACACCTGAGTAGCAGGCAGTTTAATATGGGCTCGCTTTTCATCCAAAATTCCAAATGCTGCCCCCAATCCTTGTGAAGTTAACCTAGCTACATGCTAGCTAACATAACTCCATTGAAAATAGCTAGCTACGGAATTTGTACTGTTGTCGTGGAGCCTAGCTTAGATTGAGTGTTTTATGTATTTCAGATCGCCGCTAAGATTGGTGGTGACGGCGTACCCTCGGCGCCCTCGGGTAATGAGTTTGGCTACGGAGGCCAGAAGCGGCCCCTAGAAGATGCCGGTGAGTACGGTAGACCCATTTCATACCTCCGTATCTTCATTGCTATATCGTTTGCCTGTACTGTTATAGATTGGACTTGCCTTTCTGATCCCCAAGCCTGGTCTCAGCTATTTATTTTTTTACCTGCTTCATTGTCCAGACAAGCATGCAATTCCAGATGAGAGAAATCCATATGGAGTTGGCAAGAGAGCAGAAATAGACGTGTGTGTGTGTGTGTATGTTCTGTTTTTTAATTTGCTAGCAATATGTTAATTGTCTTGACATTTATGCTTTCCCAAATAGACATGCATTGAGAATTCAGTCTTATCACCTAGCTATGGTGTAGCTAGGGAACTGAATACAACACTATTGTCCAGTGTCAAAACAAAGCGTTGTTTATCCAATGTGTATAACGCAGATCTTAAACGGGATTCTTATTAGTTTTGCCTCTTGTATCACAGCTGAAACGGTGTGTGGGGGGGGGGGGGGTCGCCCATTTCCGGAAAACAAAATGCTCGACTCTTAAGTAGACCAGGTCTCTTGAAAAAGAGAGACTCTCACTAATCTGGATAAATAAAATAAATAGCTTTGGATAAATAAATTAAAAAAAAAGCATCTGGTAAATGGCATAGGCCTTCATTGTATGGAGAAACCCAGGTGTTGCCTGTGTTGTGTATCACTGTTCCGTTCTGTCTATTCACTCTGTAGATGACTGTTGGACCAGTCTAAACAGTAGAACCCATCGGGAAGGGATGAACTCTCCTTTCTCAGGCACGGTCCCCCTTTTTTGATAAATACCCATTAGGCACTTAGGCCAACCAGTTTTAAACCACACACTTGTTGTTTTATGATCTAGAATAGGCATTATGTATAGTGTGAAAATGGTATGGGTGATCAATAGTATGAGATATTATATTTATGTAGCCTAGTTTAGTGTGTGGTTTTATGGCATGTTTTAGAAATTATATCCTCACTTTGGTGCTTTTTATTCTTCGATGCTGTTTATAGACTTGGCATAAAATGCTTCACTTGGGGTTTAGTAATAGAAATCACTTGTTCTGTATCATGTATAGTCAGATATGCTCAGTCCGTTCAGTTCCATGTTTTGATAGTGTTGCATTTAGCAGGGGGGATTGTGTTATAATAAACCACTAACCTTGTAACTTTTTTTTATATATATATATATATATATATATATATATATATATATATTCATTAGTTGGGCTGCCTTGTGTTTCTAGAAAATACTATGTCTGTGTGTGCCATGCTGCACAGGCATTAGATGTAATGTGAAATGGCCATTTTTTTCTCACTCGAAGTAGGCCGGTTCTAGCCCTGGTTCTGGGGAGCCTCGGCAGTCCAGTAACCCCGTCTCCTCTTCTCCTTACAGACCAACCAGAGACCAAGAAGGTGGCACCAAATGACCGTGAGTACCTGTTGGTCGCTGGCTGTTAACCTCTTACATCTAGACGTTCCGCTAGCGGAACACCTGCTCCAATATCCAATGATAGGCATGGCGCGAATTACAAATTCCTCAAAAATACAAAACTTCCATTTTTCAAACATATGACTATTTCACAGCATTTTAAAGACAAGACTCTCCTTTATCTAACCACACTGTCCGATTTCAAAAAGGCTTTACAGCGAAAGCAAAACATTAGATTATGTCAGCAGAGTACCCAGCCAGAAATAATCAGACACCCATTTTTCAAGCTAGCATATAATGTCACAAAAAACAAAACCACAGCTAAATGCAGCACTAACCTTTGATGATCTTCATCAGATGACACACCTAGGACATTATGTTATACAATACATGCATGTTTTGTTCAATCAAGTTCATATTTATATCAAAAACCAGCTTTTTACATTAGCATGTGACGTTCAGAACTAGCATACCCCCCGCAAACTTCCGGGGAATTCGCTAACATTTTACTAAATTACTCACGATAAACGTTCACAAAAAGCATAACAATTATTTTAAGAATTATAGATACAGACCTCTATGCACTCGATATGTCCGATTTTTAAAATAGCTTTTTGGTGAAAGCACATTTTGCAATATTCTAAGTACATAGCCCAGGCATCACGGGCTCGCTATTTAGACACCCGGCAAGTTGTCATCTGATGAAGATCATCAAAGGTGAGTGCTGCATTTAGCTGTCTTCTGGGTTTTGTTGACATTATATGCTGGCTTGAAAAATGGGTGTCTGATTATTTCTGGCTTGGTACTCTGCTGACATAATCTAATGTTTTGCTTTCGTTGTAAAGCCTTTTTGAAATCGGACAGTGTGGTTAGATTAACGAGAGTCTTGTCTTTAAATAGCTGTAAAATAGTCATATGTTTGAGAAATTGAAGTAATAGGATTTTTAAGGTTTTGAAAATCGCGCCACAGGCTGCAAGTGGCTGTTACGTAGGTGGGACGCAAGCGTCCCACCTAGCCCATAGAGGTTAAAGGAAATGTATAGGATGGGCCCTTCTGTCTAAAAATAGCCACCGGTCCATATGGGTTTATGGTTGAGTCCCAAAAGGGACCCTGTTCCTTTTGCAGTGCACTACTTTTGACCAGGGTCTATGGTGCTCAGTGCACTACTTTTGACCAGGGTCTATGGCAGCGTTTCTTAAGTAAGTTAGTAGTCCTCCTGTATCTGAATATCTTTTGGTTTCTTCATTGCAGCGTTCTCAGCAGCGATGGGTATGGGAGGAATGGGAGGTGGTGGACCGCGATCGTCATCAGAGGAGTTCAAGGTTCCTGACGGGATGGTTGGATTCAGTAAGTGTGCACAAACACACACACACCGTCCCTGAAATAACAATAGTTGGGTTCAGGAAGTACACACACAACGTGCAGATGGAATTTGGGGGGGTTGATTGCTAAATCTTTTGTACCCCAGTTATTGGAAGAGGAGGAGAACAGATATCCCGCATGCAGCAAGAGTCTGGATGCAAAATCCAGATTGCCCCCGGTAAGATTTCCTGAAGTTATAACAGTGATTTCCTCATACTATTTGATGGAGAGCTCTGCGTGCTATCTCTACTCTGAAACTCTTCATCTCTCTGTATTGCAGACAGTGGAGGAATGCCTGATAGGTCAGTCACACTGACAGGATCCCCAGACTCAATACAGTAAGTATACAGCTCCTGTCGTCCCTTCTCTCTGCCCTCTCTTAGCTTCATCCCCCCTGTTTTCTTACCCACATTCTCTGGTGACACAAGAAGCCAGTACAACATTACATTAGTTAGTAGATTAGATCCCTTGTCATAGTTGTGGCCCTTGTCAGAGACCATAGCAGACTGTCTTTGTCCCTGGTGTGTGTTTCCAGAGCTACCAAGAGGCTACATATGTGTCTAGTGATTAGGGGCTTTTTCATAGGCCAACTGTCCATGTCCTTAGCTAATGGTAACCATGTTCCTGTCCCCCCCCCCCCCCCAAAAACCAGAGCTGCCAAGAGGCTGCTGACGGAGATTGTTGATAAGGGTCGTCCTACTCCAGCCTTTCACCACAATGATGCCGGCGGCCCTGGTATGTCTGTTCAGGAGATGCTGGTCCCTGCCTCCAAGGCTGGCCTGGTCATCGGGAAGGGAGGAGAGACTATCAAACAGCTGCAGGAGCGAGCCGGAGTCAAGATGGTGATGATCCAGGAAGGACCTCAAAACACTGGAGCAGACAAACCTCTACGCATCTCTGGGGAACCTTTTAAAGTCCAGGTGAATGGATTCTCACTCCCTGAAGTACAACTGAAATGTTGAAGTGAAATTAGTCACTCTGAAAGAAATTGCGAAATACTCATAGCTGCAAAGTTGCATGCTTATTTGCCCATGATAATATTTCTTTGGTAATTTCCCTGACTCTTTCTCCTCCTCCTGTGTTTTTACCTGGTTGACTGTCTGCTCCTTCAGCAAGCCAAAGACATGGTGATGGAGCTGATCAGAGAACAGGGCTTCAGGGAGCAGAGAGGAGAGTACGGCTCCAGGATGGGGGGAGGAGGAGGCGGGGGAGGAGGAGGAGGAGGTGAGGGCCTGGATGTAAGTCTACAGTAATACTCATATTACACTGTCATGCAATCACATGGAATCCAGAGTTTGTTAATGGTAGACTTGGCGAGTTGACGATGTCAGATTCGGTTCTCTCAAGGGTGCGCGTCACGCTGCTTTGTAGTATCTACAGGACTTAAACGGCCCTGTGCTTTAACACTTACTAGTTGTTGTGGAATTTGACTAGTTATTGTGTTTACTTGTGTTCAATGTCATCTGGCTGAGTCTACCGTTCAGTAAGGATGTTAGTTGGTACAGATTGAACTTCCCATCTGGGTTGGGAAGAGACGAGTTCGACGGTATACAGATATCGTACCTGTGCCATCCTGGGATATATGTTATTACCAGCAGTGCGCACAAGGGGCATTTTTTTTTTTTTTTTTCTCTTCTCCCTAATGTAAAAAATAAAATGTCACTTACCGGAATGCTAACGAATACTGTGTAATTCTCCTAGCGGATGCTAGGTGAATGCTAACAAATACTGTGTAATTCTAGGACAGACAACCCAGTTTAGTTATGTGACAATCTCAAAACACAGGTTGCTGTAGGGATCTTAATCCAGGATTGACTCTGCTGCTGTTACCAAGAAGCTTGATCTGCAAGCTAACATTAACAAGTTAGCAAAACCCAGCTGGAGAGAATTTAGTTTGGCACATCTTAGATATATCTAACTACTATCTGCCAAACATTAGTAGTGAATTTCATAAAACTTTATCACCTCACAAAGCTCACATTTTTGCTTGTTGTGCTACCTTTCTCTCCCCCCAATTTCTTGATATCCAATTGGTAGTTAGTCTTGTCCCATCACTGCAACTCCCGTACGAAATTGTAAGAGGCGACGGTCAAGAGCCATGCATCCTCTGAAACACGACCGTGCCAAGCATTTTTAAATTAAATTTTAGTCATTTAGCAGACGCTCTTATCCAGAGCGACTTTTACAGTAGTGAATGCATTTCATACTTTTTCTTCTCTGTACTGGTCCCCCGTGGGAATCGAACCCACAACCCTGGCGTTGCAAACACCATGCTCTACCAACTGAGCCACACGGGACCACACCAGTGTGTCGGAAGAAAAACCGTACAGCTTTACATCTGAAGTCAGCGTGCACTGCGCCCGGCCGCCACAAGGAGTCACTAGAGCGCGATGGGACAAGGACATCCCAGCTGGCCTTGTCCACACTGGTGCCAATTTTGTGACGCCTCTTGGATCTCCCGGTCACGGCTGGCTATGACGCAGCTAACAAGTACTAAGTGATCCTCATAGAGAACGCTAACTAAATACATTGCGAACATTTTGTGCAGTTTAACTAAAAAACGCCGCAGTTTGCTGCAAGGCTCTTGATCCAGGTGGGCGTTCTCTGAGGGCCTTCTCTGTTGGAAGAAGCTAACCACTTAGCTAGATGGCTAACTAGCTACTAAATTAGAAAATCAAATGTACAACTTTTAAGAGCATTTAGAATATTTTAGACAGTTAACTTAACCTCTATGGGCTAGGTGGGACGCTAGCGTGCCACCCGTGGTGCACTCCATCAACAGCAGGTGCATTTCAAGAGCGGCAAATTTGAATCCAAATAAATGTCAAAATTCAAATTTTTCAAACATACAACTATTTTACACCCTTTGAAAGATAAACATCTCCTTAATCTAACCACGTTTTACGATTTCAAAAAGGTTTTACGGCGAAAGCATAAATTTAGAGTATGTTAGGACAGTACATTTACAAGAGTTGTGTGTAATGTTTTGTCAAGTCAAAGACAGGGTCACCAAAACCATAAAACCAGCTAAAATGATGCACTAACCTTTTACAATCTCCATCAGATGACACTCCTAGGACATTATGTTAGACAATGCAATCAAGTTCATATTTATATCCAAAAACTGCGTTTTACTATGGCATTGATGTTGAGGAAATCGTTTCCCTCCAATAACCGGCAGTCAAGTCAGTACCACAAATTAAATAATTAAAATTAGAAAACATTGGTAAAATATTATATTGTCATTTAAAGAATTATAGATTTACATCTCTTGAACGCAATCAACTTGCCAGATTTAAAAATAACCTTACTGGGAAATCACACTTTGCAATAATCTGAGCACTGCGCCCAGAAAAATACGCGTTGCGATACAGACTAGACGTCATGTTGGGGAGATCTAAAATCGAAAATACTATGTAAATAATCCATTACCTTTGATTCTCTTCATCAGATGTCACTTCCAGGTATCACAGGTCCATAACGAATGTAGTTTTGTTCAAAAAAGCTCATTTATGTCCAAAAATCTCCGTCTTGTTAGCACATGATCTAAGCCAGCCGGACTTCTCGTCATGAACGAGGGGAAAAAATATATTTCCGTTCGTTCAAACATGTCAAACGTTGTATAGCATAAATCATTAGGGCCTTTTTTAACCAGAACATGAATAATATTCAAGGTGGACGAATGCATACTCTTTTATAACGTATTGGAACGAGGGTACCCAACATGAACTCGCGCGCCAGGTGTCTAATGGGACATCATCGTTCCATGGCTCTTGTTCGGTCAGATCTCCCTCCAGAAGACTCAAAACACTTTGTAAAGGCTGGTGACATCTAGTGGAAGCAATAGGAAGTGCCAAAATATTCCTAAGCCCCTGTGTTTTTCAATGGGATAGGTTTAAAGTCAATACAACACATCAGGTATCCACTTCCTGTCAGAAAATGTCTCAGGGTTTTGCCTGCCAAATGAGTTCTGTTATACTCACAGACACCATTCAAACAGTTTTAGAAACTTTAGAGTGTTTTCTATCCATATATAATAAGTATATGCATATTCTAGTTACTGGGTAGGATTAGTAACCAGATTAAATCGGGTAAAAAAAATTTATCCAGACGTGCAAATGCTGCCCCCTAGCCCTAACAGGTTAATAGTTTTATATACACTGCTCAAAAAAATAAAGGGAACACTAAAATAACACATCCTAGATCTGAATGAATGAAATAATCTTATTAAATACTTTTTTCTTTACATAGTTGAATGTGCTGACAACAAAATCACACAAAAATAATCAATGGAAATCCAATTTATCAACCCATGGAGGTCTGGATTTGGAGTCACACTCAAAATTAAAGTGGAAAACCACACTACAGGCTGATCCAACTTTGATGTAATGTCCTTAAAACAAGTCAAAATGAGGCTCAGTAGTGTGTGTGGCCTCCACGTGCCTGTATGACCTCCCTACAACGCCTGGGCATGCTCCTGATGAGGTGGCGGATGGTCTCCTGAGGGATCTCCTCCCAGACCTGGACTAAAGCATCCGCCAACTCCTGGGCAGTCTGTGGTGCAACGTGGCGTTGGTGGATGGAGCGAGACATGATGTCCCAGATGTGCTCAATTGGATTCAGGTCTGGGGAACGGGCGGGCCAGTCCATAGCATCAATGCCTTCCTCTTGCAGGAACTGCTGACACACTCCAGCCACATGAGGTCTAGCATTGTCTTGCATTAGGAGGAACCCAGGGCCAACCGCACCAGCATATGGTCTCACAAGGGGTCTGAGGATCTCATCTCGGTACCTAATGGCAGTCAGGCTACCTCTGGCGAGCACATGGAGGGCTGTGCGGCCCCCCAAAGAAATGCCACCCCACACCATGACTGACCCACCGCCAAACCGGTCATGCTGGAGGATGTTGCAGGCAGCAGAACGTTCTCTACGGCGTCTCCAGACTCTGTCACGTCTGTCACGTGCTCAGTGTGAACCTGCTTTCATCTGTGAAGAGCACAGGGCGCCAGTGGCGAATTTGCCGATCTTGGTGTTCTCTGGCAAATGCCAAACGTCCTGCACGGTGTTGGGCTGTAAGCACAACCCCCACCTGTGGACGTCGGGCCCTCATACCACCCTCATGGAGTCTGTTTCTGACCGTTTGAGCAGACACATGCACATTTGTGGCCTGCTGGAGGTCATTTTGCAGGGCTCTGGCAGTGCTCCTCCTGCTCCTCCTTGCACAAAGGCGGAGGTAGCGGTCCTGCTGCTGGGTTGTTGCCCTCCTACGGCCTCCTCCACGTCTCCTGATAGCGCCTCCATGCTCTGGACACTACGCTGACAGACACACCAAACCTTCTTGCCACAGCTCGCATTGATGTGCCATTCTGGATGAGTTGCACTACCTGAGCCACTTGTGTGGGTTGTAGACTCCGTCTCATGCTACCACTAGAGTGAAAGCACCGCCAGCATTCAAAAGTGACCAAAACATCAGCCAGGAAGCATAGGAACTGAGAAGTGGTCTGTGGTTACCACCTGCAGAACCACTCCTTTATTGGGGGTGTCTTGCTAATTGCCTATAATTTCCACCTGTTGTCTATTCCATTTGCACAACAGCATGTGAAATGTATTGTCAATCAGTGTTGCTTCCTAAGTGGACAGTTTGATTTCACAGAAGTGTGATTGACTTGGAGTTGCATTTGGTTGTTTAAGTGTTCCCTTTATTTTTTTGAGCAGTATATATATACAGTGCCTTGCGAAAGTATTCGGCCCCCTTGAACTTTGACCGTTTGCCACATTTCAGGCTTCAAACATAAAGATATAAAACTTATTTTTTGTGAAGAATCAACAACAAGTGGGACACAATTATGAAGTGGAACGAAATTTATTGGATATTTCAAACTTTTTTAACAAATATAATACTGAAAAATTGGGCGTGCAAAATTATTCAGCCCCCTTAAGTTAATACTTTGTAGCGCCACCTTTTGCTGCGATTACAGCTGTAAGTCGCTTGGGGTATGTCTCTATCAGTTTTGCACATCGAGAGACTGAAATTTTTGCCCATCCTCCTTGCAAAACAGCTCGAGCTCAGTGAGGTTGGATGGAGAGCGTTTGTGAACAGCAGTTTTCAGTTCTTTCCACAGATTCTCGATTGGATTCAGGTCTGGACTTTGACTTGGCCATTCTAACACCTGGATATGTTTATTTGTGAACCATTCCATTGTAGATTTTGCTTTATGTTTTGGATCATTGTCTTGTTGGAAGACAAATCTCCGTCCCAGTCTCAGGTCTTTTGCAGACTCCATCAGGTTTTCTTCCAGAATGGTCCTGTATTTGGCTCGAACCATCGTCCCATCAATTTTAACCATCTTCCCTGCCCATGCTGAAGAAAAGCAGGCCCAAAACATGATGCGGCCACCATGTTTGACAGTGGGGATGGTGTGTTCAGGGTGATGAGCTGTGCTGCTTTTACGCCAAACATAACGTTTTGCATTGTTGCCAAAAGGTTCGATTTTGGTTTCATCTGACCAGAGCACCTTCTTCCACATGTTTGGTGTGTCTCCCAGGTGGCTAGTGGCAAACTTTAAACGACACTTTTTATGGATATCTTTAAGAAATGGCTTTCTTCTTGCCACTCTTCCATAAAGGCCAGATTTGTGCAGTATACGACTGATTGTTGTCCTATGGACAGAGTCTCCCACCTCAGCTGTAGATCTCTGCAGTTCATCCAGAGTGATCATGGGCCTCTTGGCTGCATCTCTGATCAGTCTTCTCCTTGTATGAGCTGAAAGTTTAGAGGGACGGCCGGGTCTTCGTAGATTTGCAGTGGTCTGATACTCCTTCCATTTCAATATTATCGCTTGCACAGTGCTCCTTGGGATGTTTAAAGCTTGGGAAATCTTTTTGTATCCAAATCCGGCTGTAAACTTCTCCACAACAGTATCTCGGACCTGCCTGGTGTGTTCCTTGTTCGTCATGATGCTCTCTGCGCTTTAAACGGACCTCTGAGACTATCACAGAGCAGGTGCATTTATACGGAGACTTGATTACACACAGGTGGATTC